>NC_058413.1:92530157-92745778 GCF_002201575.2 Neomonachus schauinslandi
TTTATTTATTTATTTATTTATTTATTTATTTATTTATTTATTTATTTATTTATTTATTTATTTATTTTTGCAACTCTGAGAGGGACCTGGAAGCCACTGTGAAGGAAAGATGATGATTTAGGTTGTAACTCTTTTCTAAATTCTCTGAAACTGGAATGAACTTTATTTTTATTATTATACCTTTAGCACTGTACATAGTTTGAACTGATGGTGTCAGTAGGCTTTCTAGGCTGTGTGATTTCACAGGGCTCACCCCTCCTTCAGCAGGGATAGAATCTGGTGTAAGACTGCTCCACAGAACTCCATACACCGGTTCCAGAAGAAACCATCTGCTAGTGCTTTTCCTCTTCTAGAGAAACGGTCAGGGGGACTGTTTTGCAAAAGTCTTCCCTAAAATTACATTATGATATCAGAGTAGTAAACCCAGGGCCAGAAAAGGATGTTTTCATGCTAAATTACTGGTTAGTTGGCTTTCCCTTCCTGCAAATGAGGGTTAAATGAGGCTCTGGGGATTTCTGCCCAATTTTAGGGATTGTGTTCCCCATCAGCTAGGGATGCTGTGACTACCAGCTCCATAAGGAAACAGACTTGGGAGCAGTGCAGATTTGGACAATATTTTACAACTGTGATCCCACCCCCCCGCACTTTCTCCATGCTTTTCTTCTGTTTGGGGTTTTAACTCTGAATTTTTAAAGAGTGATGTGATGATTTTCTATTAGGAAATTTAGAACCTTTGGAAAAATGGGTAGACTTGGTTGGCTGAGCAAGCAATGGCCCATCTGGGCAGAAACCAGTCTTGCTCTTAGAAGGGTGGTTCACTAGGTCTCGGGCATAGGAATAAACCTGTAAGTGATAAGAAGTGAGTCGTGGACATTACTTATATTTAGCAGTAACCCTTGAAACCCATTTAAAGTTCAATCTAGCAGGTAACCTTTAGCTGTTGGGCTCTTTGATGCCATTTGTCTTCAGGATTGATGGCAGCATTTTCAATCTCTTTGGCGTTCTGAATGGACGTCTTGTCAGTTACACTGATGGGGTAGGAGATCTAAGAGGGTAAAACATATAAAGCATGTTAATGGGATTCATTTTAAGTCTTAGATACGAGGCTCATCTGTGTACTCTAGAAAGAGGTCCTGCAGGGCTGCGTTTTATTTTCAGTTCAAGGATATATCTTTGTCCTCAGGGACCTGGATTGTTCCTAAGGAAAACGGGAATAAATAATGTTTTCTCCCACAGGCTTGATGTGAGAATTGGTGCTTTGAGGTCAAACTACTATTTACTTTAAATGTTCAATACACACTCAGGGGACCCAATTTTAGAACAGTTATCTGAACCGGATGTAGCAACTAATGTTGAGTATATTAAATGAAATAATGAATAGTGAAATAACACTATGCTTCAAGATGATAATAATAGAAATAACAATATTTAATATACAGTGAATGTTCATGGTGTGCTAGTAGCTGTCCTAAGCATTTAGCATATATTCTATCAGTTATACTATATTAACCTTATTGGGTATGTACTATTACCCCCTTCTTGCAGATGAGAAAACTGAGGGACAGAGACATTAAGTAACTTGCCCAGAATCAATAGCTAGTAAGTGGAGGAGCCAGGCAGTCTAACTCCAGAGTCTCATATTCAGCAATTTTGAAATATCATCTTTGACTTGCAGAATTTGTAATGTTGGCATTCAGTGAATTTGAATGATGTAGATCAGAGGTTCTCAACTTTAGTTGGATGTTAGAATGACAAAATATCAGTGCCCTGGTCCTATCCCAGATAGATTAAATCAGGAGCTCTGGGGTGGTCCCAGATAGCATTATACTTTATTTTTTTTAAAGATTTTATTTGTTTATTTGGGAGAGAGAGAGAGCAAGAGAGAGCACGAGCGGGGGGCGGGGGGTGAAGGAGGAGAGGGAGAAGCAGGCTCCCCACTGAGCAGGGAGCCCAATGCAGGGCTCCATCCCAGGACCCTGGGATCATGACCTGAGCCGAAGGCAGACGCTTAACTAACTGAGCCACCCAGGAGCCCCTAGCATTACACTTTAAAAGTTCCCCAGGTGGGTCTACTCTGGAGCAAGTTTTGGGAACCACTGACAAAGGCAGCTACATGGGATTTAGGTCCCTAAATTATGGAGGCCCTTCATTGCCTCCATTAGCTACCTATTTTATTTTATTTTTAAAGTTTATTTTTCAATAATCTCTACACCCATTCTGGGGTTCACACTCACAAACCCGAGATCGAGTCATTTGCTCTCTCTACTGAGCCAGTCAGGTGCCCCGCTACCTATTTTAAATCAAGAAATTAGATTGTCTCTATGCTCTATGGAATTCTAGCCACCAGGAAGAGTTTCAGAAAGCAAACTTAAAGTTATACTGTCTTAATGTTGGTCAAAGGATCTGGAGATAATCCAGTATAACTGCTTAGTACTTCTGTACCATCCCTGGTGGATACTCATCCACTTGCTGCCTAAACTCATGCCCTTTCTCCTGGCAGGAGTCACCTGTTTATGTCCTATGGGCTGAAGAGGGAGCATAATGTGGCTTGTGAATCCTCCCTCCCTTTCTGTGGGAGACCTGGTCCTTTCAACCTTTCCATGGAATAAAATGTTAGCTCTCTTAATCTCTGTTTCATGGATGATGAACATACTGTTGCATCATTGAACCACCTAAAAGTTCTTCCTAGGAGAGCAGAAATATATCTTCCTGTAATTTCTATCCCTCTGCCCTCTGAAATAATGGATTAAGTCGATTAATCTCTCTCTCAGACAATAGCCCTAAATGTTAGCCGCTGACTGTGATGCCTTTGCTAAACCTCCTCTTATTTACAGGATCTGGGGCAAGATTTCTTTGCCATTCCTCCAGTGACAGGTTACCCAGGTTGGCTCATTTGGCTACTGTGCTTTGTGGCTTGTAAAGGTTGACTTCCCCCTTTCTAAACTGCTGTAACTAATTTTTAGATTTAGACTCTGGATTTTACACTTGTTTTATTAAATTGAACCTGGTGGGCTGTGTCGTGTGAGAAGCAGCAAGCTATGTAACGCTGGGAAAAGCATGGGATTTAGAATCTGTCATTTTTTTAAATAAGATTTTATTTATTGAGAGAGCGAGAGTGAGAGAGTGCAAGCAGGGGTAGCAGCAAAGGGGGAGGGAGAAGCAGGCTCACCACTGAGCAAGGAGCCCAATGTGGGGCTTGATCCAAGGATCCCAGGATCATGACCTGAGCTGAAGGCAGATGCTTAACTGACTGAGCCCCCCAGGCACCCCCAGAATCTGTCTGTCATGTTTGTGTTCGGATTCTCCTGCTGCTCCTTACTTTTACTTTGCATTTATGCAGACTGCTATTCAAATGAGAAAGAGGGGGAAATATTTGTTAAATATTAATAAGTCAGTGTCTGACAATAAAGATAACCTCATTCCTCACTGCTCGATGCGGCTTCTGTGGCCACATGCAAGACAACATTTATTTTGGGTGAACTCTTATCTCTACCTGGATACATACCTGTCGTCGTTACTGTACTCATATAGATACAGCAATCAGATGGTATGGAAGTTTGAATACTTAAAGGTTGATCTGAGAATGGGAAAAAATGAAAATAAGACTTCTTCATGCTTGAATTATCATGGCAAATACAGGAGCAAAATGTGCTATTGGATCATGGGATCAAATGAAATTGCATTTTGAGCATCATAAGCTGTGTACTGTCTATTCAATGTCTACAAATAGGAGTACTCAGGGCGCCTGGGTGGCTCAGTCATTAAGCGTCTGCCTTCGGCTCAGGTCATGGGATCGAGCCCTGCAACGGGCTCCCTGTGCAGCAAGGAGTCTGCTTCTCCCTCTGTCTGCCGCTCCCCCTGCTTGTGCTTTCTCTCTCTCTCTTTAATAGATAAATAAAATCTTAAAAAACAATTAAATAGGAGTACTCAACAGATTTTGAAAGATTACCTACTCTGCAGAAGGAAAACTTCCCAACAACACCAAACAGTCTAACTTGCTCTGAAATAGAAAGTTTAGGGATATAAATGCTGCCACCGAAGGTCAGGAACTGTGAGTCTTGATGGCATCTCTCAGTCCCTCTCCTGGCACTGGTTTAGGAAACAAGAGAGGTCTATAAAAGTATTAGGTTTCATAATTTTGGTCCCTGCTATTGCAAAGGTTTCTATCCCTTATGGCCATGATGTTAAAAGGAAACACCCCTCATTTGCAAGTAAAATCATCTCTTTCCTGGACAAGAAATGAAGGCTGAGTTGGGGGGAAAAAAATCTAAATAGGCTGGCAAGGAAATAATCCTTTTTCAAACCTCAAACAGGTGATGTCTTGGACAAAAATGTTATCTGGAGCCTGGGAGAAAAAATTGGGTTGATTCCTAGATCCGCCACTAGGATGTTCGATTCCCTGGCTTTTGTAAAGGGACTTGGTTTAGTTAATTCAGTCTGTCACTGGTGATCCTGTGACCCGGGATGGGATCCCTTACACACAGCTCTGGTAAAAAGTTTCCGAATTACAAATACATTGTCCTATGCTTTCTTCCGCAGAGAGTGTAGGATGTGCAATATTTCCATCCACAGGCTGTTTTGGTGGAACTCGGTGTCTGAATCACCCCAGTGAGAGCCTCAGGGCAAGTAAAGCATACTTCTACATTATCTCTTTGAAAGTGGAATGGGACACAACCTCTGCCAGCTATTTTTTTTTTTTTTTTGTGAACCATTCTATTAATACCAATCAAATCGAGAAAATGATCAAATGAAATTGCATTTTGAGCATCATAAGCTGTGTAATGTCTATTCTGTTAAATTGGGGCCTATAATTGCTTCTCTACTGAAAAGATACAACAAAGACAGCAATCATGGCATGTCATTATCCCAGACTAGAAAACCGGCCTTTGCTGGGAGGACTTCAAAGGCTTGTGGTTCTCGAATTGCATTTGGCTGCTATTGATGAAACGCAGGCAATCCTGATTAGGTGTTTACACTGAGGTAAGGCGCAGAGCAGAGAGCCTGAGTGCCTGGGTCTAGAGCCATTAAAAAATTGTACATTATGTTCCTTGCTTTGAAGTGAGGGTTTGTAGGAAGGAAAGCAACTCAGATTGAGTACAGCTGAGCTAGATTGGGCTGCTACTTCTCTCTCAAAGAAACTCGTCAGGTTCTTAGAGAATCGGCACCACACAAAAAAAGTTGAGGCTTTACACCAAGAGCTATATGTGAATTAGTGTCTCTGCACAGACACACACTGAAACATGTTTAGAAAGCGTATTATCCTTAAGTTCCCCAATCACTGCAAGTTTTGCCCCTTTATTCCTTGGTACTGTTTTCTTTTTTTATCACTGACGTCATGCGGAACCGCACAATTAACGTATCCGTTTCCTTGTTATTCCCTGATGGTATTAACAACCAGCACAGAGCCAAATCAAAATAAGCCAGAGAGTCTGATTTTTTTTTTTTTTTAATGTCGTATTTGCTTACCGTCCCTCCAACACATCTGTTACTTAACCCCTCTCTTCGGGAACGAGTCACTGGATTCCGTGAGCATTGGTGAACTTGGCGAATGGGTGATCTGCTGTGTTAACTCTGTTCTATTTCTGATGCATTGTGCTCTGTGGGAGTGCAAGCCCGCTAGCATCTCTCTCTCCGTACGTGGCCGGCAGAAGAGATGGAGGCATGGTGGCGCCGAGAGCCCGCCATTGTCAGGCTCCAACGTGGCTATTTTCCACAGCTGTTTGAATTCTCTGGGGATTTGTATTCGTGATTCAGCTATTTAGAGACAAAACACATGAACTCTTTTGGCTCTGCTGTTGGCCACTTTCTCCATTCCCGCAGAACCCTTCATAATGCATTTCACACGCAGGTGCTCAATCAGAATGTGATGACATTGGAACCTTTGGAGATACTACTTTTTTGCATTCATTTTCTGTATAAGATCCTGCAGCTTTTAAAACCCCTGGACTAATTATGCCAGCCAGCGCTTTAAAACCCTTCAGTGCCTCCCCATTGCCCTTAATCTTTAAAGGTTTTTAAGGCCCTGCCTTCTGTACTTCTCACTCTTCTCACCTCGTACTTTCTTAACTCTGCGGTTGGGCCACAGGCACCCTTATCTCTGGGTCTATGCATAGGCCATCCTTTGCAGGGAAACACCTCTTCGCCTCACTTATTCTGACCAATCCCATTCACTGCTGCTGTTCCAGCCTGGGCTGAAATAGAGCTTCCTCCAGGAAGCCTTCCTGGACTCCTCCGAGGTTACAGTAGAGGCACCTGAGCTCACAGCCTTGGCACTTTGTACTTTCCTTTTTGTAACAAGTATTACCTTGGTAATTAGGTTTGTTTCCCCTCTAGACTCTAAGTCCCAGCTCTAGCGGTGCTAGTCACATGAGCCACGTGGTGGCCCTGGATATGCCTGGCACACACATGCCCAGTGAATATTATTGACTGAAAAGACCTATCTACATGGAGCACTGCACTCTCCATTTACACCAGAATACACAGAATCTACTTGCTTATCTGGCTAGATTTGTGGTTTATTGTCAACAAAATAAGGTGGAAAGCAGGCCTTATCTTTCCCTTTCCCTTGCTTGCTCCGCCCTGGACCACTGGGCCTTCACCCTTCATGGTGTTGTTCCCTCTTCCGGGAACATTCTTTCCTCAAATATTTGCACGATGTGCTCTCTCACCTCCTTCATGACCTCTTTAAAACTGTGATTCCCCCCTCCCCTCAAATTCCCTATTTCTCTGCTCTCTTTCCCTAGCACTTCCATCACCTACAAATACACTGATTTACCTATTTTTGTCTATTGTCCGTCTCCTACTAGAAAGTTAGCCCCACAAGGGTTGGGATTTTTGTCTTTTACTCAGTGATATATTCTAAGTACCTAAGACAATGCCTGATACATAATAAGCTCTTAATAAATACATGCAAATGAACGAAGCAGTTAACTTTTCAAGAATATGAAAGAGATTTTAGGACTATCTTGTGTTTGATTAACCAAGTCACCTGAACTCTATATGACACAAGTAGGGATATGTCAGTGTGACCTCTGGACGGCCACAGAATTCAAATTGCTCCATTACTAAAATCCTTCAGTGATTCCACATCATGTAGAGGAAAGGCATAACTCCTTAGCAGAGCGGTTCTAAAACTTGAATATGTATTAGACTCACTTGGAGGGCTTATTAAAACAGATTGCTGGGCCTCGCCCCAGAGTTTCTGATTCAAGAGGTCTGGGATGGGGCCCAAGAATTTGCACTTCTGGCAATTTCCCAGGCGATGCTGATGCTGCTGGATTCCAGGGACCATACTCTGAGACCCCTGCTTTAAAATGATGTACGGGGGCCTGCATGAAAGGCACCTGCCGATTTCCGTAGTCGAAATACCCACACTGCCATCCTCCCAATCTAGAAACGTACAACACAGAAGTATTCGTCTTCTCCTCAACTCGCTGGATTCAGTAATCCTCTCCAATCCTTTCTTTAAGATTCCAACTGAAGCCCACAGCTGATGCTCATGTCTGGCCAGCTACTCTCTCTGATGCCTTGGTATTTCTGCGTCCACCAGTTGGGTTGTATGTTTACCAAGAGGCTTTTACATTTGTTCACAAACCTGTTTATGTCTATCGTATGGTTTGTTAAAATTATAACATGTTTGAAGGTGAGATAATTTGGAGAAATCTGAGTGTGAACAGAGTTGTTATTTTCATGGAAACAAAGTAAAATAATTTAGAATGGCCCAATAGGGACACCTGGGTGGCTCTGTCAGTTAAGTGTCTGCCTTCGGCTCAGGTCATGATCCCGGGGTCCCGGAATCGAGTCCTGCATCGGGCTCCCCGCTCAGCAGGGAGCCTGCTTCTCTTTCTACCTGCCGCTCCCCCCTGCTTGCATGCTTGTGCTCGCTCTCTCTCTCTGACGAATGAATGAATGAATGAATGAATGAATGTCTTAGAATGGCCCAATAAAACAAAAGGCAAGAGAAAAACAAGGGGTGGGGGGAAAAGCTGAGAAAGATTAGGGGAAGTAGTTATAAAAAAAATCAAGGGCGCCTGGGTGGCTCAGTTGGTTAGGCGACAGCCTTTGGCTTGGGTCGTGATCCCAGGGTCCTGGAATCGAGCCCCACATTGAGCTCCTTGCTCAGCAGGGAGCCTGTTTCTCCCTCTCCCTCTGCCTACTACACCACCTGCTTGTGCTCTCTCTGTCAAATAAATAAATAAAATCTTTAAAAAAAAAACAAAGTTTATGTTCTTAGATCCTTTCTTTAAAAAATGTTTTTTTTTTAAAAGATTTTATTTATTTATTTGACAGAGAGAGACACAGCGAGAGAGAGAGCACAAGCAGGGGGAGTGGGAGAGGGAGAAGCAGGCCTCCCGTCGAGTAGGGAGCCCGATGCGGGGCTCGATCCCAGGACCCCGGGATCATGACCTGAGCTGAAGGCAGATGCTGAACCGTCTGAGCCACCCAGGCGCCCCTAAAAAATGTTTCTTAAAGATTTACTTATTTATTTTAGAGACAGCTTGAGCAGGGGGAGGGGCAGAGGGAGGGAGAGAGAGAATCCCAAGCCGACTCTGCACTGAGCGAGGAGCCCAACACGGGGCTCGATTCTAGGACCCTGAGATCATGACCTGAGCTGAAATCAAGAGTCGGTTGTTCAACTGACTGAACCACCCAGGTGCCCCTAGATCCTTTCTAAAGTTTTTTTTTAAGTTTTCCCTTTGCTTTTAAGAAATCAAAAGTAGGAATCCTAGGTCTCTCAAACTGAGGCAGAAGGACAACGTGGTACTCCAGTAGCACATGCACGGACAGGAGAGGCCTTGGCCCCTCTGGAACAGACTGGCGAGCTAATGTAGGTCTATATTCTTTAAGTGCAAATCAACTGTTTAGGGTCATCTTTTTCCATATCTGCTTAAGCCACTGTATTGGATTAATTGACCGAATACCAGTTCCTGACTAGTACCCTAGAGGTTCCCCCTGTGCCAGCAGGCTTCCACCTAAACCGTGACCTCCCAAAGCTCTTATTATACCATCGAACTCACTCCCTTTGCCTGCAATACTTCTGCTGCCCACCACCTGCTACCTTCTTTTTAAAGAACTTGTTCAGTGGTTGCCTCTTCTGTGACACCCTCTCTGAATTCCCCTGACAGACTCAGGCACTTTTTCTTCGGTGTTCCTTTGGGACCTTACGTGTCTCTTCTATAGGTACTCTTTTATTTTTAAAAGATTTTGTTTATTTATTATGAGAAAGCGCGAGCAGAGGGAGGAGGAGAGGGAGAAAGAGAATCTCAAGCAGACTCTGCACTGAGTGGGGAGTCTGACATAGGGCTCGATCTCACGACCCTGAGATCATGACCTGAGCTGAGATCGAGAGTCGGATGCTTAATCGATTGAGCCACCCAGGCGCCCTGGTACAGACTCTTTAATATGTCTGCTTCCCATGAGGCCGGAAGCTCCTAAGGAGCAGATACACCGACAGCAGCCAAAATGACTGCAGACCCCTAGCAGTCTGGGGCATTTAGTGAAGAGGCAGAGCATCCTTCCTCCCATTGCCACAGCTCTGGACTTTACCACAGAAGCAGGTGCCATGGCCCCAGGTAAGAGAGCAAGGCCTGTGGAGTGCTCTAGGCATGTTTGGGAAAGCTATCCTGAGAAACGATTGCTTATGTTAGGGTTCTGGTTTTTGAAAGGGCACACTTTAGTTATGAGGAAAGTTTTCTTTTCATGGATCCCTCGTCAGTAATGTTGAATTAATGGAGGGTCACTCTATAGATCATACAGTTGGTAGCAAACCAACTAAGTGCTGAACAGTGCATACAGAAAGATGCCTTAGGAAATGTGTTATACTGGGGGAAAAAAACCCCATAAAGTTCAATTTGAATTATGCTGTCATAAGTGCGTGCTCTTGTGGTCACACAGGGCAAAAGAAAAAAAAAAAAACAAACCCAATCAGTGAAGATACAGAGTACTTACTCTACAGAAGAATAATTTTTATGAGTAGAGTAGAGGTGAGACTCAAAAATACCACCAAAACTGGAAGAATTCTAAAAAACAAAAGAAAGAAAGAACTCTGTTTCTAACCAAATGTAATTAGAAAAAGATGATCATCATTGAAATAAAGGTAAAGCTTAATTTTATAGACAACCAAAAGTTGTACTAAATCTAAAACGATAGAAAAGGAGAGCAATCTATCACTTAAATATGAGTCTAGGGGCATCTGGGTAGCTCAGTCAGTTAAGCCTCTGACTCTTGGTTTTGGCTCAGGTCATGATCTTATGGGTTGTGAGATGGATCCCTGCATCAGGCTCCATGTTCAGTGGGGAGTCTGCTTGAGATTCTCTCTCCTCCCTCTGCCCCTCCCATTCATGCTCCCTCTCAAGTAAATAAATCTTTTTTAAAAATTAAAAAAGTCTTATCCAGTAGGATAAGTGGACAGTCTTCTGGGAGTTCTACCATAGATTGGGCTATTGGGGTATTGAAATGCTACCCTTTTAGCTACATTTTCTTATTCTACCTGAAGTCCTATCCCTTTCACTTTGAGGCGCTATGATCTGGAAAAAAAAAAAAAATCTGTTTAGAAGGGCCTATTCCCAGAGTGATTCCTTTCCCTTTCTATGGCTTGAGAATGCCCAGTGTTGACAATAGCTTCCCTTTACCATCTGCCATGCATCAGGAGCTTTGTATAATTTTTTTCTAACAGGCCTCCAAGGCAGAAATTGACCCCATATAATAGATAAAGAATATCAGGCTTAAAGAGTCACTTGCTCAGATATCTAGGAAGTGCTACCACCTAGTTCGCTGAAGAGCCAGGATATAACCCATGATTGTCTGACTTCCAAATGAGTGCTTTGTTTTGGTTTTATTTTTTACTCTCGTCACACTGTGTTGTCCCTGGGGGAGAAGGCTTCTACCACGACTGGCACAAACCAAGCCTCCTCCCCCAGAGCTTCCATAGTTTCTCTTCCTCATCTGTTCATGTCTCAACTTGAATGACATCTCCTCAGAGAGTCCTTCACAAGCACCCAAACATCCCAGTTACACTCTCATTCATCCTTTTCTTAAGTTATTCAGTGTCCTTTGAGGTATTTATTGGCATGTGAAATTATTTTGTTACATGTTTCTTGCCTCTGTTACATGACTGGAACATAAGCTCCTTGAAGCCCAGGCTCTGTATGTCTTGTTTTCTGGTATATCCCTAGCACTGAGCACCGAGCACATAGCTGGTGCTCAATAAAGGTCTGTTGGCTGACTGACCTGCTGTCTCAGCAGAAGCCATGAATGTATGTTGATCTTCAAAATGGGTAGTGGACTCTTGGTAGGGCTTTATACTGTCTGGAAGACTATCGGTGACTGTATAACTTTTCTACATTTGTTTTCACAAAGTATCTGCAATTACTTTCCAGGGAAAGACAAGAGAAGAACAGCAGGTCTAAAGCACTTATTGCTCTTTTCTGAGCATGCTAGATTTTTCCCTTCATCGGTCTTCAAAGTCACATTGGAATCAAGATAGAAAGGCAGCTCCCTTTTCAAGACACAAATGTCTTTTAATGGCAGATCAGAAATGGACTCAAATTCTAACTAATGAGTTTCAGACAAACACTGAACAAATCATGAATTAAAAAAAGTAAGTCGTGAATATTCGCTGGCAAAGTTACTGGCTGACGGTGATACTTAGGTGCCCTCTAGTGTGTGTTGGTTTTTATATCAGTTCCTTTCTTCACATGTCAGATGATCGAGATCTCCTCATGTATTCCAAGGTGATTTTTCCAGTGCATTTTAATGTACGATCGATCAACAGATGAAAAATGTACATCGTACAGATGAAAAATGGCAAAAATGATTGTGGAGAAATTTAATTTAAAAACTGATGGTTCTGGTCTGAGCCATTATTTACGAGCAAAGAATGCAATTTAGGTGACCTGAGCAGTCGGGGGGTGTGAAGTTACAAGGGTTACTACAAAATGTTGGGTCTTGTGAGTCCATAGGCATGGTTCAAAAATAAGAGCTATAAAAAGGATATAAAGTGAAAGGCTGTGCTCCCATCCCCCTCCACCCTCCACAATTAACCACCCACATACCCTTCCACAGTTTTTTATGCATACCAAGGGAAATACAGAGCTTTATTCTTCCCCACTTTTTTACACTGTATGCACTGTTCTATACCTTTAATTTTTCCCTTAATAATAAACCTTGATAAGTTGTCCATAACCATTCATGGAGAACATCCTCATTTTTTTTAACAGCTACAATGTACTTTATTCTATGGATGTACTATAATATCAGTATTACCCACATGATAGACATTTGGATAGTTTCCAATCTTTTGCTGAAAAAAGGCTGAAATGGAGAATCTTGTACAGGAGTTATTTCAAAACTGCACATATATAACTAGGAAAAATTCCTAGGAGTGGGATGTGTTGGGTCAAATAAAAATAATTATTGCGAACATTTATATAGTGCTTGCTATAAGGCAGGCATTGATCTAACCACACTACATATATTAGCTCATGTATTTAATCTTCTTAATAATCCTGTGAAGAAAGTACTATTATTATCTTTTTTTTTTTTTAAGGACAAGGAAACTGAGGCACAGAGGGGTTAAGCAACCTGCCCAAGGTCAGACAGCAGGTGGCGGTACCAACCACCTTGGCTCTGAAGTCTATTCTCTTAGTCATTATGTTTTACTTTTTCAAGGAGTATATGTATTAGTATTTTAAATAGATATTAACAAGTTGTCCTCCACACCTGTTATGCCAATTTATTATCTCAACAACCTGACTGTACTCCTATGTATTAACTTTTCTGTGAATTTTCTATTGATGGCCTTTGCATATTTTTATACTGGGATTTTTGGTCTTGATTTCCAGGAGCTCTTTATATATTAGAGATATTAGAGTTTCATCAGTGATATGAATTAGAAATATTTTTCTTCTTTGTATTTTGACTCTCTTATGCTTTTTTCCTACAGAAGTTTTTGGTATTTATGTAGTCAGATTTATCAATCCTTTGTAGATTGTGGATTTTGAACTATTTCGAGGTTATGGGAGAATTTGCTTCATTTTTTTTTCTAGTATTTTTATGGTTTAATTTTTTTTAATTAAATATTTGGTCCATTTAGAATTTATCTTGTTGTATGATATGAGGTATGGCTCTGACTTCATTTTCTCCCAGATGGCTACCCAGTTGTTTTATTGAACAATGGCACCATTTCCTCACTGATTTGAGATACTGCTTTATCAAATCATAGTATCATATCCTATATTCCCATATGTGATTTGGTTCTGTTTCTGCACTTTCTACTCTGTTCCATTTTTCTGTCTATATATGCATTAAATATTATCCTAGTATTTAATTATTGAGGGTTTATAATACACTCTCTGGTAGTGTTAGATTCCCTCGTGATTCTTAATGTCCAGAGCTTTCTTTATTATTCCTGCTTTTATTTTTCATCTGAACTTAATCAGTTTTTTGAGTCTTATTTAAAAAAAAAAACTATTTTTTTGGAATGTCATAAACTTCTTAGATGTACTTTCAAATCTTCCCAAAGACAATACAACTACTTAAGACCCTGTCTGATTCAACTGGGCATAAATGCTTGTGACAAAATGATGTATTAAAAAGCTGATTTTCTTTTTTTTTAAGATTTTATTTATTTATTTGTTAGAGAGAGAGTGGGTGAGAGAGAGTGAGCAAGGGTACAAGCAGGGGGAGCAGCAGAGGGAGAGGGAGAAGCAGGCTCCCTGCTGAGCAAGGAGCCTGATGCGGGACTCGATCCCCGGGCACTGGTATCATGACCTGAGCTGAAGGCAGGCGCTTAACCGACTGAGCCACCCAGGCACCCCAAAAAGCTGATTTTCTTCACTGTGTAATGGTCATTGACATTTAGTCATTCATTTGGCGATAGATGTCATTTATCCTTTCAGTATTTCTAGTTGTAAGATATTGGTCATCTCTTTCAAAGAAATTAAGAGGAGAAAATAGATTTTCAAACATGAGAACCTTCCAGATAGATGCTGCTTAATCTAAAACAACAGCCTCCAAACCTGCCACCCCTAATTCTTACCTCCTGATCCCAAATTAACAGAATAATCCCATCAGCCGTTGAAATTATCAATGCTCTATGGGTACTGACTTACACAACTACGACTTTGGGTTTCTGGAAGACCCTGTAGGTGCTTTATATGTAGTCCATGGACCAGCAGCCTTGACATCACCTGGGCACTTGTTAGAAATGCACACTCTTGAGTCTCACCCCAGACCTACTGGATTAAAATCCGTATGTTAACAAGATTCTGGGATGGTTCATGAGTGCCTTAAAGTTTGAGGGGAAAAAAAGATCAGTGGTTCTTAGTGGGCCCAACAGCAGAAGTGGCGTCACCCAGAGCCATGTAGAAAATTCAAATTCTTGGGTCCTACCCTACACCTAGTGAATCAGAAACCCTTAGGTTAGGTCTGGCAATCTGTTTTAACAAGCCCCCCAGTTGATTCTGATTCACAGTAATGTCTGAGAATCCCTGGTGTAAAGTAGTGGTTTTCAATCTTGGTTAAGCATTAGAATCACTTGGGGAGCTTTGAAACAAAAATACTGGCACTCAGGGTCTTACCCAGAGATGTCAATTGGTCCAGGTGAAGCTAAGAATCACTTTTTAAAATTAGTTTCTCAGGTGAATCTAATATCCAGCCAAGTTTTCAAACATCTGCTCTAGAAAATACCATTTCCCCCTCACATACAATTTATACTAAACAGAGTAAGTTTGGAGGGATGGAAGAGGTCCATTTTTCATTCCCCATATATTTACTGAGACCTTACAGTGTGTTAGGCTAGTTACCATGAAGATTGAAAATAGGTACAAAGCATAGTTCTTGCCCATAAGGAAACATATAATCTGTACTGGCAGAAAGACCTGCACATACTTCATATATAAATAATGACTTGAAAGGAACACATGGTTCAGTGTTATTGACTATAATTCAATAAACCAGTTACACATATCCTATCACTGCTAGGTCAAACTAATTTCTATCCTTTTTAAAAGAAGAGTAAGATGAAGGAAATGTAGTTGGAAAATGGTGAAGAAACAATTTTGAATATAATTAGCAATCAGCCCTTAGACAGTTGAACCTGGAGAAAGTGGTGGACAAGGTCAATAGCCACTTCAAAGACTAATTTATGAGCTTAAAGATTGAGCAAGTCAAAAATGCTTTAAAGTTTTCTCGCTGGCCTAGCAAAAAATTATGCTATGGAATCACTGTCAGTCAGCTCACCCCAATATTGTTTGTAAATTAAGTTATAACTACTAAGAAAAATAAGCGATTAAGAAATCAGCAATTAAAGAGTTTATAATAAAGATCTTTTCACCTTTATTATTAGAAATATAACTTTCTTTTGGCTTCACAATTCGCCTCTCCATCTAGACTGGCTTCTTTTGAGAACATGTTTAGAAACAAATGAAAAATATTGTTCTAGTCTGGGAGAAATTACTGGTTATAAATATTTTTCACAGATAATGGACTGTTGAATTTATATTTTTAAAGGAGCAACCAAGCAAAATTCAAAATTTCATATATTTTATGAAAAGTACATTAACATCTAAAATTGGGTCAAAAATGTTGATAATTCTTTTGCATTCAGCTATGTGTTTTGAGAATTCAGCTGAATATACTACATCCATTCTTCTGTTCTATTATTAGTTACCAAGGCAAGGATGTGACCATAATCCTTTAAGACTATAAAGGGAGTTTCTGAATTAAGAGAAAATCACAAATGTTCATCTACCTCCTCTTTCATTTCTACGAAAAAATACTTAGAGGTTAGAGCAGGTTAGAGCATTTTAAATAATACCATTTGAATTTGGAATAGGTCTAAGGGCATCCCCATGTAATGTATTAACCTTTCCTTCATATTTGAAAATGACCTCACATTAGTAAGTAATGAATTTCAAGCTGGTTCCCCCAAGAAGGATGACCATTCTTTTCTTATGTCCATGGGCATGTCCACTAGGAGTTGGGCTGATAGGATCCGTATGAGTGCCCATGAAATAGAGCTAAGGCTACTGGCTCTAACAGATTCTGAATCCATCATCTGGGATAGAATTTACTCTTGAAATGATCAGATAAGAAAGGGAGGGCATTATTTTTCCCATTTTATAGATGGAGAGACTAAAGTTTATATCATTTACACAGAATAAAGGGTGGTATAGTGATTACAGTTGTGGTTGGAAAGGTAATAGAATCACCTGGATAATTAAAAAGACAAAACAGGGGGCGACTGGCTGGCTCAATTGGTTAAGCATCTGCCTTTGGCTCAGATCATGACCTTGGGGTCCTGGGATTGAGCCCCGCATCAGGTTCCCTGCTCAGTGGGGAGTCTGCTTCTCCCTCTCCCAATTCCCCTGCTTGTGTTCCCTCTCTCTGTGTTCCCTCACTTGCTGTCTAATACATAAAATCTTAAAAAAAAAAAAAAAGATTTAGTGGAATAGGGGCACCTGGGTGGCTCAGTTTGTTAAACTTCTGCCTTCGGCTCAGGTCATGATCCCAGGTTCCTGGGATCGAGCCCCGTGTCTGGTTCCCCTCTCGGTGGGAAGCCTGCTTCTCCTGCTCCCTCTGCCTGCCACTCCCCCTGCTTGCGCTCTCACGTTCTCTCTCTCTCTAATAAATAAATTAAATCTTAAAAAAAAGAATTCGTGGACTAATTCCCCTGATTCTTCAAAGACGAGCAAGGGATAGGACGTTTGTTTTACTCAGCCATGTGGCTGTAATGACGTCACCATCTCGAAGGCAGTGATCTCCAGCCATTTCAAACAAAGGCACATTCTAGTGCTTGGAAGAGATTATTAAGTAGCACTTACATACCTGTTCTGGGAGAACGTCCCCCCTTTTTTTACTGTGAAGTTGAAGATAAGAGTCCGTTTTAGGACTAGGTAATCCCAAAGTCAGCTTGTTTTTTTCCACGAAATATTGTTTGGACTTCCTTCGCTGACGGCCACGTGATCCTGGCAGGAAAACCTCATTATGTGAACTTGAACTCTTCAAGTAATGCGAGAGGTTGCTTGACTTCTCCCCCAGATCACTGTCGCTCAGCTCTGAAAATGGCCGGCTGTGATGGGCACCACGCTCATAGTTTGGGCTTAAAAATTCACTGCCAAACAAAGAGGCAACGCTCTGTGGGCTACTCTTGCGTTCACCTTTCTCCCCCGAGAGTTCCATTGAGGGCTCCTTGGAAGGGTACAGTGGATCCAGAGTCAGATTTTCAGTAGAGCTGTCTACAGACTCTGATAATGCTTCCATAGTCAACAACTTCCTCTCCTCTTTCTTGCTCTTCCAGTGTGGGTCATATCGGAGGTCTGAATATTTGTCCTCGACTGGTTGTTGGCTGCCCAAAGCAGAAAGGAAATGTCAAATCCTTAATCAAAATGAATTTACTCATTATGTTTAGTCATCTTACTTGAATCTTTCTCCTATAATTTTCCTTTTACTAGCTACGTGTTGAAGACATAACTGAGGCTCAAATTAGGTGTACGGAGTATACATAAGGGCAAAAAGGTTTTAATTACAAGTTCATTAAATTAGGGAATAAAAATGGGGAATAGTTAATATAAATGCCCCAAAACAGCTGAAGATCACATGCCAGTGGTTCAAGGGATGCTATTACTTATGCACACCTTAAGTACTTCAGCTAGTGAAGATAAAACTGATTTCACATTTTGGCTGGTGACATACACGTTTCGGTGCTTATCTAGGAAGAAAATGCCATTATTGCCTGGATGATAGTTTCCTTGGTCTGCTTCTGCTGTGAGGGAAAGCAAGATTTATCTCAACTGAATACCTACCTAGGTTTATCCTCCTTTTAAGTATTTTGCTTTTCATTTTGTCTTTGTAGATTTTATCACATGTGCTGTAGAAAGATCCCCAATGTTCAGAATCAGATGGTGGCTCACTGAAAAGTTCTTAGTTTGTATTCTTTTGGTTTGTCACATGGATGCACACAAAACAGAACACAGGTCAGTGTGTGCTCTTAGCTGTAGGACAGCCCTATTTCAGCAAAAGTTTAAACATATGGTCCCGCCAGAGGGACGTGGGCTAGTCCATAATCAGGGCATATGACCCCAAATAAAGTCTTCCCTTTTCCTCATGACAATCTCAATTTGTAAAGCACCTCCTGGTCTTAACCAAAAAAAAAAGCTGGTAATATGGCATATTTAATGGCCCCTTTGATCTTCAAAAGCTAAATGGGAGAGATTTTCCTTCCTTGAGTATAGTAGATGCAATCCTCTAATCAAAAAGAAAATGTAAATCACCTAGGCTTTTTATGCTACTTGATATTCCCGTTTACAGAGGACATAATTTTATGCTGGGTAAACAAACTAATGGTGCCCCTACTACTAATTTACTTCTCTTAATGTGGACCTAGATGTTTTTTGATTTGATGTAAAGCAAAAATAAGAGTGAAAAGACAAAACTCCCATGTCTTGCTAAACTGTCATTTTGATTTTTTAGTTCACATATTAAGATAGAGAACTTCTTGGGGCACCTGTGTGGCTCAGTCAAGTGTCTGCCTTCCGCTCAGGTCATGGTCCCAGGGTCCTGGGATCGAGCCCCACATCGGGCTCCTTGCTCAGCGGGGAGCCTGCTTCTCCCTCTCCCCCTGCCCCTCCTCCTGCTTGTGCTCTTTCTTTCTCTCTGACAAATAAATAAAATCTTAGGGGAAAAAAAAAAGAACTTCTTGGGATAGGCTGCTCTTCTTTCTCCACCAAGGGAAGAAAAATGATATTCTCTTCCAGCAAAATGCCTGAATGGAGATTGTGCACATTTATTGGGAAGTGGGATATCAAACTGTGCAACTCACCCCGCGCCCTAAGCACCATGGGTTACCTGCCTCTGGGGCTTTTGAGGAGGAGGTTTCTCCTGTGTGATGTCATATGAACTCACACTATGTTTTGGCCTTGCCTTTCACTCGGCTCTCTAGGTCTCACTGGGCATGGAGTGGTCCAGCAGGGCACAATCTGGACTTGGGACTGGACAGACCTGGGCTCAAGTTCTGGGTCTGTCATTCCCTATGTGTGCATGAAATCATGCCATCTTTTGTCTGTAATTAGCGATAAATTGTATTTGTTCTGTTTACTTCTCAGGATTGCATAAACATCAAAATGAGACAATGTATCTTAATCTTCTGTATATGTGCTTATTTCACCTTTCGCTATGGTAATTTTGCCTCTTCACCCACTTAAAGTTCTGGGCGGCAGGGACTGAGAGTCATCCTTCCTTCCCTAACTTCTGCCTGAGTACTCTACCCTGTGCTCTGGACAGAGTTAATGAGCATTTCTTAAATAACTGAGCCTCTAAAATTACTCGAGTCAAGACAAATGTAGTATCAGATATTAATTTTTAAAAACCCAATAGTAGTAAATTAGAATCTACACATGCAGAAAAGCTTCTTGCATTGGACCAAATTAGTGAATGATTTTAGGGCTTACCATGTAATGAGTTAAACATAAGGGTGATTGTTTAGGTGGGAAAGAACAGATTAAGGGGCACCTTGATCATATCTTCAAGCAAATAAAGATATGAAATTTTTGTAAGTGAAGAAAGGTGCTGTTTCCCCCTATCCAATACATACTAAAGGGAAAAAGTAAACGTAACTGTCCTGTTCATTCATTTGCTCTATTTCACAGAACTGAACGTCTATCATTCCCTTGCTCACTCAGTGATTCTGCTGAGTGTTTATTGAGCACTTACTGAGCTAGGGGATACAGTGATGGGCTCACAGCCTCGCAGGGAATACAGACACGAAAATAAGCAATATATAGAGCACCTGGGTGGCTCAGACGGTTAAGCGTCTGCCTTTAGTTCAGGTCATGATCCCAGGGTCCTGGGATGGAGCCCCACATCGGGTTCCCTGCTGAGCAGGGAGCCTGCTTCTCCCTCTGCCTGCCGCTTCCCCTGCTTGTATACTCTCTCTTTCTCTGTCAAAAATAAATAAAATCTTAAAAAAAAGGAAAAGAAAACAAGCAATTTATGATGGGAGTGATGAGTGTCCTGATGAGGAGCATGGGCCTATCGAGACTCACGAGGGACCTCAAGTCCCATCTCGGGAGGTCGAGAGAAGCTTTCTGAAGGAAGTGATGGTTTAGCTGAGACCTAAGGCTAAGAAGCACAGGGAGTGTATGCCAGGCTGAGGGAAGAGCTTGTAAAACGGAATGGAGGGGAGAACGTGGTGCTCTCAAAGAACAGATTCTGTATGGATGAAAGGAAGGTTGAGCGTTCAGGGTGAAGCAGAGGTGAGATCTTGAAAGGCTCTGTAAACTCCGTGAAGGAATGTGGCTTACCTAAATTAACTTGAGAGTCTGGCTTGGAGCAAAAATAATTTAATTAGAGAGCAAAGATGTTAGTGAGACATCAATACTTTTGGATAGCCCAGGTGATGAGTTTTTGGAAAGGATTATCTACAGGGGCGTTTTTGTTTGCTTGTTTTTTGTAAAGTCTTAGAATAGCCAGCCTTCTTCTTTGCACTCCTTAAAGCAGGGTTTGGCAGCCTTTGAATGTGAGTATCCCACTGGGGATCACTGCTCTGTTACTTAACCGGGGTGGGGGGATGTGGAGTCCTGACTTTGGGAAAGATAGTCCATATTGCATGCCCATTAGGGAATGCTGACGGTGAATCTCCAGTTTTCCTTAGAAGAGCCCAATGAGGGAAGTATTATTATTATCCCCATTTAATAGATGAAGGACCTGGAGCTTAGAGATCTCATGGGACTTTCCCAAGGTCACAGAGCGAACAAATGGTGGAACCAGGACATAGACCCTGGCAGTCTGCCCAGCTCCTGTCTGTGAGTTGGCCTGTATTATGCAGCTATTCCCATAGGTGGTCGTGGAGCAAGGCCTGCTTTCTGTGAGTCAGTGAATCGGTCAGTCGGCCAGTCAGCAAATAGGCGCTGAGCACCTCCCTGGGTCCTAGCCATTGAAGCATGGTGAGCAAAACAGAAGCAGGCTGGTGGATCTTACCTGTTAGCAAGGAAACAGGCTTTATGCGCCAGCTCTCATGATCCAGTAATAAATTAGATGTATAAAGAAATGCAGCATATTATGGGTATTTAAAATAGGGCATAAGCTTGCTCATCACTGAAAATATGTTAACCTCTTATTTCCAGATTCAATTGGCAGATGATATCTCAAAGTCCATTTCATTTCTATACTATGATCCTATGATAAAATTCCAGAAGAATCAATAGACAGAAGAATGCTTATTATTTAAAAACATAGGTAGTCTTTGGGGCGCCTGGGAGGCTCAGTCAGTTGGGTGTCTGACTCTTGGTTTCAGCTCAGGTCATGATCTCAGGGTTGTGAGATCGGTCCCCACATTGGGCTCTGCACTCAGCACAGAGTCTACTTGAGCTTCTCTCTCCCTCTTCCTCTGCTTCTCCTCCTTCCCTCTCAGATAAATAAATCTTTAAAAAAAAAATAGGTAGTCTTCAAGGATTGAAGGATATGATTTCCCTGATTCCGTCTCTGCAGTTATACTAAGAAAACTGGCACTCACAGTGGTCATCACATTTAACCAGCACCTGCTGATAATGGCATAATGTCTAGTCATGAGTATAGACCTTTCTCGGTTATATGTCATCTCCGTGGTGCTCTTCTTGCCTGAATAACGACATGGCGTCTTTTGGTTCTGATAAATGGTACAGCAGGGTGCCTAAGGACAAGGGGCCTAGGATCAGACTGCCTGTACTCGATTCCTGGTGCCACCAGTTACTGTGTGGGCATGCGCAAATTATTTAAATTTTCTGTGCCTCAGCTTGCTCATCAGTGAAATGGGGATAACAGTACCCATCTCACAGTGCTGTTGAGAGGATTAAGTGAGTTAATACATATGAATGCTTACAATGAATTGTGTCCTTGACACAGAGTGAGGATCCAGTGAGGGCTAGCTATGACCGCCTCTGTCTGTGAGCTCCGTCACCATTCTTGACTTGCCCTGTGTTACAGTCAGTCACCATGACACAACATTGTCGTGTATTGTGCTTCCTGCTGGTGGATCTCAAGGGATTCTTCTCTCCCTGGGGCTCAAGTTATTTCCAGGTCACAAAGCTGTGTTGTGATGCACTAAGGGGCACCTTCGTGGCCTGAAGGAACTAGCACTTATCTTCAAAAATCCAATTTTTGTTACCATGACTTAGGCACCTGTGGACAATCTGTTTGCACTGTAGTTTAGGAAATGGGACTAAGAAATTTCAGCCACATGATGAAATATTTTAGGAACCTGCTGAGTGCTGATGAGGAAGATAAAACTGGGAGAATTAAATGACTTTAGATCTTCAGAAAGAACTGTAATTTCTGGCCTCAATGAATTACCATTCTTAAATGCCCCTAGAAGTATATCACACATTGCAGAAAGACTGGTGTTTTAAATGGAACCTAAGCAATACAAAGGGTTGGAGAACAAATCAGAAAAAAAAAAAAAAGAATTGCTTTGGCTGAGAAAAATGTTTCTGAACCAATCCTATGAAGAGAAACTCTAATAATGTATACAGAGGAGATTTGAATCTGAAAATGTGGCTCTTCTAAGAACTTTAATTACACTGTGCCATTTATACCTGTAATGACCGTCTCTAAGTATCCCCTCCGTCCCCTTTCTAGATGGAAACTGTATGTCGAAACAAATGCCAGGTTATGTTTTGCAAAATCATGAGCACGGGAAGCTGTAATACTTGAGAGAAACGAATCTAATGGTTGAAATAGAACATGATACTGAAGAACCCCATTGTACTGAGCTTGTGTGTTAAGAAGCGCAATTAGGTTTCGTGGTCCAGGTCAACACACTGGAACAAAATGAGTGTGAAGTGCTCCTTCCTGAGTAATCATCTGCACACAAAACATGCACTTCTCTTCCTCCCATTTGATAGAAAGGTTACACAGACAATGCGTACACAACTCTTTTGTTGCTGTTCAGACAACAGATGCCGGGTCTCCTCTTCAAATGCCTAGGTAAGACCTGGATGCAGAGAGGAAGGGGAGGTGGTCTCATATGTGCACGCCATGATATTTGCAGGCTTTAATGGACCATATTTGAGTACTTACTGTACTCAACTTCAAACAAAATAAAATCAAATCTCCATTTAATGAAGAGCCTCATAGTGTAGCATTCAATCAAAAAATTACTAAAATTAGAGCATGTTTCTAGTACAATTAACATCCTTTGCACTCAAAATATTCAATAACTGGCCATTTTGCCTGTTGAGGTGGTGAATAAAAGCACTGCTATTAATCATTTAGCAGTTATTTATTTGCCACTTTATTTTAAGTAGGCAGTTAAATTGAAACTGCACATGTTATTATTGATTTAGGTTTAATTTAATCCTTTTTAACAGAACAATTATTCCCAATTTATATGCCATTAAATCTTTTATGCATATGAACAGCAAATTCAATTTTTGTTTAAGTGTAAAGTTTTTAATGCTTCTTTAAGGAACTATAAAACTGACAATTATTTCCAAGGATTTCTGAGTTCTAGGCTCATCTTAATCTTTTTATCAGTGGCTTTTAACTAAATCAAATGAAATAAATCCAAAAGATTAAAAAAATCACTTTTGCAAGCATGAAATAAAATGGTTCCATTAATATGCTGATGCACTTCAAGTAGGTTGTTTACAATGCAGGGAATTTCATTTATTGTAGGCATCCTGATTAAAAAAAATTTTTTTTGGGGGGCGCCTGGGTGGCTCAGTTGGTTAAGCGACTGCCTTCGGCTCAGGTCATGATCCTGGAGTCCTGGGATCGAGTCCCGCATCGGGCTCCTTGCTCGGCAGGGAGTCTGCTTCTCCCTCTGACCTTCCTCCCTCTCATGCTCTCTGTCTCTCATTCTCTCTCTCAAAATAAAAAAAAAATAAAAAAATAAAAAAAATTTTTTTTAATAGAAAAAAGTTGCTTTAATGAACTGAAGGCCAAACACTGTCTCCAGAAGTGCACTCAAGAGAAGGGACTGGGGTTTTGGAAAAAAGATGGCAGAGGAGCAGGGGACCCTATTTCAACTGGTCCCCGGAATTGAGCTGGATATCTACCAGACCACTCTAAGCACCCACGAAACCAGCCTGAGATGTAAGAAGATCTGGATCTCTACAAGCAGAATATCGCAGGCGGTTGGTTTTGAGTTACAAAGCCGGGAGCCGTGATTCCACGGGCAGATATCGGAGGATAAACGGCAGCGGGAGGGTGCCTGGAACGTGGGGATCCTACACCGGCGGTGAGCGACAGCCCCAAGGGCTGCGGACAGGGCACAGACTCGCAGACCGGTAATGGCAGGGAAAGGACTCTAGGGCAGCCCACAGGGCCGGAACCCAGAGCGGTGGGGTGGCGCGGGCGTGCACGAACTGAGAGCGGCTGGCGGTTTTAGAAGCACAAAGGGCAGGACGTGCCCTGACCTGGAGGCAGGACTGGGAGCGCTGCGGAGGGGCGCACAACCCAGGCCGCTGCAGTTTATAGCAGCACCGACAGAAACGGAGATGGTGTGGCCTGGAGAGCTCACTGAAGAACAGACTGCGGTCTCTCTGCTCTGAGACAGAGGGCTGGAAACGGTCTCTTCTGCTCTGACTCACGGAAGAAACGCGGAAAGCCACCAGAGAACAAAAGCCCCCAAAACTGATTCCCGCTGAGCCCATCCCCCGCCACAGGGGCACAGGGCAACTCCATCCCAACAGGGTTGCCTGAGTAACAGCGCGGCAGGCCCCTCCCCCAGAAGACAAGCTGGGAAAACAAGAGGCCAGCAACCCTAAGGTCCCAAGAAAACAGGTGCATCTTGCTTGGGTTCTGGTCAATAATTTCGACTCTATACATTCCCTCAAACACCCATCAACAGAATGACTAGGAGGAGGAGCCCCCAAAATGGAAAAGACTCAGAGATTATGACTTATGCTGCAGATTTACAAATGGATGCAGATATAACCAAGATGTCGGAGATGGAATTCAGGCTAGCAATTGTGAAGACAATGGCTAGAATGGAGAAATCAATTAATGGCAACATAGAGTCTCTAAGGGCAGAAATGAAAGGTGAATTGGCAGAACTTAAAAATGCTATCAATGAGATCCAATCCAATCTAGATAATCTAACAGCTAGGGTAAGTGAGGCAGAAGAACGAATAAGCGACCTGGAAGACAATATAATAGATAAAAAGGGAAAAGAGGAGGCCAGGGAAAAACAACTCAGAATCCATGAAAATAGAATCAGAGAAATAAGTGACACCATGAAGCGTTCCAATGTCAGAATAATTGGAATCCCGGAGGGAGTGGAGAGAGAGAGAGGACTAGAAGATGTATTTGAGCAAATCGTAGCTGAGAACTTCCCTAATCTGGGGAATGAAACAAACAGTCGCATCCTAGAGGCAGAGAGGACCCCTCCCAAGATCAAGGAAAATAGGCCAACACCCCGGCATGTAATAGTAAAACTTGCAAATCTTAGAACCAAGGAAACCATCTTAAGGGCAGTTAGGGGGAAGAGATTCCTTACGTACAGAGGGAGGAACGTCAGAATAACATCAGACCTATCCACAGAGACCTGGCAAGCCAGAAAGGCCTGGCAAGACATATTCAGGGTACTAAATGAGAAGAACATGCAGCCAAGAATACTTTATCCGGCGAGGCTTTCATTTAGAATGGATGGAGAGATGCAGAGCTTCCAAGACCGGCAGAAACTGAAAGAATATGTGACCACTAAGCTGGCCCTGCAAGAAATATTAAGGGGGGTTCTATAAAAGGAAAAAGACCCCAAGAGTGATATACAACAGAAATTTATAGGGACAATCTATAAAAACAACGTCTTCACAGGCAACATGATGACAATTAATTCATATCTTTCAATAATCACTCTCAATGTGAATGGCCTAAACGCTCCCATAAAACGACACAGGGTTGCGGATTGAATAAAAAGACAGGACCCATCCATATGCTGCCTACAAGAGACTCATTTTGAACCTAAAGATACATCCAGACTGAAAGTGAAGGGATGGAGATCCATCTTCCATGCCAGCAGACCTCAAGAGAAAGCTGGGGTAGCAATTCTTATATCAGACAAATCAGATTTTAAACTAAAGTCTGTAATTAGAGACACAGAAGGACACTATATCATTCTTAAAGGGTCTATCCAACAAGAAGATCTAACAGTTGTAAATATCTATGCCCCCAACATGGGAGCAGCCATCTACATAAGCCAACTGTTAACCAAAATAAAGAGTCATATTGATAACAATACATTAATTGTAGGAGACCTCAATACTCCACTCTCAGCAATGGACAGATCATCTAAGCAGAAAATCAACAAAGAAACAAGAGATTTGAATGATACATTGGACTAGACGGACCTCATAGGTATTTACAGAACATTCCACCCTAAAACAACAGAATACTCATTCTTCTCGAGCACACATGGAACTTTCTCCAGAATAGACCACATACTGGGTCACAAATCAGGTCTCAACCGATACCAAAAGATTGAGATTATTCCCTGCATATTCTCAGACCACAGTGCTTTAAAACTGGAACTCAATCACAAGAAAAAATTTGGCAGAAATTCAAACACTTGGAAGCTAAAGCCCACTCTGCTCAAGAATGTTTGGGTCAACCAGGAAATCAAAGAAGAACTTAAACAATTCATGGAAATCACTGAGAATGAAAACACATCGGTTCAAAACCTATGGGATACTGCAAAGGCGGTCCTAAGGGGGAAATACATAGCCATCCTAGCCTCACTCAAAAAAATAGAAAAACCCCGAATTCACCAACTAACTCTACACCTTAAAGAACTAGAGAAAAAGCAACAAACGATGCCTAAGCCACGCATTAGAAGAGAAATAATTAAAATTAAAGCAGAGATCAATGAATTAGAAACCAGAAACACAGTAGATCAGATCAACGAAACTAGAAGTTGGTTCTTTGAAAGAATTAATAAGATTGATAAACCACTGGCCAGACTTATCCAAAAGAAAAGAGAAAGGACCCAAATTAATAAAATTATGAATGAAAGGGGAGAGATCACCACTAACACCAAGGAAATAGAAACAATTATTAGAAATTATTATCAACAACTATATGCCAATAAACTGAGCAATCTGGATGAAATGGAGGCCTTCCTGGAAACCTATAAGCTGCCAAGACTGAAACAGGAAGAAATTGACAACCTGAATAGGCCAATAACCAGTAACGAGATTGAAGCAGTGATCAAAAACCTCCCAAAAAACAAGAGTCCAGGGCCTGATGGATTCCCTGGGGAATTCTACCAAACATTCAAAGAAGAAATAATACCTATTCTACTGAAGTTGTTTCAAAAAATAGAAACAGAAGGAAAACTTCCAAACTCATTCTATGAGGCCAGCATTACCTTAATCCCCAAACCAGGCAAAGACCCCATCAAAAAGGAGAATTTCAGACCGATATCCCTGATGAATATGGATTCCAAAATCCTCAAAAAAATCCTAGCTAATAGGATCCAACAATACATTAAAAGGATCATCCACCACGACCAAGTGGGATTTATCCCCAGGATGCAAGGGTGGTTCAACATTCGCAAATCAATCAATGTGATAGAACACATTAATAAGAGGAGGGAGAAGAACCATGTGGTCCTCTCAACTGATGCAGAAAAAGCATTGGACAAAATACAACATCCTTTCCTGATTAAAACTCTTCAGAGTATAGGGATAGAGGGAACATTCCTCAAGTTCATAAAATCCATCTATGAAAAACCCACAGCAAATATCATCCTCAATGGGGAAAAGCTGAGAGCCTTTCCCTTAAGATCAGGAACACGTCAAGGATACCCACTCTCGCCACTATTGTTCAACATAGTACTAGAAGTCCTAGCAACAGTAATCAGACAACAAAAAGAAATAAAAGGTATTGGGTGCCTGGGTGGCTCAGTCGGTTAAGCGGCTGCCTTCGGCTCAGGTCATGATCCCAGGGTCCTGGGATCGAGTCCCGCATCGGGCTCCCCGCTCTGCAGGGAGCCTGCTTCTCCCTCTCCCTCTGCCTACTTGTGTTCTCTCTCTATCCCTCTGTCAAATAAATAAATAAAATCTAAAAAAAAAAAAAAAAAAAGAAATAAAAGGTATTCAAATTGGCAAAGAAGAAGTCAAACTCTCTCTTTTCGCAGACGACACGATACTTTATGTGGAAAACCCAAAAGACTCCACCCCCAAATTACTAGAACCCATACAGCAATTCAGTAATGTAGCAGGATACAAAATCAATGCGCAGAAATCAGTTGCTTTCTTATATACTAACACAACTGTAGAAAGAGAAATTAGAGAAACGATTCCATTTACAATAGCACCAAAAACCATAAGATACCTCAGAATAAACCTAACCAAAGAGGTAAAGGATCTATACTCTAGGAACTACAAAACACTCATGAAAGAAATTGAAGGAGACACAAAAAGATGGAAAAATATTCCATGCTCATGGATTGGAAGAATAAACATTCTTAAAATGTCTATGCTACCCAGAGCAATCTATACCTTCAATGACATCCTGATCAAAATTCGAATGACATTTTTCAAAGTGCTGGAACAAACAATCCTAAAATTTGTATGGAATCAGAAAAGACCCCGAATCACCAAGGAAATGTTGAAAAAGAAAAACAAAGCTGGGGGCATCACGTTGCCCGATTTCAAGCTTTATTACAAAGCTGTGATCACCAAGACAGCATGGTACTGGCACAAAAACAGACATATAGACTAATGGAACAGAATAGAGAACCCAGATATGGACCCTCAACTCTAAGGTCAAATAATCTTTGACAAAGCAGGAAAAAACATGCAATGGAAAAAAGACAGTCTCTTCAATGAATGGTGCTGGGAAAACTGGACAGCCACATGCAGAAGAATGAAACTCGACCATTCTCTAACACCATTCACAAAGATAAACTCAAAGTGGATGAAAGACCTCAGTGTGAGACAGGAATCCATCCAAATCCTAGAGGAGAACATAGGCAGTAACCTCTTTGACATCGCCCACAGCAACTTCTTTCAAGATCTCCAAAAGCTAGTGAAACAAAAGCAAAAATGAACTTTTGGGACTTCATCAAGATAAAAAACTTCTGCACAGCAAAGGAAACAGTCAACAAAACAAAGAGGCAACCCACAGAATGGGAGAAGATATTTGCAAATGACACTACAGATAAAGGGCTGGTATCCAAGGTCTATAAAGAACTTCTCAACGCAACACCCAAAAAACAAATAATAAGTCAAAAAGTGGGCAGAAGATATGAAAAGACACTTCTCTGAAGAAGACATACAAATGGCTAACAGACACATGAAAAAATGTTCATCATCATTAGCCATCAGGGAAATTCAAATCAAAACCACATTGAGATACCACCTTACACCAGTTAGAATGGCAAAAATGGACAGGGAAAGAAACAACAAATGTTGGAGAGGTTGTGGAGAAAGGGGAACCCTCTTATGCTGTTGGTGAGAATGAAGGTTGGTACAGCCACTTTGGAAAACAGTGTGGAGGTTCCTCAAAAATTTAAAAAATAGAGCTACCCTATGACCCAGCAATTGCACTACTGGGTATGTACCCCAAAGACACAGATGTAGTGAAAAGAAGGGCCATATGCACCCCAATGTTCATAGCAGCAATGTCCACAATAGCCAAACTGTGGAGAGAGCCGAGATGCCCTTCAACAGATGAATGGATAAAGAAGATGTGGTCCATATATACAATGGAATATTACTCAGCCATCAGAAAGGATGAATACCCAACTTTTACATCAACATGGATGGGACTGGAGGAGATTATGCTAAGTGAAATAAGTCAAGCAGAGAAAGTCAATTATCATATGGTTTCACTTATTTGTGGAACATCAGGAATAGCATGGAGGACACTAGGAGAAGGAAGGGAAAAATGGGGAGGGGAAATTGGAGGGAGAGATGAACCATGAGAGACTATGGACTCTGAGAAACAAACAGGGTTTTAGAGGGGAGGGGGGATGGGTTAGCCTGGTGATGGGTATTAAGGAGGGCACGTACTGCATGGAGCACTGGGTGTTATATGAAAACAATGGATCGTGGATCACCACATCAAAAACTAATGATGTATGGTGACTAACATAACATAATAAAATTTAAAAAAAAAAAAGGGACTGGATTGTTACCTAGTGAACTTTATTTACAGCAGTTATATAATTTGGATAATTCCAACCAGAATCCCTTCTTTGTCTTTGACAACAGATTTATGGCTGCAAAAAACCCGGATATTTGCCCCACGTTCTTATAAGTACCAGCCTTGATTCAAGGACAGTCTGTGAGTTGAATGAAAACAAATGATCTAAAGAGCACGTGGTCATCATTGTGATGTAAAATTATCATACCTCACTTCTCTTCTCTTGTGTGAAAGAAAGCCTGCATCTTCATAGGGGAAATGACGTATGACCCAGTATTTAGAAATACAATTCCTTGCATTCAGTGAGCGTTTACAATGCTCACGCTAGGAATTTTCCATGGAGATCTTGGATGTTCTTTGCATTCTCCAGAAACGGTGGCTAAGAAGCCTTGGATTTATAAAATTTGTAGGCGTTTACATTTCTTTAGATAGAATTTCCTGCCTTTTATTTATTTTATTATTTGTAAAAGATTTATTTATCAGGAGAGAGAGAGCGAGCGAGTATGAGTGAGCCAGGGTGGGCAGGGGAGGGGGAGAGGGGAAAAAAAAAATCTCAAGGAGACTCCCCGCTGAGTGCAGAATCTATGCAGGGTTCAATCTCAGGACCTTGAGACAGTGACCTGAGCGAAAATCAAGAGTCCAATGCCTAAACGACTGAGCCACCTAGGCACCCCAAAGAATTTCCTGTCTTCTAAATGCCTGATATTGACAGCATTGCAATTGCAAGGTAGCTGTGATGTCATGAGAAAGGCAGTGGAAGGACAGGCCTTGAAACGTGGGTCCCAGTCCAGATTTTGCCACTGACCGGCTACGTGTACTTGGGTGAATCTCTTCACCACCCTAGGACTTGGATTCCTCCTTTGGACAATAAGGGGAATAAGCTGTACTTTAGGAGCCCTGCAGCTCTGAGAACCCATAGTTTTATTAATTGGATTACATCCATCATGCAAAATTCAGCAATGGTATATAAGAATTGGAAAAAGCATTCATTTTAAATTCAGTATATTAAAAATGTGTAATAATTAAAGCTTTCTCTATTTTCACACTTGCCAGGGAGTAGAAATAATGACTACAGTTAAGGTCATGGATTAAACTATTCCTTTAATAGCTTGCTTACAATCGTCTTAACCGTCTTGATAACCTTACAGGATTGTAGGCGATGTAACTTTAAATGATGCTTGGGGAGGTTTTTGATCTCACTCTTTATTTACTAATTTAACACCATAAGCATCCCAATTTTGAAATAAGCTAGAAAGGAACTAGCGGTTGTCTCTGAGGGCATTACACCCCAGGGCACTGTGGTTTTAGCATTTCTGGCGGGGACTCTGCCTTTAATGGACACAATCTATGCCCACGCACACACTTGACTTCTGTCTCTGACTGCTCATCTGTTGTGATGGCGCCGTGCCTGCCCTGAGGATTGCACCAGGGTTTAATGACGCGGAGTGTGAGAGCAAATGGATGCACAGACAACAGAAATGACTAACGCCTGCAACAGAAAGTCACTTCTCCGGTATAACCATTCCCATGTGATCAGAAATAACTAAAATGCTAGCAGCCATCCCCAAAATACTGTGCAAAACCCCTAGAGTAAGGGGGTAATGTAATGTATGTGAAGGGGTTGGCCCACCCAGGGCCTTAAACTGAAAATCTATCTGGTAAAGTCCGTAAAAATCAACATGGATGAATGTTTCTAGGCACCAACAGGGATGAAAGTGGGCTCCTGGAAACTCTCACAGTGTTCTTAGCAATACTAGAATGTTAAACATGCCCTCAGGTGTCATCTTTACTCTCCTAACCACTGCAAACCAACAACAACAACAAAACAAACACAATCTACAACACCCCTGTGAGAAAAGTCTGCCCTCAGCTTCATATTCCCAATGTGTTCCACAAAACAGTCTGGGAATTGTGCGGGGAAATGAAAATGCTGAGTTTTGGTCTTAGTTTCTCTTTACCCACTCACTGTGTCGGTTCTCCAGTACTGCTATTTGAACCTCCACCTGGTTCTTGTACTATTAATCAGAAATAATATATATAAAAGCATTTGAGAGGAAGATCTTAGACCACCACAACACAATACAAATGCGGATTATTATTACTGAGTCCCTTTCTTATTTTTAGACCATTCTGAGCATAACAATTTAAGAATGCCTCATTGTGCCTTGACTCCTGCCCAGTAATTTCTCGCACAAGGTGGTTTATTAGAATATGGGATCTCTGGTGAAGGCTATTATTCCCAGATGATGTGAAAGACATCTACAGACCTTAATGAATGAACACATCTCTCTTTCCCAGGAGCAGTGCTGGGGAATATAGACAACTATGACCCTGATGCCCAAAGCAAAACACGATTAATGTTGGTTTATTCCCAAGGCAGAGTATCCTTTAATAACTTTTATTACTTTACCTAAAATGTATAATTTTCCTTGTATATTTCCTCTGGCCTCAGTTTAGTCCATATCGAAATTGTTACAGCTTTAATTTTTGCTAAATCGTAAAATTGAATCCTTTATCAGATCAGCCCTGATCACCTATCTAGATAACTTCTAATTAGAGGCTCAGGTTCTGGTTAGGGGAGCATACTTTCAGTTCAATTTCTGGCTCTGGCCCTAAGTAACTGCATAAACCTTCACAACTGTCAGAGCCTTGGTTCCTTGTCTGCAAAATGGGGGTAATAATACATAAGAGGCTCTTCTAAGGATAAATAAGATAGTATATATAAAGCAAATAGTTGTACAAATGGTAGCTGATTACATTTAAGTATTCTTATTAAACACATATACTAGGTACTGTACTGCTGCCCTCTGATTTTGTTTTTTGTTTTTTTTTTAAACATATAAGGTTTCAGAGGCCCCAGGACTGAAGAGGTTATTTCTAATGCTCGAGGAATTACATTGATCTCTTTCTTTGCCAGCGCCGAGTATCCTAAGGCTAGTTGTGGAGTGGGGTTTAAGGATTATCACGTGGAGATCCTCTCTCCACTCTTGATTCATTCACCGTAGTCAATGCTGCTCCAATTTCCATTAAGTAAAAGGTTTTCTCTAATCCATATACATTGAACTATGGCTTGACTTTGTTGAGATACAAGAGAGTAATTGCTTTGAGGAGGTTCTAGTAACATCAAAACAGAAGAGTAGGGCTCAAGTGATTTGTCAGGCAGCTTTTAAAATTGTTGCTTATAACAGCAAGAAGAAAGAGGTTTTTCATGGTTTTAAGGCAAGGCTTTGACTAATTTTTTTGAACTACAATTCCCAGAATGCCATCTACCTTGTAAAAATGAAAGCCTACTTGAATTTCACATTGAGAGTCTGAGATCAATTTGTCTGTTTCATGGCTAGTAAACTACTCAGAGCCAAGCAACAATGCACATAGGAAAGGTTTCCAAGACTTAAGTGAAGGAGGCCAATAACTAAACTAACCTGAATAATATTTTTGAGGCATTATTTGGCTAAAGGGTTCGGTTCTGTTTTCCTTTGTAGTGGAGAACTGGTCGTCCCAACATTCGGTGTCTCAAGCACTACACCGCCAGATAATCACTAGGGCTCAAAGCCATTCTAACCCCGAGGGTGATAGTCTTGTCATTAAAGATTTGTAAGGCAAATCAGTCTAAGGAAAACAGCAATATTTACGGATCTCTGAATCAGAAGACGAAGGCCCTAACCATAATTTTGATTTCTATAAGTACTTTTCTTGATTTTGAAATATATTGAGTGGCATTTACATTATCCTTGGGTAAAGAGCAAGGGGTAAAGTCTGCTCCCTGAGCACTGGACTCAAAGAGGAAAAACTCAACTTTGGGGAAATGAGGTCCCTTAATGGATCTTTGCTTTGTTCTCCACAGGCCAGAATGCCTATCTACTGCAAAAATCTTTCCTCTGCCCTCATTTCTGGAAAAAGAAAAAGAAAAAGAAAAGAAAAAAAAAAACAGCAGTAAAACTACTACCGTTTATTACCTAGGAGACTCTGACTCTCTTACATCAGAGCTATGACAAAAACACAGCTTAGGGTGTAGAGTCAGACTGCATGAGTTCTCTGCTCCACCACTCAGTCGATGTAATAAATGGGTATAAATATAACCCCTTTAAGACTCATGTATAGCCTTTAAAATGGGGATCACTATAGTGTCTCCTAACAGGGCTGCCATACAGATTAAATGAGATAATACATGTAAAGTGTTTAGCACAGGGATGGGCTCATGATAAACACTCTATAAATGCTAGCTATTGTTATGAGCACCTTAAAGTAACCTTTGGCTTCTCTTCTTCCTTCAGCCACCATATCTAATCTGTCAACAAGCCCTGTCAATTCTTACACTCATTCTCTTCCCTCCCCAACTATAAATTACCTATGCAGTGAATGAACAAAAGATTGCTAAGAAGGATGTCCACCCACATAAGCGTACATATTGGCTATCTCCGAGGAGGCAGATGGGGGTGGGGGGACTGGGTTTGAGAAGGGGAACAAGGAAGTTTTGTCTGTAATATTTTATGTCTATAAAAAATACATCTGAGGGGTGCCTGGGTGGTGCAGTCGGTTAAGCGTCTGGCTCTTGGTTTAGGCTCAGGGTTCTGGGATTGAGCCCCACATCGGGCTCTGTGATCCGTGCAGAGTCTGCTTGAGTTTCTCTCCCTCTCCCTCGGCCCCTCCCACTCATGTGTGTGCTCTCTCTAAAATAAATTAATTAAAAAAATATATATCTGAAACAAATACGGCAATAAGGGTTATATGGTGTTTTTCTCTGTACTTTAGGTTAGAATTTTGTCATCATTTACACCAACATCAACAACAAAACCACAAACATCCTCCCACAGCACTATGATGTTCAACAAGTTATTTGATCTCTGTTCGCCTCATTTTCCTTATCTGTAAATGGGAAGAGCAGCATTTTTCTGGCAGGATGACAATGAAGAATTAAATGAAATTACGGATGGCCCTTTAAAAAGAGATACTGTTGTCGTTTTAATTATGATTACCATCTGGTAGTTTCTTTGTCTATCATGAGTTTACCCTCTAATTCAGAATGCACCGGCTTGCAGGATAATCTTCCTCAAACAAGGCTTCCTCTCATGGTCTTCCTAAGAACCTGTATTCTCTCCCCCTGGTGTAGCCAGGCCAAGCAGGGGTGACTGTCTGGCTGACGCCTTCCCTGAGCCCCTCTTCCTCCCCCAGCACTGGGGCTGCACCTTGCTCATGGCGCCTACCACCTGCACTGTACTTTGAGATCCCTAAGAAGCAAATGTGCTTGATTCTGCCCGATAATATTTGCAGTGGAAGAAATAAGGAGGGAAAACAGGAAGAAAAAGACTCAGGGCTGGGCTCTAATTCTGGCTCCTGCAGGCGCCCTTCCTATGACTGCCTTGCTGGGACGAGTTGTAGCGTTCTGTGTTCAATGCCCTATCTGGGGTGTGGGCTGGTTGCATGCTCGACGGCCCCTATAATCAGGCCCCTTACGCAGTCCTCTTTCCCTACGCTCAGAACAAATCCTCTGCCACCAAGTGGGGCTTGAACGTGTCACATGTTCACTCTAATTCGGTTCTTGTTTCCAAATTTTTACCTTCTCTCCAAAACCCTGCCTGCCCAAGTTCTAAGCCTTCTAAGAAACTTTCCTCAATATATTTTACCCATTTAAAAAAAAAAAAAACCTAACACATCTATAACTTATAAAAAGCTAGTCACTGTTCTACATACATTGTGTATATATTCATTTATTTTTGCCTCAAAACTCTGTGAAGTAACTATTATTATCCCATTTTAATGATGAGGGAACTGAGGCACAGAGGGATTAAATGGACTTGGCCAACTCACACAGCCAGTAAGTGGCAGAACTTGAACCCCGATGGTCTGCTTTGGACTACACACTTTGTCACCCCATGAAAACCTCTTTCTAATCAATAGCTTTTAACTTCTTCCATACTGTGTCATATAATTTTTTCATTAAAATTGAGTAATGCACTAATTTATATTCTCTTATATTATTTGGTAGCTCATAGCATAATGTTAACACCCCATAAATACTGATTATTAGAAATTAAATCTTTATATGATTATGTAAGCTGTGGGAGGTAGACCTTCATAAGCTCAGGTAGGATTGTACTCCCAGAATGTATTTACTGACACTGATAGCAGTCCTGGGAGATGGACAGGCCAGATCAATTTGACAGGTGAGAAGAGTGAGCCACAAGAGTTAAGTGACTTATTCCGAATTATACACTAAACAGCAGTGCCTGGACCAAATCAACACCACCTGATTCTAAGTCATGGCACTTTTTTATAGCAGGCTTTCTGGAATCTCTCCGAGGTCAGGTCATAGCAGTGGAGACACTTGGAATACGGACAGGAAATAAGGAGCAGGAGGAGTGCATACACCCTTATTAATACCTATCCTTGTCTTTTGTGTATTTTTTATTTTAAAAAAGGGCGTGGCAAAAAGCCTGGCTTTAAGCTGTCCTTAGGCGCTTGGGAGCTGTCTCACACACATCACAAGGTGTTCATTACCATAGCCTGTCCTTACTGTTGCTTGTGATCTACCAGTGATGACTTAACTTACATTTCAGAACCCACTGTTGTTGTACACAAGCCAATTCCTTACCTGTTGTCCATGCCATTGTTCTGGGTATGGAGGTTTTCTCTGCCATCCTTCTGAGCTACTTTTCTGCTTGCTTCCTCTTCTGTCTCACTCAGGCTTTCCTGTTGAAGGCTTTCCTCCTCTAAGCTGTCTGGCTCCATACTGTTGTCCCCCCGGATTTGGTCTTCAAACTGGGACTTACTCTCTTGAGTGAAGCTTCCTGAATCAGATTCCAAGGAGTCTTTTGAAATCAGATGTAAGTCCTTCTTGAAAGGTAGCTCTGTGGACCGGACCTTTAAGTTGGTATGATGAACAGGAGATTGAATTGAGAGCTTGGGAATTAATTTACTATGACTCATCTTGAAAACATACAAATATGAATATGAATACAAATATTCTTGATGATAGGAGCAGTTGGCTTGAGTATTTAAAGTTGTGGTTCACAAAAGCATTACCTAAAAAAAAAAAATTGTATTCGTGTCACTTTGTGACTACAGAATTCTCTTTAATTTCAACGTTAATCAAACATTTAAGTGAGCAGAACCCTGTTACATTATCTGCAGCCTTTTGTATGTACCCTTTTGTATGGGGAAGGTCTATTGGAAAAACTATTGTGTTCTCTCTACAGAAACACATCTGATGTAGAGTTCATAAACAGCCTGAGTAATCAAATACAGCTTTATTGAGGAAATCAAATGGCTGGATTCCTTTTTCTACCTTCCAAGGGCCTATTACAGACAAGCCTGGACAAAGCTAAATGGTTAATTATGGACGGTACTTTGATGGCTTTATTTCAAATACCCAGGGCACCAATATAAATATGCCATGTTCAGGAGTATTCATGAATAGAGTAAAACAGGTTCAGGGTCTACCATTTGAAAAGTAAAGGAGAGAGCAGGGAAGAACGTGGTCTCCATAGTTGGAACTGTAAAGAGGGAAGCTGTTTTGTACCTGGATCTATATCGGCTGGTTTCATCATTTAGAAGGCATTTTGGCCCCCCGGTTGCCACTAGGTAGGAATAAATAATTTAGGTGGACATTACGTGGAGATCAATCTCAGCTCAGTATATAAAAAAAAGAACAATGATTAAAACTGTTTAACGCAAAATTTGGAGGCTTTGTGCATACTGCCACTGAGTGATTCGTGGCAGAGGCTGGATGTCTACCTTCTTGAAAGGGATGCTGGCCTCAAGAATATTGCGTGGGTGGGAGATTGGCCTGAGTAACAGCTAGGGTCCCTTCTAACTCGCTTAAGTGTGTGATTCCAAGTGAGCCTTCCTTGTCTCAGAGGGCTGCCATAAAGACCCATGAGATGGTTTATGGAAAGGGTGCTCTAAGTTCGTATCACATTGAAAGGAGATGATGATTTTGGATTGTGCTTCCTTTCATCTCTCCCTAGCATTTCTATTTTGCTCAGTCTTCTATCTCACTGCCTTTATGCCATTTTTTTTTTTTCTGTAGGTCAGACAACAGAAACTTTTACCATCAGAGATTCCAGGGCTTGCTCTTGTTCTTTTGGCAAATGCTAGCTTTAATTAAATAACACAAACTTATTCCTATTCCTTGCACTGCTAATAATGTTGACCTCGTTGCTAACACCATCAACACCTCAGAGGAAAGTACCTTAACAAACAAAATAGATGAAAGGTAGCATTCAGATTTAAATGCATATGAAGTGGTTTTCTTTTTAATTCAAAATTCCCCAAGCTGGTATTATAAATATAAATAATATATTATTGTTTAACCGTACAGACTGCTATATCATCTTATTTTAAAAATACATAGTGTGTCCTATCTTATTTTAATATTGACAAGTAGATTAACTCTTGCTTTTTATGGAGTTTTTAGAAAGCAGCAAATCCACCAAGTACTAACTAACATTTTAACAGAAACAGTTTGTATAAACATCTGTAAGAGTTTTACTGGGGGAGTTTAAGTCACTGTGCATGGGATTGTTAAAGACAAAGCTTAAAATAATCATTCTATCTCAATTTGGAATTGCTCATGAAATCATTCAGTACCCTCAATTGTTGTTCTTAAGTGAGATGGACTAAGGTTTCCTAGAGTTAATGAATTAAAAAAAGTCCATAGAAGAAGATTATTTTGGTGTAATTAATGAAATCTGGAATAGTGCAGAGAATAGAAAGCCAAACACCAGCAAAGCTGGGGCTTTGGTGGAGGCCTGATCTTATAAAGGCATGAGATTAAAGAAGAAAAAGCTGGTATCTCGAATAAATTAGCAAGTAGGCATTTTAAATGTCATGAATGTGGCATTCATGACATTTGTGTGGCACAATTGTTTTTCACTGAAATTTCGGACCGAGAGAGGCTGACAACCTCGTTACAAAAGTAAACAAGGCAGACTGGGATATTGCCAATGGTATCCAGGCACTAAGACGAGGCGGTTCCCTAGGGTTCCCTTCAAGACCTTGGGTCTCCTCCTCTAGTACTGGGAGGAACGAATTTCCGTCTGTAGGTGAAAAGGCACCCTCCTTGCTCTGGCCAAGATGAAAGAGAAAAAGTTGCCCTGTTGTGGAACAGCCCGGAAGCTGCCCACAAGGGACGATCGGTTTGTTTTCTCTCTTTGCCTCTTTTCTGATGGACAAGACCCGGCAGCAAAGGGATCTTAAGGTCAAGGAGGTGACAGGTCCCTGGGGGCGGGGGCGGGGGCGGGGAGGGAGTCTGTTGCCCTGGGCAGTTCTTTATCAACAGAGGACAGGGCTGCTCTGGGAGTCTGGACACTAAAGCCTCTCAGGTGCCAGTTCCTGGGCCCTCGTCCCTGCCTTGCCACGGTCCCCCACTTCCTGCCCGGGCCCCAAATGCTGTCCGGCGCGGGCTCGTTGGGGTTCTCCTGGTCCTGATCCAGTTTCCTCCTGTCCCCACCCCCAGTCCCAGTCCTTCCCATTTCCCTCCCCCGGCGCGCGCACCCTCGTTCAGGAGGCAACCGCCTGTCACCTGCCCAGTGCTCCTCGGCGACCGCGACCCCTGCAGCCTGCATCCTCCTGAGCCGCCACCACCCGACCTCCCTCCTGCTGCCCCGCCCCGCCCGCGTGGCAGGTGCTGCCTTGGAGACCGTGGCCAACAGAGCGCGCCCGGGGCTCCGCTCAGGGGGCGGGGCTCCGCTCAGGGGGCGGGGCCAGCGCGGAGGCGTTTCCTGCTCCGGCAGAGGGGGTGGGACTGGTTGTGATGACAGCGTTCGAGGACGGGGGACTCTGGGCCAGGCTGCTGTAGGGCCACCCTGACTTCCCATCTTTGGAAAGCAAGGAAAGGCAGGCCACTGAGTGGGAGGAGATACTTGCGACAAATACTGCTAGGGCAGGCAAAGGACTCCTACAAATCAAGAGAGAAAATCCAGTGAAAGAACGGGTAAATGACTTGGACAGGAATATTACAAAAGAAATCCAAATGGCGGATAAATATTTGTTTTTGATTGAAAAGGTGCTTAATTCATTAATAATCAGAAGAGGGCAAATTAAAACCATAGTGGATATCTGTGACTCCGTACTCACCAGATGGGCATAAGTCAAAATATCTGACTGCGCCCAGGGTAGGGGAGGATGCAAGGCAAAGAACCCTCATGTGCTACAGAGGGGAATGTGAAGTGGCGTAGCCACTTTGGCGAATCGTTCGAGGTTAGCTGGGATATATATATATCCTATGACTCAGCAATTTCACTTTTAGGTGTCTAGCCCCCAAACTTATGCACCCAACTGAAAATAACTGAAACGTCCATCAACAGTAGAACAGTTAATTACAATGTGATAGTCCATACCCTGGCCTACTATACAATAAGGTCAATGAATGAAATACAGCAACAACACAGAGAGATCTTAACGGCTCCGCCTCCTGGTTTCAGCTTAGGTCCTGATCTCAGAGTTGTGAGATGGAGCCTGCGTCGGGCTCTGTGCTCAGTGAGGAGTCTGTTTATGTTGCTCTTCCCCTCTCCCTTTGCCCCTCTTCCCTGCTCAGGCGCTCTCTCTCTCTCTCAAATAAGTAAATCTTTTTAAAAAAAAAAGTGTTGAGGAAAAAATCCCTCAAAATACATATTGTATGATTTTATATATAAAAATTATAAACAGAAAAATTTAAACTGTACTATATATGGATGTACAGTTAATGGAGAGAACTATGAAAAGAAGCAAAGTAGTGATTGTCATAAAGTTAGGATTGTGATTAGCTCTGGCCTGCATGGGGGGCGGCGTTGGCAGAGTGTGCGATTGTATTTCCTGACTTTTAATGCTGGTTACATAGATAACTCATTTTATAACAGTTCATTAAGCTTTATTTACATTCATGTATATCTATATAGAATATTTCACTATTAAAAAGCCTTTAAAGAAGAGTAAAAAAAAAGTGTTGGGAATTATATTCACATTAAAATAGCATTAAAACCACAAGTAGATTTGAATAACTAGCTGCAAAGAGGGAAGAATGATTCCAGTTGCCTCATTCATGATAGGAAACTGAGAATTGGAAAATATCTTTACTACTCAATTTTACTATTTTTTATTTTGTTTTTTATTCGAGTTAGATATTTTTTTAAAAACTTCTTTTTTTTGACAGCAGGTACCTTGTCTTATGAGTGAGTATACAACAGAACCTCAATGTTAAGAAATGAAAGCAAGGGGCGCCTGGGTGGCTCAGTTGGTTAAGCGACTGCCTTCGGCTCAGGTCATGATCCTGGAGTCCTGGGATCAAGGTCCGCATCGGGCTCCCTGCTTGGCGGGGAGTCTGCTTCTCCTTCTGACCCTCCCCCCTCTCATGCTCTCTATCTCATTCTCTCTCTCAAATAAATAAATAAAATCTTAAAAAAAAAAAAAAAGAAATGAAAGCAAGGTAGCCAAAACCATTGGTGCTGTTCTGCCCAGCATATTATACAGATTAACATTAGAGCTACTACTGCAAGTGTGCAAACCAAGCCCAGGCAGAAGGATTTGTTCCCCACAGCAGCTTCTGGAATATGTTATGGAGTTGTTGCTGAGTCATTCCCTTGTCTGCCTCCTCATCTGCTGGTCTGTGAAACAGATGCTGTGGTTCTTCAGACCCGTGAGGTGCTTTCTGCACTATCTAGAAAAGATTTTATGCTGCTTTTCTGCAAATGATATTTCCTATGAGATTCAGGAATCTACCAATCCAGGAGCTACTTTCAGAGACTAGTCACACCCAGAATATGGGACACCCTGAGCCTGATTTTCCTCCTTCCTCCTCTGTAACGGCTCTCCTGATTATTCTGATTTAAAGCGACTAAAGGCTGAAAGAATAGTCACGATTGGCAGTTGGGGTCCAGTCAGGAGACAGAAGCCACACCAAGTTATTTTAACAGAAATGATCTCATGTGAAGATTTATGAACTGAAACACTGAAAGGAGAACAGGAGTATCGCCTGGAAGGAAGCCACCACCTGCCCTGTTTCTAGGAGAACCCTAGGAAGAGTTTGGAATTATTAAACTTGACAAGCTTGGAGGAAGGGGCCAGAGCGGGGATCCAGGCCTCCAAGGAGGAAATATAAAGCTGATGAGTGCTGGTGTCTGAAAAGGGGTGATGAGGCTGGTTCTGGGGACTTGGGAAAACTAGAAATCAACTGCTGTTACTGAAACAAAGAGGGAGCAAAGACGGAGCAGTCCCTTTTCCCTTTTCCCGTTTCCAGCCTTGCGGTCTCCCTCTGGTGCCCCCTATTGGCAGGCTTGACAAGGTGCCGGCGGGAGAAAGGCGGTGCGGAGGGTTTGCCCCCATCACAGCCGACTTTGTGGGTGTAGTTGAAGCTGAGAGACCCTGGTTTAATAAGCAGCACAGCAATATTCTCTTCTTTACAGTTCCTAAGAATTACCGCGTACAAGCAAAGCCATAAAGTGCATCGTTTTTATCAGCTGTTACGGCACTAATTATACTAAATCTATGTATGAGTAACACTTCCCAGGGTTTGCAAAGTGCTTTTCTGTGTATTACCTGTTCAGAATTAAGCTGGCAACCCGACCCTAACCAAAACCCAAGAAGAGTGAGAAACACAAGTAAAAAAATCATCAACATAGATAGGTTAGTAATGCTGGACTGATTTGAATCCTTCTCCACCGTCCTTCATCCATCCCTGTAGCTCCCTACTTCCTACCTCCCTGTCCTGTGCTGTTACTCGTGCTCTGCTAGCACAGTCTTTCCTTCGCTAGTTCTCGCCTCCCGGACTGCTACTCAGTCTATATGACCTTACTGAGCTTCATCTCCTGCAGGAAGAATTTTCAGATAGTTCCCCCACACTGTCCTCATGACTCTTGACCCAGGGTAGTTCTGAGTCCAGGGGAAGATGGCAGCATCTGGAGACATTTTTTAGTGTCATGACTTAGGGAAGGGGCTACTAGCATCTACTGGGGAGAGGCCAGGGATGCTGCCAAACATCCTGCAAATGAGTGGGACAGTCTCCACCACCAAAACCCAACTCTGTTCCAAAGGTTAATAGTGCTGAGGTTGACAAACCCCATGCTAGACTAATGGCCCTCGGGCTGTGGCCCCAAGCTACCCAGTGCATGCTTCCATTGTTACAGGAGCATACCTGTGGTATTGTATTATTTATGAGTTACTTGTTAACGATTCTGTCACCTCCTTACTCTATGATCAGCTCCTGGAGAGCAAGGACTAGCATTGTGCATGCCGCTCAATAGATGCTCAATAAGTGTTGAAAAACCATGGTACCCTTATAATTTAGCCCTTGAATGGAGGATAGATAACTGTAGCCCTATTAGGTCTTTTAATAGAGATATGCTCTTACTTGGCACATGACTCTGATGATTAGATAATTTATTATTTAAGCCCAGGATATGCTCAAAAATAAAAAACAATTGCTATTAACAGATATAAACTGAAATTTTCATAGGTAGCTAGGAAGTGTGGTTATTCTATGTGTAACTCTAACAAGTTTAATCTTCTGGTTCCTTTCCATATATGTTAGATTAGGAGCCAGTTAGAGGATAAGGAAAGGCACCCTGAGGACAGAGAGAAGGGACATTGCCATCAAGTGAAGAGACAGCAATATCACAAAAGTAAGAGATGTTCAGAAAAACAAAGCAACTTGCAGTCGTTTGGCGTAGGCAACAGGTAACCCTCTAGTGGAAAACTGTGAGAATCAGAGTATGACAACAAGCACAATGATTACTTTCCATACTGACTAACTTTTACAAACTCACACAGAATAGATCAGTTTAATAAATGTGAGTAGAAACATAAAAATCATGTAGCATATTTTACAGAGATTTTTTTCCTCCAAATATTAAAATGTTTAAAATTTCAAGAGACAAACTCTCAATTATCCGCCCACCCCCAGCATTTATTTAGAATGACCATTCGAGATTTTTATGAAGTTGTAATAAGTATGTGTTTATAGTGCAATTCAACAGACAGAAGTAGATAACTCTAACCCTGTTCCAGAAGATAGAGTCGAGTGGTGGGGGACCCTAGAGGGGGAGAGGGAGATTCTGCCTGCCTGGAGTCAGAGGCTTTAGGAACAAGATGATCCTATAGGGCGGCTCTTATGAATACAGAGCAACAAATCATCAATGACCGCCTTTCTTCTAAAATAATTTTATTTTTTATTTATTAGAAAAGATTTTATTTATTTATTAGAGAGAGAGAAAGACAGTGAGAGAGGGAACACAAGCAGGGGGAGTGGGAGAGAGAGAAGCAGGCTTCCTGCCGAGCAGGGAGCCCAATGCAGGGCTTGAAATCAGGACCCTGGGATCATGACCTGAGCTGAAGGCAGACGCTAATGACTGAGCCACCCAGGCGCCCCCTTAAAAATAATTTTAAAACATTTTTTAATTAAATTTTTTATTATGGACATTTAAAAACATATACAACAGTAGAGAGAAAAGGATAATGAACACACATGTAGCCCTCGCCCAGCCTCAACGAAGACCAACATGTGAGCAGTCTTGTTCCTTTTTTTCTTTAAGGTATGAACTGTCTTTTTTTTTTTTAAAGATTTTATTTATTTGTGTGAGAGAGAGAAAGAGAGCACAAGCAGGGGGAGCGGCAGGCAGAGAGAGAAGCAGGCTCCCCGCTGAGCAAGGAGTCCAATGTGGGACTTGATCCCAGAACCCTGGGATCACGACCTGAGCTGAAGGCAGACACTTAACTGACTGAGCCACCCAGGTGCCCCAAGAGTAAATTTTTAAAAGGAGCTTTCTATAACCAATCGACTATTCCATTCACATTAAAACATGCATAATTAAAGCCTTTAAAAAATGTTATGTTCAGAGAGCTAGCATTGTTTCTGCTGTCAAGTAGATGTCTTGGATGATCCAAAATTATTTAAAGGCAAATCTCAGCTGTCATACGATTTCATCTGTAAGGTATCATTTTTAAATAGGGATCATTTTTAAATAACTGCAATAGAATTATCACATTTAAAATAAAATTAATGACTCCTTAATATCATTTAGTACTGAGTCAGTGTTCAGCCTTAGATCGACTTCTAAATATCTTTTCAGAGTGGGTGGATTTGAATCAGGATTCAAGTAAGTTCTACAAAGCGCTTTTTTAAAAAAAATAACAGCTTTGAGATATAATTCACATAACACACAATTCACCCTTTAAAAATACTTAATTCACTAGTTTTGCAACCATCACAACTATCTAATTCCAGAATGTCTGTCCCCCCAAAACCCACACCCATTAGCAGTCACCCCTCATTCCCCTGATCTTTCAGCCAGTGGCAACCGCTAATCTACTCTGTCTTTATGGATTTGCTTATTCCGGACATTTCATATAAATGGAATCCGAAAATACATGGTCTGTGTGTGTGTGCATGTGTGTGCGCGTGTGTGTCTAGCTGCTTTCACTTTGTGTAATGTTTTCAAGGTTCATGCATGTTGTATGTATCAGGATTTCATTCCTTTTTATTGCCAAATAACATTCTTCTGCATGAATATACCACATTTATTAAATTTCAACCTTTTAAAAAAAAGATTTCTTATTTATTCATTTGAGACAGAGAGAGAGAGAGAGAGAGAGAGCGAGCATGAGCAGGGGAGAGAGGCAGAGGGAGAGGGAGAAGCAGACTCCACAATGAGCAGGGAACCCGATGCAGAACTTGATCGATCCCAGGACCCAGAGATCATGACCTGAGCCGAAGGCAGGTGCTTAACCGACTGAGCCACCCAGGTGCCTCGATCAATGAATTTTTAAAGTATTATTATGAACTCATGAGTTTTAATTTATTTAATACCTTTCAGCTTTTTTGCTTTTTGATGCTTGAATTGTTTCATTTGGGGCAAGTGGAAATCCCTGAGGGGTCTGCACAGATTGGTTTCCGTGTCCTTCAACACAGCCCCAGAAGAGTCTTTGAGAGCTTCCTTGCTTTCTAGTATAAGATGGTCCAGGCTCATCTTCATACATTTCTTGCCCCAACCTGAAATCAGCCATTTCTTCAAGGAGTCTTGGGTCATTTTAGTGGGAATAATATTTAGAGACCACAATCTGGGCAATAAGGATGCTTCTTGGTACTGGAATGGTTACCTTTTCAGTGGAAAAAACTAGGAAATACCTTTTTGTGTCTTTTTTCAAGAGAAATATATGAGCTCATGCTTTTGTTTCCAATTTAAACATAAGAACAAAAGGCTTTTACTTAACTTACTTGATTTTATGTTTGTATCTCTTTCATGCTGAAAATCTTAGATCCAATGATATTAACATAATTAGTTAGGCACTTTATCCTCCATAATATGTATTATACTTTCAAAATGGCTATATTAATAATGTGATTAACAATATGACTACTAAAAGCAATTTAAAATTTATTTGCTGTTCTTTTGTCATTAAGGTATATCCTGCTGGTGTATGCAGTCAAATGTCTGTGTCTTATTTTTATTTTTTTAGAAGATTTATTTATTTATTTATTTGAGAGAGAGTGCACGACCCTAAGATCATGACCACAGCCAAAATCAAGTTGGATGCTTAACTGACTGAGCCACCCAGGTGCACCCAAATGTCGGTGTTTTAAAGTAACTTGAACTAATTATTCTCTGTGCTGCAGTTTTTGTAAAGAAATTAGTTTTTAAATTTGATTTAGTCTTTAACATGATTATGTAAGTCATTTGCATAGTTCCAAGCCAGATATTTAGGGAAGTCTAACTTCTAGCCCCATCCCTTCACTCAGTCCCCTCTTAGCTCATATAGGTGATGATTTTTGTTAGTTTTTAGATTAGTTGTATTTAAAAAATCTAATCCAATATGTGTATATTTCTAACCTAACCCCTTTCTCAGATTAAAGGAATATATGTACTCTCTTCTGTACTTGGCTCTTTTTTTCATTCAATAATAAATCCTGGAGATGAGTCTATAGACATATACAGGGAACTACCTTATCATTCCTTTGCATAGTTGTATAATACTCCACTGTGTGCCCAATCAGTTCCCTATTGATACATACTTGAGTTATTATAGATGGTGCTGCAATGAATAGCTGTGATGTTGTGATATAATAAGAAATATATATTTGGTCTTCATCCTGATACCTGGCACAGAACTCCTAAAACACTTGTAATTTCCTGACCAATAAGGCTGCTGGGAGCATCTTTTATTCTAATATTTGGTCTTTGTCCCAGGTTCCTGAAACAAGAGCTGCTAAAACCCTTGGAAGATTCTGAGTGATAGGGGTGAGAGGAGTGTCTTTTGTTATTCATAACGAACCCCTTTCAACCACATCTGAGTTTACGCTAGTGAGGTGACTCTTGGCCCTTCGATAGCTTCAGGATGGTGGCTGTTTGTCAGAGGAACCAACCATGAGATTAGAGGGTTGGAACTTTCTGCTCCACCTCCCAAACTCGGGAGAGGGGCTGGAGATTGAGTTAATCACCAGCGGCCAATGACTTAGTCATGCCTACTTAATGGAACCTCGATAAAAACCCCTAAATAATGGTGCTCAGGGAGCTTCTGGATTGGTGAATTCAGCCATGAGCTAGAAGAGTAATGCAACCCAACTCCACAGGGATTGAAGCTTCTGTGCTTGGGACTCTTTCAGTGCTCCCCCTGTGTGCCTCTTCATCTGGCTAGTCATTTGTATCATTTACAGTATCCTTTACAATAAACTAGTAATAGTAAGTAAAGTGTTTCTCTGCATTCTGTAGGCTGTTGTAGAGAATTATCGAACCTGAGGTGGGGGCCCTGGGAACCCATGGCTTATAGCTGGTCAGCCTTGTGATTGGCATCTGAAGTGGGGACAGAATTATGGGACTGAGCCCTTAACTTAACTACCTCCAGGTAGTTAGGGTCAGAATTGAATTGTCGGACACCCAGTTAGCGTCCACAGAGTTGGAAAATTGGTTGATGTGGAGGAAAAAGCCACACATTTGTTGTCTGAAGTCTTGTGAGTAAAAAAGAGTCCATAAGAATCTTGTACATATGTCAAATTGTAATTTTGCTGTTTACCTTTGGGTTTGATTTCTAAAAGTGGAATTGTTGGGTCAGAAAGGAAGTACTCATGTAATTTTGCTAGATTTTGCTAAGTTCCCATTCATAGAGGCTGTATTATTTTACGTGCCCACTAGAAACATATGAGAACAATTTCTTCCCTACAACCTGGCCAACAAAGCATGCTGTGAAATGCTTGAATTTTTGCCAGTATAATAGATAAGAAATAGTATTTCAGTGTTGTTTTAATTTTGCATTTCCCTTATGTAAGTGTCATTTTATATGTTTAAGAATAATTTGCCTTTTTTTCCTGACTTTTTTTTTTTGTGAAGTGGTATTTTTTTTCTTAAAATTTTTTTTAATTGAAGTATAGTTAACATACAGTATTCTATCAGTTTCAGGCGTACAGTATAGTGATTCCACAGTTTTCTTTAATATTTCCCTAATTATAACCCTTTGTGGTATAATTTGCAAGTATTTTTTTCCCGGTTTGTCATTTGTTGTTTACATTTTTTTTGGCTATAAAAAGGCATTATGTAGTCAAATTTATGTAGTCAAATTTATCAATCTTTTGCCCTCCTTACTTCTGGATTTTGAGTCATTTTGAGGGAACTTTCTCCCACTTGCAGGTTATAGAACAATCAACCCATGGTTTCTTCTAGTATTTCTATGGTTTCATTTTGTACATTTCAGTCTTGCATCCATTTGGATTTTATTTCTGGTTTATGATGTGAGCAATATTTCTGATTTTACCTTTTTCTGTATGGATGTCCAGTTAGTAAAATGTTTATCTTTTCCTACTAATATGAGATACTATCTTTATCATGTCTAACATTTTTATTTGATAGTCAATATTCAAACCTATTCCTGCCATTGCTACTGATTTATGAGATGAGGTGGCCATGTTCATCAAAAGTCCTCAGTGCCACTGGGTCTTTCTGTGTCTGTCTGCAATAGCAGTCCCTTTGTGCTCTGTTAGCTTTAAAGTTAAAATTCTGCATGTTCAGTTATGGGGGTGTTCTCAGGAAAGAAACCCAGACTCTGTGGTCTCCATACCATTGTCTCAAACTAGTACAAAGAGAAGACAACTCAGGTAGAGGAGAAAAATGCTAACATTTGTTATATACTTATTATGTATCTAATATTGGGCTAGACTTCGCCTGCATTATATCTTCTCACTTAATCCTTATGGTAATTCTGTGTGAGGAGAATTGTTATCCTCACTTTACAGATAAGGAAATTGAAGGTACAAGAGGTTAATCATGACCAAAACCACGCGACCACAGTTTGGGAATAAGGAATTGGGGGAAGCAAAAAAGAGAGAGCATTCTCTCATTTTAAAGAGAAATATTTGTTCTATGTTTGTCTCCCGTAAAGGGGGTAATTCAATTTAAAAGTTTGGTCTGGATAACTGAGGCTTAGTCTCCCTCAAACCACATTGGAAGTCACAGGGTTTAGTATTATTCTAAGACATAATTTTTATTTTACAAATTGGGACCTAATTCAAAAGAGGTGTCCTTTTTTTAAGATTCAATTTATTTGAGAGATAGAGAGTATGTACAAGTGGGGGAGTAGGGGCAGAGGGAGAAGGAGAAGCAGACTTCCCATTGAGCAGGGAGCTCGATGCAGGGCTCGATCCCAGGACCCCAAGATCACTACATCAACCGAAGGCAGACGCTTAACCAACTAAGCCACACAGGAGCCCCGAGGTGTCCTGTCTTCATGAAAAATTGTGACCCATTGTCTCATGGGTTTGCAGAAGATGCAGAATTATTTTCTTTTTTAAAAATGTCTATACAGGATGCTCTCACAAAGTTAGCCCTCTACATTTAGGCAAGATCTTTCCCCCGCTCCCCTTTTTAGATCAACTGTGAGACATTTGGGGGAGAACATAAGCTTTTACTGCCTTACTTTTAGTTTGCTTCTCTCTGAAAATCAGATGTAGAGCAGAAAATGTAGGAAAAAATTAACATATTCACCAGGTCTAGAGTAATGAATGCATCACAGGAAGGAAGAGGGCTCTCTCTTAGAAGGTGTAACGTTGTAAAAATAGAACTACATCTCATCTAGATCAAAACCCCATTATAAATATAGCAAATTACCATGACCTCAACCAGGGGAAGTAACAGGACATTATGTTGTTAGGCCAAATTAGTGGACTCACGAATGATTGGCAGTTCAAACCATCTTTTTCATCTGCAGGGAGGCTCACTACTTGATGTGTGCTCAGTCTGTTGGGTAGTATAATTTTTGCTCTCTGTTATGTTCATCTAATGGTAGATGGTACAAATGATGCCAGAAAATTTGGTTTGGGTTGGTTTTTGGTTTTGTTTTTTAATCATTTCTGAGAAAGTAACATAAGCATCCTTTTGACTTAGTTCCCCAAAAGTAAGATTAAGAAGGATCATTAAATGGAAATTTCTCAGTTTTTCCTTAGCCCTGTCATCTGATGAATAAGAAGATGTGAGCATGAAATGGTCTCTCGGGGATTTAAGTTATATTGTAAGGCGAGAAGCAGGATCCCATTTTGGTCTTTTTAGGAGCCAATATATCAAGTTTCTAATCCCAACTGTCTTACTAATTAGTTGTGTGGCCTTTGATGGGCCGAGGAAACCTTTCTGGGTCTCAGTTCCCTCATCTGTCATACAAAAGAATTGCTCTAAATCAGTGGTTCCCAGATTGTGTTTGTGAGGACACTAATGTTTCATAAAACAACTGTTTCGTAGTTCACAAGATGATCCGTTTTGGAGCTGTCATTTAAAATTCTGTTCGCCTGGTTTAAATAACAATATGGGGCTCTTCATCTCACTTAACAAGAAGTTCTGAAATATTTAGCAGTTTAACAAATCATCAAAGATTTCATGTCATTTTGTTCCTTTTCTATGCCCTTCTCTCTGTGTTGGCTCAGATTTCCTTGATGGGCTTACAATGGCTGTGGCAATTCCAAGTATCACTCACAGTTATGAAAACATTTTAGGGGAAGGAAGATGCTTTCATTCTGAGTATCTCTTTTTATCATTAAGAAACATCTTTATGGGGCACTTGGGTGGTTCAGTTGGTAAAGTTTCCGACTCTTGATTTCGGCCCCGGTCATGATCTCAAGAGTCCTGAGATGGAGCCCCAGGCTGGGGCTGCTGGTGTAAGCTGCTAAGATTCTCTTCCTTTGTCTCCCTTGGCCCCCCTCCCTCTCTTACTTGCTCGCGTGCTTTCTTTCTCTCTAAAAAAAAAAAAAGAGAGAAAGAAAAGAAGAAACATCTTTCCCAGAAGCCCTCTGGAAACTTCCACTCACGTCCCAGTGTTTGATGTATCCAGCATAAACTGACCACTAACAAGGGGAATGGGACCATAACTGGTTCAGACCAATCGTGATTTCTCTTTTCGGTTCGGATGAGGTTCACCTACCCTAAAGCACAGGACTACATAGTGCGGGATGGATACTGGAACAAAATCATAGATCCATTTAGTAAGGAGGAAGACATGGGCAAATGGTTACTGGGTGGGCCAACATCATGAATTGCTCTAGATGGTTAAGTTTGAGCTTTGCTGGGTTAAATGAAACAAGAGATTCCTTTATAAGAAGACTCCGGAGAGCCTTTGCTATGCTAATGTGCATCACCTCTATGGGCACAATATAATGTTGAGCACTTTTCAAGCTACTCTGAGCCCAGAAATCTTTCATTTTCCTGTCTTTCCTCTGCTCTTTGCCAAATTTAAATTGAGAAATGTTATTCCTAATTTAGCTTTAATCATGGTATATCTGTTTCAGCTAAAAAATTCTGGCTTATGCTATAGCAAGGCACCCTCACCTACTGGAATCACTCAGGGGGCTTTAGAAAAAAATTGCCGATCCTGAAACTCCATCTTCAGGTCTGCTGAGGCCTATTTTTGAGGACAAACTTGGGAATCCCAGTTTTATGAAACCTTCTCAGGTGATCCTGACGATTAGCTGAGTCTGCATTCTACTTTGCATGTTGCTGTAACATTGGCATCTTAGTTTGGCTTCTTGCGTAAAAGGCACCAGAGCAATGGAAACATTTGCGGTGAGCACACTTGGGGAGGATTATCTGCAAACGCAGACTTAGAGGAGCACGATACAGTAGCAAGATTTAACCAGACGTGCGGAGCACCATCTCTGTTCTCTCTGGACTGTTTTCAGAATACAATTTCTGCTCCAGAGCTGTTACAAAACTATATAAATGGCATGCCTGATCTTTTTTTTTTTTAAGATTTTATTTATTTATTTGAGAGAATGAGATAGAGAGAGAGAGCATGAGAGGGGGGAGGGTCAGAGGGAGAAGCAGACTCCCCACCGAGCAGGGAGCCCGATGCGGGACTCGATCCAGGGACTCCAGCATCATGACCTGAGCCGAAGGCAGTCGCTTAACCAACTGAGCCACCCAGGCGCCCGGCATGCCTGATCTTGATGTCAGATTAAAACCCTCTTAGAAATCAGGACCTCCAGCTAACTCCTCTTCTCATAACTCCTCACTTTCCTCTCTTCTGGAACAATTCAGTCCTAAAGCCGTTGGGTAGGGTATAGCCAAGTAGGAGTCCATGGTGGTGCTGGTGGGGAAGCTGTGGAGGCTGAGAGAGGGATGTCTGAGCCTGGTGAACAGGCGGTGCCCCTAGGAAGGCTGCCCAGCATGTGTGTCTGAGCCTGAGTGGGTGGGGAGGGTGGCCGTGTGGCTAGGACTTCCATATATGGGGTGACCTGGTGTGTGGGGTCAGAGCCCAAGCTTGGTGAGGAAAGCATCCACCTGGTGGGATGGGGCCACAGCATGTGGAGTCAGAATTTGCACAGGAAGAGGACATGCTCCAGGAGAATGGAATGGTAGCAGAGCTGGGAGACCGCATGCATACATGGGATTGAGCAAATAAGTAAATAGGTAAAGGGTAATGAAACTGGGTTTCTCAGAAAAGGTAGTTACAAATAGAGTAAGGGAGAAAACTAGAATAAACCCATGGTTTTAGGGCACTTGGGTGGCTCAGTCAGTTGAGTGTCTGCCTTAGGCTGGAGTCATGATCTCATGCTTCTCCTTCTGCCCTTCCCCCCCTGCTCCTGATCTCACTCTCTCTCTCATGCTCTCTCTCTCTCAAACAAATACATAAAACCTTAAAAAAAAAAACCCATGATTTTAAATAGATTTAAATATATATACACACATAGACACATATATCCATATATACAGTTAACTCTTGAACACCAAGAGGTTAGGGAAGTGGCCCCCCCAGTCAAAAATTGCTGTAGGACTTTTTTTTTTTAAATTTTTTTATTCTTATATTATCCCCATACATTACATCATTAGTTTTAGATGTAGTGTTCCATGATTCATTGTTTGTGCATAACACCCAGTGCTCCATGCAGAACGTGCCCTCTTTAATACCCTTCACCAGGCTAACCCATCCTCCCACCCCCCTCCCCTCTAGAACCCTCAGTTTGTTTTTCAGAGTCCATCGTCTCTCATGGTTCGTCTACCCCTCCGATTTCCCCCACTTCATTCTTCCCCTCCTGCTACCTTCTTCTTCTTCTTCTTTTTACCGTAGGACTTTTTGACTCCCCCAAAACTTAATTACTAATAGCCTACTATGGCCCGGAAGCCTTGCTGAAAATACAAAACAGTCAGTCAACACATATTATGTATGTTCTACCTATTATACACTGTATTCTTAGAATAAAGTAAGCTAGAGAAAAGACAATGTTATTAAGATAATCATAAGGAAGAGAAAATACATTTACAGTATTGTACATATATTTATTGAAAAAACAATCCACCTGCAGGGTGGTTGGGCCAGGACAGAGGTGGTGGCAGTGACAGACCTGGCCTCTGGATGGTGCTGTTTTGCAGCCTGGTGGCCTCAGGTCAGCCGCAGCAGCTCCCTGGTGGGCTGTGGGCAGTGAGAGCAACCTGGGAGTGCAAGACAGCTGCCCCCTCTGCCTGGACATGCACCACTGCCCGTGGGGATAGGCAGCTGTGACCACTTCTGAGCCCGCCAGCCTCCTGATGGCGGTGGGGCCAGGGTGCTGCATGGGGAGGGGTTCGTGCCCTGCCTGGGAGGGGCCCGAGGCCTGCAGCCACCCTAGCACCAGCAGGGAACCCAGACCATGGAGGACTTGGAGGGGAGGGAGCCAGGGTTTCTGGGGGCTGCTGCTGGCCTCTGTAGGTCTCCTGGGGTAGTCACAGGGCAGCAGGTGCGACCATAACACCAATTGCCTTCAATTTGGAGACTGGGGCAGGCAGTGGTAAATAAACGCCCTGTGGCTTTTGTGGTCAACTCTTAAAAACTGTGTGTAAGTGGACCTCGGCAGTTCAAACATATGTTGTTCAAGGGTCAACTATATGCCCACTTTTTCATATATTCCCTAGCTCTGTCTACTGAGATGACTTGAGGACAATGATATCCCAAAGGCAGTGTGCACACATAGCCCCTGGGTTTTGGCTTCTAAATATCATTTTCCACTAAAAGGAATCAGGGATCCTTGGAGAAATGGCTCATTACAGGGCTGGGGTAGCAAGAGTTGAAGATGAGCCTGGAATATTTCATACCAAAAAGGAAGAAAGTGCTCAAAGGCTGAGGATAAGGACACAGAAGCCTGTTTCCACAATTGATCACCCAATTAGCAAGAGATTAGTTTGATGGTAACAGATTATAACCCAGTGAGTGAGACAGGATAGTAACAGATTGTAACTCATTGAATAACAGGAAACCGTGAGTCCATAAATAAATAAATGAGTGACTTGGAAGTTTGACAAGGAACAGGATATCTACATATTTTTAAAGCATCTCTGCACAAAGTATCAGCTCACAAAGGAGGAAAGAGGAACTTCGCAGTGGGGAAAGCTGGCAGACAGCACCCTCATCAAGTGATCAAGAAAGGGGTAACTAAAACACAGTGACATAACCAAAACATCACTTCTGTGACAGTCCCGTCAGAGTTTTGTAACCCGAATCTAATCACGAAGAAACAATCAAAGGCAAACTGTGGGACAGTTTACAAAATCACTAGGCTGCAATCTTCAAAACTATCCCAAATGTCATGAATGTACAGGAAAGATTAAGGAACTGTTCCAAACTGAATGAGACTAAAATTAAACGTGTGATTCTCAACTGGATCCTCTGGGACAACTGGACCTCCTTTTCCCTTCAGGGTAAGATGTTTGCTGGCCAAATCAACCCTGATCTCCAAGGCTTGGGAGAATCTTCCTGCTCTGAAGTAGTGTGAGACATAATAGGTTCTTTTCTTTTCTTTTCTTTTTTAAACTATGAAGCTTTTGTGTCCACGGTCCAGTCCTCATTTCATGACTCTGAATCCAGAGCAGATTGCCATGGGAGGGCACCATCTTGCATTGCACTCAAAGTCTATTTTTCATGTGACAGTTATTATGCTTCTTCCCATAGGCTGCCCCACTGTGATGATGCGGCTGCCCCCCAAATCATATTTTCTACTGCACAGAGCACTACACAATGCTCTCTGGTATATGAGTGGGCTCTTCTTTTAATTTTGAATTTTGTGCATTTTCCTTCCTCTTTGTTTTTGCTTCTGAGTACAACTGTGTGATGTAGTTCACGTAGCTCTTAGAGTGGAAAGCTGAAAGAAAAATATGTCAAAGATGACCATTTATTTTGAACAATACTGCACCCATTTATTTGAGACACTTTGATTGCACATGGTATTTTTAGGTTCATATGTTAATGGCTTAAAAAATCAAATCTGAAATTGATGCATATCATAAATGGTCTGAATGCATTGTTATGGGCTGATTTTTTTTAAAGTCTTTTTTTATGTAAATATATGAATAAACCCGAAATAAAATATATAGACGTTTCTGCTATTAAAAAAACCTGAAAAAAACCCACCCACATTGTATTTAGCAAATTTCTTACTGAAAGTAACAGGGCTTATGGAAAACATAGGGTTGGGGCAGATCACTCAAAGCCCATGTAACTCTATACGCAGAGGCTGGAGATAGCTCCAGAGGATGACTTTTAAGTGAGCAAAAACAGTGAAGTTGAAATGCTGGGTTGGAGGGAGCCCAGGGAAGGAGGCTGGAAGTGCAGGTTGGAGCTCAGTTGAAAGTACCCCCTCTCACAATCCGTGGCCAGCCCCTAGGGATGGACCTTTCTGGGAAGGGAGCCTTGAGCAAAGGTAGTCCTTTTCAACTTTCTTAAAGTTGAGACGCAAAGGCTTTCTGCTTGTTCAACAGCTGAGCTGAGGGCTTTTCTTTTCTTGCTGAAAGTTATCATTCTACACCCACTGTTTTGGTTCCCCTTGCTTAAGAAAGTTGGCATAGGAAACAATCCAACTAACACGTCATACTGACAAAATTCTCCTACTTGCCAGTCGAGGACAAGAACACTGACATTCTAGAAACATGGGCAATACAACAGACTCTCTGCGCCTTGCACACACTTCCCTCTCCCACCCCCAGTTCTCACGGTTTGCCCTCTTGTTCTCCTGTCCCAGCTAGTACAGTGATTCTTTCCACTTTACACCTTACTAGGTCAAAGCAAAAAAAAAAAAAAAAAGGCAGAGGTGTTGTGAAAGGCCAGCTTCCTACAAAAACCTCAATGAAATCAATAGAAACTAGCAGCTAAGCTTTTCTGCCTAGCTTGCAACTCTCAGCAGATGGAATGAGTTAATTTGCAATGGAGGAACCAAAATGGTTGAAAGAAAGGTAGAAGATTCTTGCTTTCCTGTAGTACCAGATGTTCTCTACTAGATTTTTGTCAAGAACACACACATGAGCGTAGGTGCGCGCACACACACACAATCTCCTTTTAGAAACTCTTCCTTCTACTTTCTTTACATATTTTGCTTGAGAAGCTACAATGGAGTCATCAAAAGACCCAAAACATGTCTGCTTGAATCAGTTAAGCCTTGTGTTCATTTATTCAACACAAATGCATCAGACACTCCATTGGCATCAGGCCCTGTGTTAGAATCTGAGGACACAACATAGATAAACCCAGCTACTCACCACCTGAAGGAGGACTGTGGTAGCTAAAGCAACACATCAGAAATGAGCAGATGGTATGGGGTGTGGAAAGTGCTGGATTGTTAAGATGTATGTAAGATACCCGGAGCACAAGAGGGACATATGGTCCCAGGATGTGCCTGCATGTGATAGCAAGAACTCAGGGATGGCTTCCCACGGGGGCATATCTGCAGCCATAGGAACTTAATGGTCACTAGTTTTCATTTTTGGAAGATTTACTTATGTTCTACAAGATGATTTAGGTTGATTGACTTTCTAGTGCTAAAAATCAGACTTTGATTTTTACCCTCCTCCTTAAAGGCAACAAATTAACCTCATTTTTCAAATTTGAGGTCATGTAATTGACTTACTTTGGCCCTTTTTCTCTTGGGATGATGTTTCTTCATTATTTGACCTCGATTTGTAACTTTCTAGAGTGTGTTCTGAGATTTCGTTTTCTGCAAGAAAAGAAAACTATGTTATTAATTTCGAGTGCCCCAGACATCACCTATATGTACAAATGTATGTTCGAATAAGATGATCCCTCTGTCTACACAATAGTGGACTTACCACTCGCCCTCCCATACCTCATGTCCTCATTCATTCTGAGAAGTGTTTTTGTTTTTTGCTCTGATTCCTACAGGCACTGCGCTAGGCAGCATAAGAGTTGCGGAAATCGAATGACCATGGATTAGAATCAAGTATTAGATGGGACAATTCCAGTAGCCCTTAAAGAACTATGGGGGTGAAGCATTAATGGGAGATTTTGAAACAATACTGTGGCATTTGCCTATTGCACAGGTACAGCTGAAAAGCCAGACCCTGTCTCTAGGTCTGTTTATGATGAAAGTTAGTCCAGCTGAATATATAGAGAGATTGACATCAAACTAGAAGAAGTTGTATTTTCAATAGGGTGAGAGCCATTCAAAGGGGAAGTATTTTGCTTTGGGACATAATGAGTTCTCAGCTACTGGAGGTGTTGGAGTCGTATGTGGCTTAATCAACGATGTCCAGCACCACTAGAATGCGAACCACATGCGTAATTCTAAGTTTTCTAGGTGTCATGCTCAAAAAGCAAAGAGAAGCAGGTGCAATTAATTTAATAATTATTTACCTAGTAGATCCAATATATTATTATTAGACATACTATATTCGTGTGTGTGTGTGTGTGTATTGAGCTTTCAAAGTTGGGTGTCTATTTTATCCTTCCAGCACCTCTCAAAAGTGACTAGCCACATTTCAAGTGCTCAATAGCCATATTGTGGCCACTGTATTGGGCAGCATAGGTCTAAATAATCACTCAGAATTAAGGAGGAGATTTATCCTAGTACACACAGATGGAATGAATTGAGTAGATTGTTATTCTGGATAACTTCTAAGGTCCCTTCCAGCCCTGATATGTGTTGAATCTATGCATTTTAATAGGTACCTTCCATGGTAGATAAATTATATATGTATATATGGTATATGTACATATATATAGTTTCCAATGATAACTTTTTAATCAGAATGCTTAGGAAACATTACTCACATATTATGGGTGAGCGAAGCTGAATACATTCTTTCAGAGTAAGAACAGAACCCAGACGGTCTATATTCAACCTTTGATTGGCTGTCCCTAGAATATGAACTCCTTGAGAGTGGGGACCTGGTCTCTCTTGTTGACAGAGGTATCCCCCATGACTGAAACCGTGTCTGGCACACAAGAGGTGCTCAATGAATGCTTTCTGAATGAATGAATGAGTTTTCCACTCGGGATCCTTTTGTGACTAGAAGCTTTTATAATTTAATGTCAATTCCCAGAGCTACTCTAATTTCTCTTGGTTCCGCACTCTTTGATTATAGCCCCTGGAGATTCACATTCTGTATTTACTGCAAAACCAACAATTGCTTATTTGAATGACAACACTTATCCAACAGACTGTGCAGCATCTAACAGAAAGGCTTTAGTTGGCAGAATTTCCTTTGTCCTAGCCCCGTGGTGTGACGCCTTGGAGCGCCCCATCGGGTCCTCTGCCTCTCACCTCTTTTCCACACCACGTGTGCTTTCCGAAGCTTCATTATGAAGAGCTGGACGATGATGAAGAGTATGAAGATGAGGAAGGACACAAGGGTGAGCAGTAGAATGCCATTTTTCCTCCTTATCACCCCCACATACTGAAGACTGGCTTCTGTACGGAAAATGAAATGAATTTAGACAGTTCAAGGTTGGTTTGTTTTTGTCACTGAGGAATTTGCACAATGCTTTCAAAATGTAGTTCGACTGATAGGCAACTTGGATAAAAAGACAGAGAGCTTTACCCTGAAGGGAAAGAGATTCATATTATTTATTCTCTGAAAACAAGCCAACAGGCACACAAACAAAGCAATTCTGTGAGGTGGTTTGAAAAATGCTCTGAAGTTACATAGATATGGAAGCTGTGAGGTTTCATTTGCAGAGAAAACATGCAAGAATATTGACTTAAATTATAGTCAGGGGACTTAAATGAGCTGTAAGGACTAATTTTTTAGCAAGGTGTAGTTAAGCAGTAAGAGGTTGTTAAGGAGTGTGAAAAACTATGCAAATAAAATGAAATCCACGAATGTTGGCTAGGTTAGATGTGGTCCTACGTGAAGGCCATTGGACATAAACTAGGTGAGGTCTTTAAGATCTTTCTAAACCTCACATTCTGATTCTATGGGCTCTAGTTTTGCCCAGATGTCCTGGCCCCCTCTCAACCAACAAGCAGTTAAGGAGCACCAGCTTTGTGTAGAACATTGTGCTTGGAGCTGCATAAGACATGGTCCCTGTGCTTTAAGGGGTAGTTCTCTCTCTATGGAAATAAATACATGAATCAACAGAAGTCAGAAATCGATGCAAAATTCTAGATCCATATGTGTTAACACCATAATGTGCTCAGGGATTCAGAGGCAGGAGTGGTCCCTGAGTTAGTCAGGAAGTTCTCAGTGAAGACCTTGGCCTTGAAAGAAGGGTAAGGAGAGGGAAGATGAGGCCTTTCTTTTCTTCAGGGGCAGTTCAGGTTGTTGAGGGAAGGGCAGTCAAAATGGGATGATGATGTCAGAGAAAAATGTGTGTTCTTCCTGGGACTTTAGAGAGGACTGCAGAGGCAGGGGATGGAGGGCCCTTGTTGGAGGCTTTGAGGCTCCTGCTCTGCGTGGTAGATGCGGGGAGCCACAGATGTTTTCTGAACACAGGTGTGAAGAATGCAAAGGGGTGTTTTGATCATAGTCCTAAAAATGGACCACAGAGGAGAAAGTGAAGTCACAGGACTTGTGCAAGAGATGATGAGGGTCTGGACCAGGAATTGCAGTGATAGTCGACAAAATTCTGGAAGAGGAGACTCAAAAGTCTTTGGAGATGGACTGATTTTCTATGTGTTTGTGTGTACACACATACACAGGAATGAAGGATGACGCCAAAATTTGGGGCCTGTGTGATCATTTGGATGAGGTGATTTTGTGGGAAAAGGTGCTGTTTGGTTTTTAGTGATGTTGAGTTCAAGGAGATGGCAGAAAATCCAGCAACAGGGATGTAGGAGATGGAATGAAACAGCAATTAATTCTCAGGCATGTTCTGGAAGTGTAAGTATGGAAATCTTCTGCCTAGTGGCAATAGGAACAACCCTGGGAATGGGTAAACTCTTCAAGAGTTAAGGGAAGAATCAAGGATGGAGAAGTAAAGTCAGAAATGTATCCACATATAAGAATCCAGAGGAAGAAGGGAAGTTCTCTGATGGACACAGAGAAAGAGTGGTTGGCAAAAAGTCACAGAACCAGGCAGAGTATTTCAAGGAAGCCAGGGAGACAACTAAGTCAAGGAACAAGGGAGTGATTAACCAATAGAAAGGTCAAGAAAAATGGGGACTGAAAAAGACCATTGGATTTATTGATTAAGAGGTTAAAATGTCAAGTGTTTATTCTAAATGCTGAGGGGGATGCTTACCAGTGGCCAAGTCAGGGTCTTGAGTGGTTTGTTCTTTCTCTTCCTTGTCCCTCTTGGTTGTACTAGAATCTTCCATTACTGCAACTAAGTTGAAAGAAATTAAGACATGATATATACATATGACTGTGTATGAATAGTGTGTATATATACACAGCTATCCCAAGCAGCAAAGCAGCTTTGGAAACCAAACTACGCTGTCCTCCTTAAAAAAAAAAAAAAAAAAAAAAAAAAGACCATTTTTGAACCACTGACTTCTTCCGGAAATAGTTGCAAATGGCTCATTTCACCAGGCTCATTTCGCCTTGTTTTTAAAAGGTAGATGTTTACGGAACACCAGCTCTGGGCTCAGCCCCAAACAGAGCATTCGGTAGGTTTCTCACTGCAGCTCTGAATAGAGGCTTCTAGAAGCTAGGTATGTTGTCTGAAGTCACGGACCTAATACGTGACAGAGCCAATGCTGAAATTCAGAATGCAAAGTGTACACCACTATTTTATACTTGCTTCCTGAATCAGGCCTATTAGAAGGTCTTCAGAATGGTGCAAGATAACACCAGGGCATGGAAGATTGGCATCCCAAGCCTTGTGGAAAGAAAACCTAACAGCCTGAGAAGCAATGATTTTTATGTTGAAAAATAGGCTCCCTTGTCATTCAAACCTCTGCTTGCCTCTCCCCCTTAGAACGGGCATATACTGTGATGCTTTTGCTAGGTGCGAGAAGCCGTAAAAATGAAAGATCGCGTTTTCTGATTCCGTTGCTCATCCTCCCTATTCCTGTCACCCCCCCCCCCCGTCTCTTGCTTTTTAGCCCATTACACAGCGCCACTGTGTGGATCCCGCGGGGAATGAAACCACCCGTTCTGCTGGAAATGGGTATTATTAACAGTAATAAAATCGTAGAAATTGAAAGCTGAAAGGAAATTTAGAAACCGTATTAAATCTTATCTATGAAAAAGCAGAGCAGAAAATTGGGTTGTTTAGTGGCGCTGTAAGCCAATTTAAAGACAAGTAGATTCTAAACACGCTTAAAAATATTGAATTATTAAAGCAAGTGATACGGCAGTGCCCCTTCAGATCATTTTCAGTTTCCATTGCCCTTCAAAAAACTGGATGGTACATATTGTTTTTCTCGGTGTTTAAAAGCCCCAAACATTTACTTTTAAGTGTTATTCCAGATAAAAAAAAATTTTAAGAACGTGATCTGATACTCAGAGCTATGAACATGATAATGGTATGAAAGCTCTTATTCTACTCAAGGAAATTCCTGTAGACACACTATTTGAAACAAAAAAAGAGGACCTATAGGAGTTTATGCCCTTTTTGGATGAGGCTCTCTTGCTCGAAACACCATAACAAATGAAAGTATTCATACGTGTATTTATTCATTTATACTGCATTTTCTTTTTTTTTAAGGTTTTATTTTTTATTTATTTGAGAGAGAGAGAGAGCACAAGAGTGGAGGAGGGTCAGAGGGAGCAGCAGACTCCCTGCTGAGCAGGGAGCCTGATGCGGGACTCGATCCCAGGACTCGATCCCGGCACTCTGGGATCATGACCCGAGCTGAAGGCAGTTGCTTAACCAACTGAGCCACCCAGGCACCCCTACACTGCATTTTCTGAGTACCTACTAGTGTCAGATACTATGCCAGGTAAAATACAAAGATAAATACATGAGCATTGCCCAGAGCTAATCATCCAGTGGGTTCACTGTCTGAAAAACTGGAATTATAATCCAGGCTTTGTAATTCTGCATTTAGAGTTCAATCCTGTCATCAAAAACTATCTGAGTTCTTGACAGCCAAGTAACTGATGTGCTTTCAAAGGTGATTTTGTTATTCAATGGCAAAAATCCCCACATCTCCAGATCCTGCTTCTTTGCCCTTTGCTGAAACCAAGTCTTTATTTTGTGTTTGGTCTGTTCCAGGTGAGAAAACAAAGAAACGAGTCTCTCCATAAATGAATTCAACCTTGCCCTTTACTGCAGAGGAAATTCAAATGTCACAGTCGCGTGTGCACGTGTGTGTATCAAGCAAAATAACGCTGAACTTACAAGGTATTAGTTACCCCGAAGCCCATCCCACTAAGGGAACACTGCTGGTATGGAGCTCCTCCAGGACAGCACTAAGCTAGAGCCAGTGCAGGGCATCCTGCATTGTCTTATTAAAAGTTAAAATTTCAGTGGCTCCGTCAGTTAAGCGTCCAACTCTTGATTTCAGCTCAGGTCATGATCTCAGGGTCCTGGGATGGAGCCCTGCGTCAGCCTCCATGGTGGGTGAGGAGCCTGCTTGAGATTCTCTCTCTCTACCTCTCCTTCTGCCCTCCACTCCCCACCTCTCTCTCTCCCTCACTTAAAAAAAAAAAAAAAAGGTTAAAATTAAAAAAAAAAATCTTAGAAATGAGAATTGGAAAAATGGCCCTTTCCAAGGAGGCATGATTTTTTTTTTTTAAATCTTAATGGGTTGACACTTACCAGTACTAGTGGGCTGCTGAGGGTCTTGAGAGGACAGGGAGCTTTTCTCCAGGGCGTCTGAAGCCATCTCTCGATCCGTAACTAGGAAAGGGGAAAAACAGAAATCTGCAACTACAGAGAGCAGTCTCACCCACATGGTGCTCGGGACAATAGGTTGGAGAATGTACTTAGCTGCTACCTGCTTGTGAGGTTCTGCGGAAACCTAAGCACTCGTGTTCTACAGCTTTTGCTCTGGTTTTTGAATCTCTCCTGCTGCTAGCCCATCTGCTACGCTGCCTGGCTGAGAAGGACAGCAGGCTGTGTCCGGAGTGCTGTGTTTCGCAATAGTATGCAAAGGCTATTTGCTGTCTCTCTCTACCTCCATCTACCTGTTAGTCCTTCTGTCTGTCTGCCCAGTCACCTATCTCCGTCCTTATTTATTCATTAGGTGGCCTTGGAGTCCGTCACAGGTTGAATTCTGATGCTGTTAACTTGCTTGCTGCCCAGTGAGTTTGAGCAAGATGTCCAGTCTCTTGAATGCTCAGTTTTTCCTTACCTGTAAAATGGAACTACTAATGGCATTCACCCTTGGAGTTTTTTTTTGCAAGAATTAATTTTATTCATACAACATGCTTAGCACAGTGCTTTGCTATGTATTAAGCACAATGCTTACAAATGTAATATTGTATAATGTAAAACGATGTTTGGGGTGCCTGGGTGGCTCAGTCGGTTAAGTGTCCAACTCTTGATTTTGGCTCAGGTCATGATCTCAGGGTCGTGAGATCAAGCCCTGCATTGGACTCCATGCTGGCCGTGGAGCCTGCTTAAGATTTGCTCTCTCCCTCTGCCCCTCCTCCCTTCTCTCTCTATAAAAAACAAAACAAAACAAACAAAATAATGTTTGGGGATGTTTCCAGACATTCAGCTTAGCACAGATTTGACCAATGAACAGGCCTGCAACCAGGGAGTGTATAGAAAAGGTGTCTGAAATTTTATAAATATTGATACTGATATGTCACAGCTAGGTAATGTCTTTATGGAATCTGTGAGTGCTTCTCAGCTTTCTATTTTTTTTAAAGATTTTATTTATTTATTTGACAGAGAGAGACACAGCGAGAGAGGGAACACAAGCAGGGGGAGTGGGAGAGGGAGAAGCAGGCTCCCGCTGAGCAGGGAGCCCAATGCGGGGTTCGATTCCAGGACCCTGAGATCATGACGTGAGCCGAAGGCAGACATTAACCAACTGAGCCAGCCAGAAGCCCTGAGCTTTTTATTTAATCAAAGAAAGGGAAAGAGAATCTCAAGCAGAATCTGCACTGAGCACAGAGCCCAACGCGGGGATCAACCTCAAGACCCTGAGATCACGACCTGAGCCAAAACCAAGAGTCAGACGTTCAACTGACTGTGCCACCCAGAGGCCCCGAACCTAATTGTTTTCTATTAAACCAGATACCAAAGAGATTTCAGAATGAAAACCAGTGCCATTTTTCTCACTAACATTTTGGTGTTGCGAAGTTACACCAAATAAGTACAGTTATTTTTCCACACAAATATACCATTTCTATTTCTATGTAGTGGTTAATTATTTTTTAAATAAATAAGTATTTAAACATTTTTCAGTTTTAATTTCTAATATGTAAATATTGACAGATACAATTCATTAAGTAAAAATTCTTTGGGGTCCTCAGTTATTTGTAGAAGTATAGGGGGGTCTCAAAATCCATAAGTTTGAGAACTGTTGCTCAAGTTTTTTGTTTTGTTTTGTTTTGTTTTTTAATCCCACCTCCAGTTAAGTAATAGGAAATCAAGATTCTTCATTTGGAATACTAAATAAATGAAGTAAATCATTTTGAAGAGGGTCTGATCTATTCCTGCTCTGTTCTCCTTCTCCAAGCATCACACTTCCACAAGCATCTAAGTGTGGATTTTTCAAAGGAAGACACTACTCACATCCCCAGATATGGTGCTTGTCTGATCTTTATTTTCCCAGGTCCTTCCATGCAGAGTGTGGGAATGAAAGGGGTCAGAATCCTTACTTGTAAATGTGTTTTAAAGCATCCTCAGTTAATCAAACTTTTTAAACTTATTGGATGAACAAAACATGTGTAATGCTGGTGCAGTCACTCTGGAAAACAGTATGGAGATTCCTCAAAAAGTTGAAAATAGAGCTACCATATGATCCAGCAATTGCACTACTGGGTATTTACCCCAAAGATACAAATGTAGGGATCCGAAGGGGTACGTGCACCCCGATGTTTATAGCAGCAATGTCCACAATAGCTAAACTGTGGAAAGAGCCAAGATGTCCATCGACAGATGAATGGATAAAGAAGATGTGGTATATATATATACAATGGAATATTATGCAGCTGTCAAAAAATGAAATCTTGCCATTTACAACGGCATGGATGGAACTAGAGGGTATTATGCTAAGGGAAATAAGTCAAACAGAGAAAGACAATTATCATATGATCTCACTGATATGAGGAATTTGAGAAACAAGACAGAGGCTCATAGGGAAAGGGAGGGAAAAGTGAAACAAGACGAAACCAGAGAGGGAGACAAACCATAAGAGACTCTTAATCTCAGGAAACAAACTGAGGGTTGCTGGAGTGGAGGGGGGTGGGAGGGATGGAGTGGCTGGGTGATGGACATTGGGGAGGGTATGTGCTATGGTGAGCGCTGTGAATTGTGTAAGACTGATGAACCTGTACCTCTGAAACAAATAATACATTATGTGTTAATAAAAAAAAAAAAAAACCCATGTGTAATATCTGTATGTCAGCGTAGTCACTTGCCGAAGGGGAAAAAAGCCATTAAACATATGGAAGCCACCAACAGCTGATACTGGAGTTGCTCTTTGAATACTTAATGGAGATCTGGCAGTGAGTGCTAAATCATAAGCGATAGATCAGAAATAAAAGTTAAGTCTTATCCTATTATTATGAAGTCTTATGGCTATCATTTTGAGTCCTATAGAACTATGGCCATAATGGAGAAGAATCTGTGATTTCCCCTCCGGAGTAATTTTTGTAGATGGCCTGAACAATAGCTGAAGAGTAAAAATATGCATTTTTTAAATATCATTGGTTCTTTTGTTTAAGAATCTGAGTGTCTGGGGCACCCGGGTGGCTCAGTCGGTTGAGCGTCCAACTCTTGGTTTTGGCTCAGGTTATGATCTCAGGGTTGTGAGATCGAGCCCTGCATTGGACTCCACACTCAGCGGGGAATCTGCTTGAGATTCTCTCTCTCCTCTTACCCTTTGCCCCGTGCACTCTCTCTCTCGCTCTCTCTCTCAAATAAATAATCTTCAAAAAAACCCTAAGTATCTTTCAGGAGCACCCCCCCCCCCCATGTGCTATGCTCCGCTGACTGTAGAGGCTGGAGGGGATGAGTCATGGAGAGGCAGGACTATGTGTCAGATTACAGGAGCCTGCCCAATCTGTGGGGCCCCAGTCTTCTAGATGCGGCTTCCTCAAGACTTGCTAGTTTTGGTTTGTTGAGAAAGCGACTGGTGGAAAGGGTGTCGTAGGGAGGGAGGGGGTGCCGTTAGCCACAGCAGCAGCCCCCACAGGGCTGCAGAGCACTTTCCCCATGATGGTGTTCTCCTTAACCAGTGCCTTGCATTTAGTAGTTATTTCATGAGCAGCTCTTTCTCGACAAATGTATCCTCATCCAGCAGCCCCCTCCTTCACTAGTGTGAGTGAATCCTTGCACTTGAGGAATTCCTTGTACACTGAGAAGTACCTTATAAAATAATGAAGGTCAGAGTCTTATTAATTATAGATGTGTGATTCATGGTACTTCTTATTAGATACATGTTGGCTCAAAAAGTTTTCTAGGGGCACCTGGGTGGCTCATTCGGTTAAGCATCCGACTCTTGATTTCGACTCAGGTCATGATCTGAGGGTCATGGGATCGAGTCCTGCTTTGGGCTCTGTGCTGGGCATAAAGCCTGCTTGAGATTCTCTCTCCCTCTCAACTCATGGTTACTCTCTCTCAAAAAAAAGAAAGTTTTCTAGGGTTTAAAAGTTATTATTTTTTGCTTTTGATGAAGGAATCGGAGAACACATTCTGAAAATGGAGGCAACGCCTCTTCACATTTACTATTTGGCATTTTATTTACTAGTATTTGTTCTGCCCAGAATATTAACATGGTTAAACTAGAACCTGCAAAACAGTTATAACCAAATAAATCTAAAGAGGAATCATGGCTTGATTTGACTGAGTGTTTTATGTTAACATAAAATAATGTTGACAAGTTTAGATTTATTTCAGTTGCTATTATCTCCTTTTGGGTCAACTACAAAGATAAAGTATGCTTCAGATGACCTTTCTGAAAGCATGATTGCAATAAACTGGCCAAGTTATGCTGGCTGGCATTATCAAAAAGCAAGCATGATGCTATTTGCATATGGTGCCCTGCCAGGCTTTCTGCACAACTGGGGTCCGAATGTTGGAACAGGTGCAATATGATGCCTCAGCTGGAGAAATTTCAATCATTAAAGGAATTTGCTGTTAAGGAGAGCTTTGTGGACAGTGATCTCGCTCTGAAGGACTCTTCCCATTCCATTTAATTTTGTTTGACAGTGTAATATTAAGGTAAATTAAATGAAAAAGACAATCATTAGTTCTTCTTACCCAAGTCTTCAGATCGGAAGGGTGCTACCAGTTTTCTTCCTTGTAGGCCTTTGTGTCGGATGACGCAGTCCACTGTTGAGCTTTTGCCCAGTGTGTGGACTCTGAGGATGCTGCTGCTGTTACATTTCTTCCCATCAGTTTCAAATTCATGGTGGGTTTCACCTATGGAGCGGATTAAAGAAGTGCAAGAGGTTGTGGCTACTTAATACCCTTGGGTGGGTTTGGTTCTCGGGGACCGATGGTCTTGACATCTTGGCAAAACTGTTAGACTTCTAAGTCATTCTAGATTCAGTCAGCTGCCTTGTACATGCCTGGCCCAGTCACAGGGGGAAGTAGTTGAATAACAGTGGTTAGGTTTCTGTAAACCTTCACTACTGGAAAAAAATCCAAAGCTTATCATGGTTACACAAGGACAGCCTGATGTAGTCAAACACAAAGACCCAAGACCTTACTCAGGGTGAATGAATAAGGCAAATGAAAGGAGAGGTCTTTTTTTTTTTTTTAAAGATTTTATTTATTTATTTGAGAGAATGAGATAGAGAGAGCATGAGAGGGGGGAGGGTCAGAGGGAGAAGCAGACTCCCTGCTGAGCAAGGAGCCGGATGCGGGACTCGATCCTGGGACTCCAGGATCATGACCTGAGCCGAAGGCAGTCGCTTAACCAACTGAGCCACCCAGGTACCCCAGGAGAGGTCTTATAATGATGTAGAATTGGCATTGGACTGGATCTCTCTCTGATTATGTAAAATCCAATGGAACATACATTACAATGTAAACAAACTATAAACAGTTCTCAAGCATGACCATTAGTTATCTTGCTTCAGTCAGTTGAACCCTGCTTTAATCTAATCAAAGTTAAATTCTTTGGTACCATAATATTTTTTTTAAGATTTTATTTATTTATTTGACAGAGAGAGAACACAAGTAGGCAGAGTGGCAGGCAGAGGGAGAGGGAGAAGCAGACTCCCCACTGAGCAGGGAGCCCGACGCAGGACTCGATCCCAGGACCCTGGGATCACGACCCGAGCCGAAGGCAGACGCCTAACGGACTGAGCCACCCAGGCGCTCGGTACCATAATATTTTTATTGAGGGTATGACATCGCAGTGTACTTTATAAGGAGGAGCTTACCTGTTCCAATATACAAGCATTATGTTAAATGTATTTTCAAATTTATGGCTGCTAAAAATTTCATGCTGAGGGAATAGCTATATCATACCTATATATGAAATTATGTTGAATTTTAAGAAACCATAATATCCCATTTTAGGTTTCTACTTTGTTTTAAGTATAAACATGTAATCATATTATTTGTGATAAGTTTTCAAGATGAAGGCACAGTATCGATAGGTTATAAAGTTAATTTGTCTGGAAAAAACTGACAAATTATTGAATGTTATTTGCCGGCACCTGATACCACCAGAGGGTGCCAGAGGATTTAAAAATTCCTTGGAAGTTTAAGTAGGAAGGAAAACAAAGGAGGAAAGAGAACCATGTCCCTACTTACCAGAGAGCTCTATGCCATTGCCTAAAATCCAGGTTATCTGCGGAGGGGGTTTACTTCTCACGGTGGAGCATTTAAGTGTAATGTGTGCTTTTCCATTTTGCATTCTGATAACTGAAGCTTCCAGAGTCGGCATGGAAGGTGTTGCTGGAAGAGAATTGATTTTTCTTTGCTCAGTGAGGAGGTCTACATATCCCAATAAAGCACGGAGTCTGATAATCTATAGGGATCATTGTAGTGTATGGTCTAAATAAGGGGCATTTTTTTTTTTTTTAACTTGATCTTTCCCAGAATACAGTTACAGGGCTTTTATATACTTGTAAAGCTACCTTGGCTGTAGTCCACATTGCTTGTTACTCAGTGTATGATTAGTCCCTGGAAATTCCCAATGGTACAACAACAGTTTTTACACTTGCTATCTGACTGTATTTGATTGGTAGAGCACTAGGTGAAGAGTACAGACCTGAAGTCTAGTTCCATCTGTCACCAGTTATTGAAAGCACCATTGTATGTCCCTCCATGTTTTGGTGGATCAATTTCCTTGTCTGTGACATGAAGGAATTGTTTTATGAGTTGGCTGTTTCAGTTCTAGACTTGCATGAGTGTATGACTCAAAGTGAGTTAGTTCTGTCCCCTCCTAATATCAAAGATGCATTTCTCTTACCAAGGGTCCATTTGTCCTTTTTTTCCTACTGCTGTCCTGGAAATAGAGTTGACCCTTGAACAATGTGGGGATTAGGGGCGCTGACACCTCCCCTGACCACCACACAGTTGAAAATCCATGTATGACTTTTGGCTCCCCCCAAACTTAACCAACAGCCTACTGTTGATGGAAAACCTTACTGATAACACGAACAGTTGATTAACACCTATTTTGTATGTGGTATGTATTCTACACTGGATTCTTACAATAAAGTCAGCTAGAGAAAAGAAAATGTTGTTAAGAAAATCATAAGGAAGAGAAAACATAGTACCAGACTGCATTTATTTTAAAAATTTGCATATAAGTGGTCCTATACAATTCAAACCTGTGTGGTTCACGGGTCAAGTGTACTTTTTAAGTAGGCTAACTTCTTCCTCTTTCCCATTCTACTTCACACTTTGGTTCAGCACACTTTCACGTTGATTTGCTCATTTATCTGCCATTGAGACATTGCAAAGTCAGCTCCAAGTATGCATGGGATGTGTTAGATGCTGGCAGTAGAAATATGGAAAAGATAAAGCCCTTTGAGGGGCTAACAGTCTGGTGATAGACTCAGCCGCTAAGCTGTTAGTTAAAAGATCATGCGTTAAGTGTACTGTCAGACGTGTGCGGGGAGTGTGAGAAGAGCCTACAAGGGCACAGAAGCAGCGTGAGCCAGAGTGCTCTGAGCCGTGACCAGTAAGGTGGGCTGAGTCTCATCGGTTCTCAACACCCCTAGGGAGCCATTCCTTCCCAGGTACTTTGTCCCCGTGCCTTTACTTTATGGCAGGCACTATGCTATTTTAATTCAACAGAAGCCTAAGACGTTCATTTGTGATATGTGGAATCATGTCACTTAGAGGTCAATAAATAGTGATGTGTATAATTGATCTGAATTAGAGATCAATAAAAAGTGATGTTTATAACTGATCGGTTCTGTCACAAAAAGCAGAAAAGTAAAGACAGCAAGGCTTACACTGAATACAGTGGACCACCCACAGAACTGAGTGAGTCCCAGGAGGCTATCACTTCCTATCCACACCTCCCAACCCCACCTCCTACCGGAGGAGAGGACCTGGTTTTGGCAGAGGATGTGAGCCAATTGTCCGGTGCGGTTACATCTGAATTCATTCTACCTTGGGATATGCTGTTGTTAGGTTCTACTTTATTTACATACATGTTTAGCTGCTTAGACTAGGGTGCCAACTCCTTGTGGGTGGGGATCATGCCTGATTCCTCTTTGATTTCTTGGAGCTTAGCACAGAGCCTGGCGCATAGCAGCAGCTTATCAAGTATTAATTCTCCTTTCTCTTAGTTCCTTAGACAGGAAACTTCACTGATGCCAAAGACAAATTTCACAAAGTCACATTTTCATCTAGGGCTCACCAGTCAAAATGCTCCTTTCTGTTTTCCTTTCAACAAAAGATGGTAGAGGTGCCCGAGAAAATGCTTTGCTCGGGCAATATTCCTAGCTAAAATGTGAAGTTTCAGAATGATCTGTCCTGTTCCTAAGTCTGTCACTCCCGTGCTGGGTTTGCTGGCTGTCAGGCACCTACCTAGCACGATCACTTTTACTTCCTTTGTTCTCACCGAGTTGCTGTAATGTAAACACTTGTACACGCCTTCATCTTGCTGGGTGACATTAAGCACGCTGATGGAGAGCTGATTGGTGGAGTGATGAAGCAGCTGGTATTTGGAATTTTTTAAAGCTGGACAAGAGGGAAAAAGAGCTGTGAGGAAGAAAGCAATCAGATGAATACAGTCTCTCAGTGGATTGATTATTCGCAGGAATGGCTTTTGAATTTCATACTTTGACGGAACAAATGTCACATCTTCGATTGAGCTGCCTTCCAAATTCTAGTGTTCCCAGCTGGATGCCTCTCAATAGCTCAACATTCATTTAGGAAATGAAATATTTTGATACTGGGATCTGTGAAATAAACCGTTTGCTTTTCTTGTGCACGTAGGAAATTAACACTATGCTGGTGAAGGGTTCGGGTTGCAGGATGATTAATTTTTTTTTTCATTTTTTTACATTATGAAAAATGCCCCAGTAGATTTACCTCTTTGAAATCTGATTGATTTGAGGTTGTCCTGTCACACCATTGTGTGTGAAGAATGGAAGATAAATGCATGGCTCTCCATTACTCCATTTGGGTGTTTTTATTTTTAAAGATTTCATTTTTACGTTAATCTCTACACACAGTGTGGAGCTTGAACTCATAACTGAGATCAAGAGTTGCATGCTCTACCGACTGAGCCAGCCAGGTGCTCCTTTTATTTTTAATTTTTTAGAAGTTTATTATTATATTTTTATATATATTTTATATATATAATATATATAATTAATTTTTAGAAGTTTATTATATATATTTTATATATAATATATATAATTAATTTTTTAGAAGTTATATTTTATACATATTTTATATATGTATTATAATAACTTATTATAGTTATATAGCAAGTGTTTGGGGTTTTTTTTGTTGTTGTTGTTGTTTTGTTTTTTGATTCTATATTGACCTGGGATTTCTATCTTAGGTCATAGGTCCCTTAGCAAATCAGAGTTTCTTGAAATGAGTGGTTTTGTCTCCCTCTCTCTCTGGATTTGTAACATAAACAAACCTAAAATAGTTAACCCTTGAATGGCTGACCAAGAAAGGTTGTTTGTCCTCTGAAATCATGGCTGTGTGTCCTGGGACACTGATGGTACCTGAGCTAGAATTCAGGCATCTCAACCTCAACAGTATTGACTTTAGAGCCAGGTCAATCCTGGCCTTGCTGCTCATCAGATGCTAGACGCCCCCTGCCCTTCTCCAGTTATAACAACCCAAACTCTCTCCAGACATTGCCGTATGTCCCCTGGAAGGCAAGAATGACCCTTGACCCTCAACCCTTGGTTGAGCATCACCAAGTTCAATTAAGGTACTCTGCTGTAGAAATTTGAGAGTGCCCATCTTCTCCCAGTTTACTAAAAACCAGACCAAAACAAGAGAAAGCATTATTTAACAGGAATGATCTCTACTCACAGTTTTTCTCTGAGAACTTCTAACAGTTAACATCTACTTACTTTACTGGTTCTACTGTTAATGGTTTATTTAGCTTGAAATATACGGTTAGTTTACACTGAACGTAGCGATATTTGATAATGTTTCATAGCATAGGGGTGCCTGGGTGGCTCAGTTGGTTAAGCTTCTGGCTCTTGCTTTCTACTCAGGTCGTGATCTCAGGATCCTGGGATCAAGCCCCATGTTGGGCTCCACACTCAGTGCAGAGTCTGCTTGAGATTCCCAACCTCTCTCTCTGCTCCTCCTACTCATGTGCTCTCTCTCCCTCTCTAAAATGAATAAATTAAAAAAAAATGTTTCCTAGCATATCAAGTTTTTTAGAGGCTCTGCTTTTACCAGACTGTTTTGGAGACTTTTCCAAGTATTTGGCAGTTTAGAATATTAAATGGAGATCTACAATGGTCTCATTATGAAGGGGAGGGATTAGTAAAATCCTGCCCAAAGAGATGAACTAAATAGACTTTTAAGAATCCCTTTCCTTAGGTGCCTGAGTGGCTCAGTCAGTTAGGTGTCGGCCTTCCACTCAGGTCATGATCCTGGAGTCCCGGGATCGAGTCCCACATCAGGCTCCTGCTCAGCAGGGACTTCTCTGACCCTCCCCTGTCTCGTGATCTCTCTCTCATTCTCTCTTTCTCAAATAAATAAATAAAATCTTAAAAAAAAAATAATAATCCCTTTCCTTAAGAAAAAAACCAAACCAAACCATTGTGAGTGTGTGAGGTGATGGATGTTAACTAGGCTTCCTGTGCTGGTTATTTTGCAGTAAATACATAATATTAGATCATTGTACACCTCATACTAATAAGGTGTTACGTGTTTATTATATCTCAATACAACTGGTGGGGAATGAAGGGGGTGGGGGGAAGAGTGCCTTTCCATCTGGGGCATCTGGGACGCAGTGTGTGTTTGTGAAAATAGGAATGACTGCCCTCCCTTCCAAAGCAGTGGGCCCTGTCCATTGCTCAGCTGCTCAGCAATCTTGCTTTTGTGTTGAGACCAACAGGAGAAAAGGAGATCTCTAGAAGGGAGCTGTGTGAGGTGACTATGAATTGCTCAGAGGGAAAACGAAGCAGCCGGCTCCAGATGTGGGGCGATGGTGTTAGCTGCAGGAGGACAAAGGGCCTCAAGTCCGTCTGCGGCCTTTCGTTGGTGCTATTGGCAGTTTCATGGGTGCTGAGAGTAAAACAGTGATGTGGGAGTGAGGTGTGGGCATGGAAAGGTGCTTTGTAATTGAGCCCCCTTTACCAACCATTCTGGTGGGATTTCCATTTCAGACTTCCTGTCAGAAAAAGCAGCCTTGTGTAAAGTAATAGGCCTCTGGGTGTGATCCCCACGTAATAGAAGGTGGGCCAAGCCCACCGTTTGGGTAACTCATGTTGGTTTCTATCCCACCAACTTGTCTGTCTGGAAAATCCTGCAGGTTAAGGTCTGGTGGTGATTTTTTTTTTTTTTAATTTCACTTACCAGGATGCTCATTTAAAAAAATGGTGAACCCTGATGGGGCTAGCCACTGCAGGGAGGTGGTCTTCCCCTGAGAAACGACACACTTCAGGGTGAGTGTCTGGCCTTCCTCCACGGTGACTGTTTCTGTGTGGTTAGTCAGAAAGGCTTCTGCAGAGGAAGAGAACTGGGGACAGTCAGGCTGGCATGGGCCAAGACACACTCCCAAGCCAAGGCAGGGACTTATTCTCAACACAACCTCATTCATTTATTCAGTCATTCATTACATACTTTTTTTTTTTTTTTTTTGTGAGAGAGAGAGAGAGCACACAGCGGCAGAGGGGCAGAAGCAGAGGGAGAGGGAGATAGAATCTTAAGCAGGCTCCATGCTCTGCATGGAGCCCAACGTGAGGCTCGATCTCACGACCCTGAGATCATGACCTGAGCCAAAATCAAGGGTCAGGTGCTTAACCGACTGAGCCACTCAGGTGCTCCTCATTACATAGTTCTTAAGAAACAAAACCCAAATCAATACAAAGGAGCAAGCACCGTACGTAGGAGTAGTAAGATGTCTCCTGAAGGAGGTCTGAATGAAGGGGTGGGATTTTGATAGGAAAGAAGGAAAATCTTGAACAGTATCTATTGGGCACTTGCTCTCTCATATGCCAGGAACTCTGCCAGCCCACGTTAACCTATATTTAACTTTTTGAACTAACCCTATGAAGAAAGAATTATTTTGCTGGCTTTCTAGATGAAGGAATAGAGGCTGAAGGTCACACAAGTCCTGGGGCTGGGAACTGTACCCATGTCTGTGGGCTTCAGAGCCCATGGTCATATAACTAGGTCAGATTGTTTAAATAATGAGACCCCAGAAGAGTCAGCCTTTCTGGTCTCAATTTGTGAAACAAGTGACTTGTGGCTTTAAGTATAAGCTATGTGTCTAGGGGCACCTGGGTGGCTCAGTCGGTTAAACGTCTGCCTTCGGCTCAGGTCATGATCCCAGTGTCCCGGGATCGAGCCCCACATCGGTCTCTACTCATCAGGGAGCCTGCTTCTCCCTCTCCCTCTGCCTGCCTGTCTGCCTACTTGTGATCTCTCTCTCTCTCTGTCAAATAAATAAATAAAATCTTAAAAAAAAAATAAGCTATGTGTCTAGGATTCCAAGTGGTGTTCACAGGGAGTAGGTAAGCCCCACCAGCGAAAGAGCTTCTATGCCAGAGGAAAAATGTTCTAAGATCTCTTCCAATTCAATTGTCTACAGAAACACTTTCTCCAGGCAAACATGAGAGTCTAATTTCCCCAAATCACAACCCCCAGAGAATGATAAACAATCGGTTGTAAGCAGCTGCAAATGCAATCTCCCAAAAAGGAAATTGATAAAAAATAAAATAAATTGGCTTTACTGCTGATTTGGCACATTTATTGCCATGTTATTTCTTCAAGTTTTAAATTAAAAAAAATCTTTTTTTTCTGAGGACTAGACAAGTCTTATCAATGAAAGTACAAAACATTTCCATAAACAGAAGAATGTTGTGGGGTTATAAATTATGAATTGCAAATGTAATGAGTTTTACTGCATCATCTTAAACCTTAAAAAAAAGAGAGAGAAAGAAACAAGGAGTTTATTTCCTTGTGATAAATTTCAAGTATTAGGAAAAGTGCTTTGGAGAGCCCTGGGAATTAATTGGTGTAGACTTTTTAGTTTGTTCCATTTTTAGGTCATTAATTTCAATCTAGCCTCTGGCAATAATAACCCAGAATTGTTGTATTGTATTCGTATTGACTTTCATGGGAAAAAAGTTTGCTTGAGTTCTAATGGAAAAATACCCATATCATCAGCCAATACTGTAATGAACAATGAAGAGCCCATAAAAAGATACTGTGTTTTCATAAGAGCATTGAAGCATAAGCCCAGAATTCTGCTTAGGTTGGGTCATTTGGAAATATTTTCGTCTATAAAATCAATCCATAACCGAGTAATAAAGATAATATTAGTAGAGATGCTTTGAAATGACAGTGGAATTTCTTCTAAGGTTAAGGAACTTCTGAGCCAAGAAATTAAATCTAGAACTGTCTACTGTCCATTGCTTCCATAACCATTCCCATCTTGATTCTTGCTTTACTTTCTAGTTCCTGTGCGTTATCCTGCTTCCCACAGATTGAAATTTCTAGAGGGCAGTGACTATTTTATATTTCTCTAAAATTCATTCCTTATAGAAAGTATCACAGTGTGAGCTTGAAAATAATGGTTTAATACCAGCTTTCATGATGGCAGCATAAAGCAGGTGATGGACAGATATCTTTGGTCTCCTGTTGTTAATAAGAATACTGAGAGACAGGAGGGAAGTTACTATGTTGAATCCATGATAGAATAAAGACCACTGTTAAAGAAACATGCCCTAATTTCATCCTTCAGGCCAGAAGTTGATACTAAAAAGTTTTGCCCATGTTCTTACCTTTGGCAAAGCGATTGTCTAGACAGGAAGCCTGCGTTTGGGGAAATGGGAGTGGTGAGATTTATCTGTAGCCTGTTTATGAATAAATTGTCTTCCATTTTAAAGATGTCTTTTTCTTGGGATGTGTGTTTTTGAATTAAGTTGTTATTTGATTCTTACAATGTTTAAAAAATTGTAATGAAATATAGGGTGGTTTTTTAACACATGCTAAAGAATTGTATCTCCTAAGATTAGTGTTTGCTCTTGTTGAGAATTTAATATCAGTCTACTGACCACAACTATAAATGCCTGGGTTTCACATGGAAAGGGCTGTGTTTGAGGCATATAATAATTGCTGTTTCCTCTTCTCTGCTCCAAGCCTTGCCTTTAGCTTTACAGGCTGATTTCTCTTTCAGTGTTATCATGTAGACCCCGTGTTTGATTTAGAGACAGGAGATCATTGTAGAAAGGAAGAACAGCCCCAGAGAGAAGCCACAGACACACAGTGCTTCAGCTGTGAGTGCTTCCAAATATTGTTTGGTGTGTCCAGCTCTGCTAAAGGTTAGGAGAGGAAGATCCCTGTACCTGCATTTTGATGGTACGTCCTCTAAGGGCAAGTTCCCCAGGATTCTCTCATTGCCGTTGCAAACTAAACTGGAACTCATTTTTTATATATAGATATTTTTTCGTCTAAGTTTGGAGTCAAACTTTCACCTTCTTTGTCAGAAGGAGGGGTGTGGGTTACCTTCTTTGCTCACCACTTCCTCCACTGTAGGCTCTAAAAACACAGATATCCTTATGCACCCTTAGCCTTTCTCATGTAGATCCTGAGTGCTGTGTGCCTACTTCCTGGGCTCCCCGGCTGGGCTTCAGAGTTCCAGTCTGTTTGTTAGCCCTACGTGGCTCCAGAGATACTAAGCATGCAAAGTGTGGCAGCGAATAGCTAGGGAGTTTCTCCTGGGAGGTCCCCCCTTACTGCTGGCAGGTCATGTTTACTGAGTAGATTATTGACTTCTGACCAGATTCATCCATCCATGCAAAGCCACGTGTTATGAGGCTGCTGGTTGACTCTGGGGTTATAGATTGTGACTGGTTCATATATGGAAATAGAACCTGTGCCCTTCATCATCTCCATCCCCAACTTTATGAACTAATGGTCTTATCAGTGCAGTGGCTTCACCCCAAAGCACATGTGACTGACCCTCAAGCAAAAGGCCAAGGAGCAGTCACAACCACCTACCAAAGCACACACAGATGAAACCTGTGCAGTTCTTAAGATTCCTTCTGGTTTTCCTCAAGATTTTGGGAGTTGCAGTGTCTGATCTCCCCTCTACTAGACGTTAGCATGGTAGACTGAAGAAAGAGTAAAATGTTCTTTTTTTCCCCTTACCTTAGTAGCCTGTGATTGCATGCAATAAATTTAAAAACTCCAGAACACAACGAGTCTATTCTGCAGGGACCCCAAACTTGTCATTTTCCATTGGAACTCATCATTTCTAGTGTGTCCCCCTAGGCTCCACCACACCTAGCACAGATAGACCACCTGCTCCGTTCCACTGTTTGCTTGTATCTAATGTGGTCACCAGCCACGGCCGGGTCCAGGCTCAAGAAGACACTTTGCCTTTGTTCATGCTGTTCTATTGACCTGGATACTTTTTTTTTTTAGAGTGGGGGAGGGGGCAGAGGGAGAAGGAGAGCAAGAGAATCTTAGGCAGGCTCCATGCCCAGCGAGGAGCCCGAAGCAGGGCTTAATGCAGGGCTTGATGCAGGGCTCCATGCAGGGCTCCATCTCATGACCCTGAGATCATGACCTGAGCTGAAATCAAGAGTCAGATACTTAACTGACTGAGCCACCCAGGCACCACCAGCCTGGATACCTTTCTTATCTCCTCCAAGACTCAACTCAAATTATACCACTTTTGTCAAACCTGCCTAACCAGTCTTTAGCTTCCTCCTTCCCCACAATGACCTGCCTTCTCCTCCAGATCCCTAAAGGTTTTGAATGGACTTCGATTATAGCACTTAGCACCTTGCTTTATATCTGGTTACAAGTATCTCTCTGCATGGAGATTGCAAACTTCTCATAGAGAAGTTGTTTGCCATTCATTCATTTTACAGTCCCAGGACCTAACACAAAGTAATATTTAATTTAATTTTTTTCAAAATAAGATTTTAAGTATTGGGCGCCTGGGTGGCTCAGTTGGCTGGGTGTCTGCCTTTGACTCAGGTCATGATCTCAGGGTCCTGGGATCGAGCCCCGTGTCAGGCTCCCTGCTCAGCAAGGGGTATGCTTCTCCCTCTCCCTTCCCCTCCTGCTTGTACTTTTTTTTTCTCATGCTCTCTCTCTCTCCCAAATAAATAAAATCTTTTAAAAAAAGATTTTAAGTATTAGTTGAATTAATGGCTAAAAACGTGGACATCTATATATTTAGTAATAAACAGTGTAATAGGATGCCAACTTGGCTCAAAAAGTGAAAGTCAGTTAAGGGCTTTAAACTTTGGAATAATTGAACACATTCTAATTTTAGCTGTCTAAGTGTACTTTTCCTGAATGTATGAGCTGTTTCTTTAAGCCACTTATTGAAGAAACTAATATTATTTATTACCAAATATTGAATTCATATTAAGTGCCTCAGAGTATAGGGATGAAAAAAGAAAGCACTTAATAATTGTATAAAATAGGAAATTGAAATACTACATAAAATAGGAAATCTAGTTTTTTAAAATAGTGTCATTCAGATACAGTTCTCTGGTGAATGCAGATTTAGAAGGATGGGTGCATTACTTGAAACATAACTCAGTAATTCAGTTCAATATTTGGAAACACACACAACAAGCAAGCAGTACATTTAGGCATGGCTTGTTTTTTAAGACTTTGGTACAAGTTGCAATCAGAGATCTAGAGGCCCCTACACCCTGCCCCTCTTTTAATCAGGAATAATTTGACCTGTGTTAAAAAGGTAACAGTGTCTTAAATTTTCATCATGCTCCATTAGAATTCAGTAAGCATCAAAGATCAAATTTGAAAATTATAATACAATGTAAAGTATAACTGACTGAAAAAAATAAGCAGGAATTTTCCATGGGGCTCATTATTATCTCTGAACTAATGAAGAGTTGTAGAGCACTTGGCCATCTTCAAAGTGCTTTCACATTTTGAAATTTGATCCCTTTAAAAATCCAGGGAGTTTGGCCGTCGAACATTATTAATCATCTCTTCATTTCAGGATGCAGACATTGAGTTTTTAGAGAACTTAAATTATCTGGCTAAGGCTTATACAGCAAGGAAGCTTTTAAATTCCCACACTGATGCTCTTCTACCTGGTATGCACTTAAGAGACAGAGCCTACTGAGCTTGTTGCATTTTGCCGTAACATATACGCCACAGAGCACAGGCTATGGTGGCTCTTCCTATAATTATTAGCAATTGAACAAGAGATTAAATAAAGCAGTAACAACCCTGCATGTGTGATGGTGGTGTAGCTCGGAAAGCAATCACATACTTACCTGGGTTGTCTTCTTGCCGTAGGTCCTCTGTGAATGCAGGTGACTGATAGGTAGATTTGGTAAAATACCAGGTCAAGTGAGTATCATCAGAAATGAGCTCCAAGTCCTTACCTTGTAAGGGGAACCAGGTCAGCAAGCTGCAAAGTCTCCACCACATATTGTGCTGGGCTGTTGCCACACTTTGTCAACTTCCTCTAGATTCTGAAATGAAGGGAGCAGAGTGGTTTCTTTTGAAGGGGGAGAGGTAACAGCTCCGTGACCTCATGTGTCTCAACGCCTCCCTTGGCTCTGGAAGCCCCCTCTTGGCTCGCTGCCCCCAAAATACCTCCGGGTGGAACGTTTAGGGGACCGCATGTGTCATGTCGATGGTGGAGAGGTGTGAGTGATGTGTTGGTGGCACATTCTGCCACATGTGGGTAGTACTGGTAAATCAACTAGGTTGTGAGGCTTTTTGGGGGAGGAGGGGTGGGAGAGAGACTAAAATTTCCCTGTGTGGTGATGTAAACTGGTTGTCACTTTTCTAGAGTATTAGACCATGATAACAGGACAATTTTGGCTGAACCTTTGTGAATATTTCATTTCTGACAATTATTTATAATGGTTTTCAGGGGCAGAATTCATTCATTCACATTATTTGATTTAAAAAATCTGTATCAATCTACCCTACCCACCTATCCATTCATTCGTTTACCCATCCGTCTACATCTATCCAGCCATCTAGTATGGATTGTTCTAAGACATCCTATATAAAAGATAAACTCCTTGTTTTTAAGAAGAATATGACATAGTTGGGGGTGACAATAGGCAAATGAACCATTTTGGTTTTTAATTGTCATTAATTGGGCAAATTGAGATATACTATTTCATTTTTTCTAGGCCATACAGCAAAAATACTAATAGATGCATGGTTAAAAAATAGTCTAGACTGCAATGTTAGGAAAATTATAAAGGAAATAATAGTCACTGGTTCTAATTAAAATGATGGGGCACCTGGCTGGCTCATTTGGCAGAGCATGTGACTCTTGATCTTGGGGTGGTGAACTCAAGCCTCACTTGGGTGTAGAGATTACTTTAAAAAATAATATAATAAAATTTAAAAGCAAAAATGACTGTTGTTACTCTGTAAATGTATTGATACTTTGGGTGGAGAAAATTTTATCCATCAAAAATGTCTTTCAAATATTTTACCTTTTTTCTTATTTTTTTTAATGGATTTTATTTGAGAGAGAGAGAGAGCAAGCAAGAGAGTGTATAAGCAGAGGGAGGGGCAAAGGGAGAGGGAGAGAGAGAATCCTCAAGCAGACTCTGCTGAGCATGGAGCCTGATGTGGGGCTCAATCCCATGACCTTGAGATCATGACCTGAGCCAAAATCAAGAGTTGGACACCTAACCAACCAAACCACCCAGGCGCCCCTCAAATATTTTAGCTATTTTAACAGATAGAATGAAAAGAGGAGAGAAAATAGAATTTTCTTGTAGGGTGTAGCATGATATAAGGTAATGTTTCCCAAATTGTATGATGATAGAAAGGCCTTGGGCTTCCAGCCAAAAAATGCAGTTTGCTAGGGTCAGCCCCAGAGTGATTAAACCAGAATCTCACTTGAATGAGCGTCCACCTGTGTGTTTAACAAGCTCTCTGGGGGATCATAAGGCAAGTCTGAGCAACACGGACAGTATTCTGGAACAGAAATCAAGACATGTAGGAGCTAGCCCTCACTCTGCTACCAGTTGGTGTGCCTGGGGTCAGAGAGGAGTCTCCATAAATTGCTTGTTGACTCTATTGACATATATTGACTTGTTTTTTTTTTTTTTTAAAGATTTTATTTATTTATTTGAGAGAGAGAATGAGACAGAGAGAGAGAGCATGAGATGGGGGAGGGTCAGAGGGAGAAGCAGACTCCCTGCCAAGCAGGGAGCCCGACGTGGGACTCGATCCCGGGACTCCAGGATCATGACCTGAGCCGAAGGCAGTCGCTTAACCAACTGAGCCACCCAGGCGCCCTTTATATTGACTTGTTTATGGAAACAGGGAATGGGTAAGTTGTATCCGACCATTTTTTTTTTTTTTTTTTTAAATAGAGAACTAAGGAGTTTGCTTGAAGTGACATAGTCAGTGTGGCAGAGCTGAGAAGACAAGCCAAGACTTCAGGCTTTGGTCTGATTTTTTTTTTTTTGCATGAAATTCCCTCCAGTTTTCATATTTAAGGCTCTATGGTGTCTAAGCATTTGATTTTCCTGGTACTTCCATGTCCTTGCTTTAGGGTGATGCATTGTTTTTGTACCCTGTCTCCTACCTCCTTAAGAAAGTCCAAGGAACCGGGTATAAGGTGTCTCTTTGGGCCTCCCATGGCAGATGTGAATTTCTCATGGGTAGTTGATAATTTCTCACATTTTTCACCTGGAAGAGTGCTATTCCTTATAGGATCTCCTAACATGTCCTGTCAAGGCACAGAGGGAAAGGAGTTTACTTCTGGTAATATAACATGGGCCATCGTGGAGCCAACATCTTGTCTGGACCTAAATACTGATTTTCCAGCTTGTGAGTTTATCCTCTAACTCGAATGTATGAAGAGGTCAAAAACCACTTTTACAGGAAACAAGTAAAAATGTCATCATGGGACTCTTCATTTTAGCCAGTGGAAAAAAGTCTTTGTCCAGCTGTGAATTAAATTCAGATGGGGGCCTGGAGAAGGATCACTTTGCTTTTCTCTCTCTCCCCCCCTCCTCTTTTTTTTTAAACATTTATTTATTTGAGAGAGAGAGAGTGAATGAGTGAGTCAGTGCCGGGGGAGGGGCAGAGGGAGAGGAAGAGAGAGAGAGAATCCTTAAGCACACTCCCCACTGAGCATGGAGACCAATGCAGGGCTCCATCCCAGAACCCTAAGATCATGACCTTAGCCGAAATCGAGAGTTGGACACCTAACTGACTGAGCCACCCAGGTGCCCTTGCTTCTCTCTTTTCCAGTGGTGGTTTTCTGTAATTTTCTCTGTTGGGTAAAAATGTATGGAAACATAAGTGAAAACAGAATGAATATAGGACTTAGGGGATGAAAGAATAAAATATCCTGAGATTGAAATTAAAATTATAGTGTAGTCCAGCCCAGATCTATTGATTTAATGTGATTTTAGTGCAATACCTGTGAATGGGTTTCCGTGAAACATTCCAGGTGTTCATTTAACTGCAGACAGGTAGATTTTCTGTTTTCTTCCCATTCCCTTTCTAAAACACAAATATTCTTCTGCTCAAAAACTTCCAGTGGTTTCTTTTTGCCTGAAGATTGTAGTCCATACTCCAGCATATCATCAAAGGCCATTCACACACCCTGACATCAATCTACTTTTCAGCCCCCCTTCTCTACCCCGACTCAAAATATGCTCATAGAAAATTCTTGCTATATTTCAAGCATATAGTAAATTTTGTTAGTCACAGTCTTACTGGGTCATAGTTCATACTGCTCTCTCTCTGCCCAAAATGGCCTTCTCTCTCAGGAGATTCTAGTCCTCTTTTAAGGCCCAGATATAATGTGGCATTTCTCAGGAGTAGGGACTAGTGATTCAGAACATGGATTCTGGAGCCAAAGCCTATTTCCTCACCTGTGAAATGGGTACAATGACAGTGCCCACTCATATGGTTGTTATAAGAATGAAAGAAGTTAATGCGCATAGTTAGCCATTACTGTCCTCTGTACTTCTAGAAAAAAATGACCTCTCTACTTCTCTTTGCCCCGTAATTAGTTTTTCTTTTTCTCATACTGGTTTTTATTCTGATCTGCATTCTATTTCATTGAGTATGCATCTGTCTCCCTTGCTAGTCCCCCAGCTTCCTGAACACAGAGTTTGCTTCATTGGGAACCTTGGTGTTCCTGGCACCCATCCTTCCACGGTGTAGTTGTTTTTCAAGTAGCTTTACTGAGGTAACTGATATAATGAACTCTGCCTATCAGAAGTGTACAATTTGATACATTTAGACACATGCATACACTGGTGAACAGCTTCATCACCATCAAGATAGTGTACATGTTTCCTCCCGTCCCTCCCTCCCTCCCGTCTTGAAGCCACCACGGATCTGCTTTCTGTCTCTATCGATTAGGTTTTCATTTCCTAGAAGTTTATATAAATGGAATCATACAGTATGTACTTTCTTTTGTCTGGCTTCTTTCACTTGGATAATTATTTTGAGGCTCATTTTTGATGGAGCATATGTTCAAGGTTCATTCATTTCTAGTGCTGAGTAGTGGCTCATTCTATAAATATACCGCAGTTTGTTTACCTGTAGCTGGATTTCCGGGTCATTTGGATAGTTTGTTAGTTTATTTATTATTTATTTATTTATTTAAAAGATTTTATTTATTTATTTGACAGAGAGACACACAGCGAGAGAGGGAACACAAGCAGGGGGAGTGGGAGAGGGAGAAGCAGGCTTCCCGCCGAGCAGGGAGCCCAAAGAGGGGCTCGATCCCAGCACCCCGGGATTGTGACTTGAGCTGAAGGCAGAGGCTTAGCTGACTGAGCCACCCAGGCGCCCCGTTATAGGACAGTTTTTTTTTTTTTTTGCAATGAAATATATCATTTTTTATTCAAAATTCAATGATTACAATTAGTTACAATAGAAAAACTATTAACACAATATTATGTGGTGCTACTATAAATGAGGCATTTCAAAAACAAAGATATTTAGTCTGAGTAAAAAAAAGAATGATTGTTATTTTCCATAATTTGTTTGTGTTTTGCTATACCAAAGCCTGTCATTATGAAATAGTTCAATCATATACTAGGAACATAATGAGGATACTGTCTGAAGTCTATGATGTCTACACTGAGAGAAATATCCAGAGACAAATCAATAAGCACCAATTTCCTGGATTCTAAGACACATTGTTAATTAAAACTTTTTTTTCCAGGAAAAACAAATTAAAAATGCTGTAATTGTACATATATTTACAATAGTAAGCTTCAAAAATGCTAAGGTATAGGATAGTTTTTAATAATTGTTTATTACATTGAATCAGTTGTAGGGTGAATTTAAAGAGAACCTGGTATGTTCCCACATTTGTTTTTCATGATAATCTAATTCAGAGAAAAAAGTTCAGGTTAGTTAAATTAAATGCTGGTCCTTAGTTGGCACTTGGGGGGTACACTCTGACATGCCACCCAGATTCTCCCCTGACCCCCTAGGGGCTGGAAGGTTGGGACATGCCAGCTGGGTCCCTCTCTGGGAATTGCTGTTAGTGGAAGAGACCTGTCTCACCCAACATCCTCCCTCCTCCATGGGGCACCCAGGAGGAGACATAGCAGTTCTGTCCTCTATCTTAAGGTGGAGCGACTCTGAAGGGAAACATTCTAGCTCCAGAGCCCTCTGTGGGATCAGGATCAGGGGAGGCCTTTGTGGCCACTGGGTCTCACTTCAGTATCTCGCATCCTTCACAAGTCTCGTCCCCAAGAGCACGCTCCCATAAACTTGTGCACACAAGTCTCTCTCTCGGCATCTGATCTGGGCCACCTGACCCACAACAGCACATGAAATAAATTATCAAATGAGTGAGCAAACGAAAGAATGGGCTCTCCAACTGAGATGTTCTTTTTGCTCTGAAGCCTAAAAGGATGTTTGACCTCTAATTCTTCCCGAGCATTAAAGAAGACCTTACTTTAGATTGCACCGTGGGCAGTGATGAGTGTATCTTTTTCACCCACGGATGTGATAGTCAACTGGTCACAGACCTTGACAAACGTCATGATCGTCCACTGGACTGAAGTTTAAAATGGTCTGTGGGGGCAGAGCTGCAAGGCAGGCTTATGACTGTGAATGACATGCAATTGTGGTTTGCACGGTTCTTCCTACCCCCTCACCGCCCCCACTCCAGCCTGCGGCCCTGAAGGGGTTCAGCAGAGGAAGGCAGCTGTTGTGGCTGCTTGTCACGTGGAAGGAAAAGATGAGGTTGGAGTGCAGTGGTCAGGGAGTGACCTTCTACCTGTTTTCTAGTGGAAGGGTGACCACCTTGTATGTGGGAGGCCTCACCACTGATAGCCGGTTGTCATTTTGATCTTCACTGAATGAATCCTCCTCCTATGTTCCAGTACTAATTGGAAGTAACATTTCATGGAGTGGTCGTGTGGAGACAGATTTTAGAGAAATAAATATCCTCTCTCTCCCACCATCACCTTGGGGAAAAAGAAAAACTGAAAAAGGAGACATTTATTAAGTAGGGTGAAAGTTGGACTGTTTTAAGGGTCAGAAAAGACAGGGGATTTTCCCATGTGTAGAAGCCACTGGGGTTTTTACTGCAATTACAAGAGGGGCTGCCTAAACTTTCTTCTTGACATTTCTTGGCTGGTGTGCAGAATCTGTGGCCTTTCCCAAGGCCAGGGCAAGAAGGGCTGCATTTCACAGCAGATGCCTTGGGTGGCTAGTCCGCAGCTGGTGCTGGGAGTCTTTGAGCTCTGTTGTAGACACACAGCAGGGCTGCGGGGTTTCTAAACTAGAGCAGTAGCCATCGTAGTTATTGAGAAAAGGCTTTTTAGCAGCAGTGAAGCCTAGTGGGATGAGTATAAGGTGGGGGGTAGGAGGCAGACCGACCTGGACTTGTCACCTGGGCCCTGTCACTAGTGACCTTGTAGCCCTCAATAATACCCTCGCCTCTTGGTGTCAGTTTCCCCATCTGTAAAATGGGGAGACTAATTACAGCATGGGAGGTATGACTGGGAGGTATGAATTAAACCTGGTATCCCAAGTGCCCGGCATGGTGGCACTTAGAAGATTCTCCATCAGCGGGGCGCCTGGGTGGCTCACTCGTTAAGCGTCTGCCTTCGGCTCAGGTCATGGTCCCAGGGTCCTGGGATCGAGCCCCACATCGGGCTCCCTGCACCGTGGGAAGCCTGCTTCTCCCTCTCCCACTCCCCCTGTTTGTGTTCCCTCTCTCGCTGTGTCTCTCTCTGTCAAATAAATAAAATCTTAAAAAAAAAAAAAAAAAAGATCCTCCATCAGTCTGAAGACCGCAGGTGGCTGGGGCTCTATCTCATGCCCCCAGGAACCACAGTAGGTTAGATGTGCCTGCAAAAGGAGAAAGTCCACTCAGCTTTTATTCTAAAGACTTCTGCCTAGAATCGAATCAAATGGATCATGCTGAACAAAGAACCCAAGTAGGAGTTGATGACTGTGGTTTGGGGGAAATGTCCCCCAGACAGGCAGGTGCCAGCTTCAGGTCCCAGCTCACACATCTCTCCCAGGACAAATGACTTCCCAAGGGGTCTTCATCTGCAAATGAGGGGATTAAATGAGACCAGTGGTTTCCAAACTGCATTCTGAAGAAACCAAGTATCCCCCCAGGTGCCTCAGGGTTGGGCAATATTTGCCTTAAGATTTCTTTACGCAAATATCTTAAACGATTAGTCCAGGCTTTGGCGCCAGGCTGACACGGCTCAAATCTCCACCCTAGCATGTACTTGCCATGTGACTTTGGGCGGGTTACTGGATCTTTGTAAGGCTCTGCTTCCTCTTCTGTAAACTTGGAATAATAAGAGTATCTACTGAATAGGGTTGTCAAGAAAATAGAGAAGTTTACACCTGTTAAGTACTTAGAGTCTGATACACATCAGCACTCAACAGATGTTGGCTATCACTTTGCCAGCCTCTGAACCCACCAATCTATTAATTTTTATGCCAGGTAAACTAGTGTCTGTGCTGGATTCTTTGGGCTTCGAATAAAATACAAATGCTTCACCATGGTCTACAACAGAGGCTGGTGAACTTTTTCTATCGAGCACCAAGTAGTAAATATTTTAGGCTTTGTGGGCCATACACCGTCCACTGCTAGCCTCTGCCCTTGTAGGCTGGAAGCAGCCTTGGGCAATATGTAAGTGAATGAGCATGGCTGTGTACCAATAAAACTTTATTGATAGGCCCTGGAATTTGGATTTTACATAATTAACATGTGCCGTGAAATAGCATTCCTCTTTTGGTGTACTTTAACCATTTGAAATTGTAAACACATTCTTAGCTTGTGGGCCATTTAAACACAGGCTGTGGGCCAGATTCTGCTTCTGGGCTGGTATTTCACGAAGCCATGGGGTACAGGGACCCATGTCTAGGTCCACCTACCTCTCCAACCCTGTTTCTCCCCACTTTCTGCCGCGCTTACTAAACTTTAGCTCCCTGACCCCTGGTGTTCTAACCCAGCGAACTCCTTATCACTGGGGGACATCTGCACTCCTTGTCTTCCTGAAACCTCATTTAGCTCTGCACCATGCCCAGCTTCTGTTCAGCCTTGGCTGGTGGCTTCCTTGTCAGCTGCTCAGGGACACCGCACACGACCTTGTGTAAAGTACGCCCTGCCCCACATCCCTCCCAGAGTTACTATTGGATAACCCAGTTTTCTTCCTAGACAACATTGATCAACCTCTGTAATTATCTTGTTTATGTATTCAGTGTCTCTCTCTTTCTCCTCCATAAGGGGGTGGCGGGGGGGGACCTTGCTTTAATTCCCACTGTAGCACCAGCTTGCCACCCTGCCAGGAACATCGTGTTCAGTCAGTATTGTAGAATGATGAATGAATCCACGCCCTCCGTGTCTTTGTTTCTTTCATACAGCAAGTTCACAATACCTGCTCTCCTTGCCTGGTAAAATTATGAGAATCAAACGAAAATGTGCTTTTAAGAGGAAGGTGGTAAATCATTAAGGCAGCTTCTTAGGCAAACCCCAGAATTCAACCAACACATTCTCTTATTGCAGAAGATAACTTCTGGGGATAGTAGTAAAGTAATACCAGTATGAACGAGGCTACTTTGTTCCTTGTCCCTGATATTGTCCATAGATAAGAAAATGGCTACGTGTGATTTTCCTTTGGCCTTAGCAAAAGCAATTGTTTATTTACTAGCAGATAGTATCTTACTAGCATGTCCTATTAGGCATTTTATTTTTTTTAAGAGAGGGAATGAGAGAGAGTGGGGGGGGTGGTACGCAGAGAGAGGGAGAAAAAGAAAATCTTTTTTTAAAAGATTTTATTTATTCACTTTAGAGACAGAGTGCTCACAAGTAGGGGGAGGCACAGAGGGCGAGGGACAAGGAGACTCCCATGCTGAGCACAGAGCCTGACACTGGACTCGATCCCAGGACCCTGAGATCATGACCTGAACCGAAACCAAGAGTCAGACGTTTAACCAACTGAGCCAACCAGGTGCCCCCTATTAGGCATTTTATAGTCATTATCCCATATCCTACAACCATGCTGTAAAAATTCATGTGCCCATTTTACGGGTGAAAACAATTTAAGGGATCTAGTAAGCAGCTAAGCCAGGATAAGAACCCAGCTCTGTCTGACGCCAGAATTAGAGCTGCTTCCCTGGTACAGCATGAGGTTCTTCTCCAGTGATAACGCAGACCTTCTGGATTGCCCCACCAACACAGTGGCACCCAGTAGCTATCTAAACCTGCAGCTTTTCATGGTCAGGAGCAAGTCATCTGGGTTTTATGTTTTTATTTCTGGCAAAATGAAGTATTCTGTTTCTTCAGAAGGAAGACTGTTTTTTGGTCCTCAACTTATTAAAAAAAAAAAAGACATTTTGCTGATTTCAGCTTAAACAAATGCAAAGCATGTGGATTCATTTTCTCTGGATGTGCAGGCAGCTTTTACATACATCACAAGTGGGCAAAATGAGTTTGGGAATCTGTCAAGCAGAGAACAACCGAGAGAACCAGCCACAAGGCTAAACGTAGCTTGGTCTTTTGTCAGATGTGAGCATTAGCTGTTACGTTTCCTCAGGCAGTAAACCGTGCCTGGCTCATGGCTGGCTCTGTCAATGAAAACCTGCATTTGCGTCCTGAGTATAAATTTGCATACATGGCTTATTCTAACTTCTATTAGCTTAACATATCCTTACTTCAAAAATGGGGTTGGGGTGTCTGTGTGGCTCAGTGGGTTGAGCCTCCGACTCTTGATTTCAGCTCAGGTCATGATCTTAGGGTCGTGAGATCGAGCCCTTTGTTGGGCTCTGCAGTCAGCAGAGAGTCTGCTTGAGTCTCTCCCTGTGCTCCTCCTCCTGTCCTGCTCACTCGCTCTCTCAAAAAAAGGTGGGGGGCGGTCTATTATGGCTTTTGGTAGTGTGGAACCTAGCTTGTGCTGGATTTCCCCTCTCTCTTACCCAAATTCTTAATCTATGGATGGCCCCTGGTGCACCTACCTCCTCAAGGTGAGCACAGTTGAGGGATGAAGGCTCGCACATGGGCAATGAGAGCATTTTGGAGCATGTTTTCTCACTCCTGGGCGAGTGTCACCTCTCCAACCTGGTTGACTCAGAGAGAAGCCTCCCCAGAGGGGACCAGAGACCCACAGTGCTGCCGGAGCATCCTTCCATTTCCGTCAGCAGCAAACGCCCCTCTGGCTCTCTGAGCTTCAAAGAATCGCACTCTTAATGGACATTTATGAAATAATAATGACCACAGTAACATCTAAAAACATGACAGGAATAGAGACCACTCAGAACTTAACATGAGATTGCTCTGGACCGACTGAGGACACAGTTTCTCTTTATTAAATCGTCTGTGAACCACTTAAACGGAGATGCTCATGGAATGGAATGATCTAATTACAACAGTGTGGGAGCTGCATCCAGAGGAAGAGCACACAGCCAGGAAAGAGCAGATAACACAGGTAGTTTACAAAGGATCTGGTAATACAGTTCCGTGTGGTTTTCCTTCTTATAATGACATACCTTTTTCTTCAAATAAATACACCTGAATCACATAGAATAATAATAAAAAAGATACAATAGCCTTATAAGTGAAAAGGAAACCGATATACCTCTAAAGACATCAGGTTGAGAATGGTCAATGCATAACCAAAATGCCTCAGGATGGCGTTCCCATCAGAGAACCAGCACACGTTTCCCGTTATACATATGTACCCTGTACAGAGTCCAAGAATAGTTAAACAGCTGCAAAATCCTGATTTTTGTGTGGGCAATGGCAGCTAAGTGGTACTGTGTAAGACATTTGTAAGAGCTGATTGTGTATTAAGTTTGACGACTCCTCACTATAATTTTAAACTTACATACGCCGAACATAATATTATACGTATTTAAAGATCAAGTTATTTCCTCTGTCTTTAGCGGCATTTTTTTTTTCCTTCCCTCGAATTTTCATTATAGCTAGTTACTTTCCTAGGAAAAATTCATTATGTTGAAGTGTTAAAGAGAAGCAAATCCAATTTGAATCCTATGTTTAAACATGAAAAGCATCTGCCATCACTGAACAAAATATCCCCCCATCACCTTTGTAAAGTGACTATTAACCTAAGTAGATGTTAAAATGCTCTTTTCCCTACCCTCCAAGGCCAGTCTCATCCCCCCTGCAAGGCAGCCCGACTAGACTCGTGCCTCTTAGTTCTCATATATGTGCAGGACTACAATTTAAATGCAAATAACCCCGCGCCTCATTATCTGAGTTCATGCAGACAGTATAGTTGTGACTCTGCCTGTGAAAATTAAGGGAGGTTCATCTGTATTCGAACACACGCATTACTCAGAGTAGATTCAAAAGAGCAATTCATCACTGCTTTCAAATTAAACACTGGAGTTGCAGAGTGCCTAGGTTACGGAGGAATGCCTCCCTTTTTGCTACAGAGGGACGCTTTTCTACAAAGACAATGAGATAGGAACTTCTCTTACTGCAGCTCTTCAGTTAGTTCCCAGTGACACTAGGTAATGGAAATAGAAGACTTCCTTTAATACGAACACAGCTAGTTGAGTGGAAAAGATACATTTATGGTAATGCTAAGTGCAGTTGGAGGACAATGTATATGCATCCAAATACCACTGACAGGAAAATGACCACGTCGGCCTAAAATGCAAGAAAATTATCCACAATGATTAACCAAACTGAGATCACTCCAGGAGATATTATTTTTTTTTAATTTTTTATTTTCTGCAAAATCATCTTTTAAATATAAGGTTATTTTAAAATAATTCTTTGGTTAAAGTATAATTCAAATAAAAGGTAGAAACTCCTCCAAGCCATTCACTACAGGGTGAAAAATACCCCCCTCTTCCAGCCATCAGATGGCCATTTAATCAGCCATTCAGATTCTATGAATCTAAATGTAATGGAAAACACTGTATTCTAACTCCACACTGGGGCAAAGCAATAAGCTCCTAGCTACCGATGCAGTGATGGAGAAGAGAGCCTGGGAAAGTGAGACCCCCAGCTTGCGCATTAAAATGTGCCAATTATTCCAGTCCACAAGGAATAGACGTGGCATGTTAAAATCACCGAAACCGAAGTCCTACCTATGAATAATACTGGGGCATTAGCGGATTGATGCGGCCCACGTGTACCAGCAGCAAACTGTTTCAGAGTTTCAATCCCAGACCAAATCCTTTAGTTAATTTCATCTCCGGTTCAGACAACTTTTTACATTAAAAAAAAAAAATTTTCCCTCTGCAAGAAACATTTGGTTCTTCTTATCTTGATGTCCGTCCTTCCTTCCTTCCTTCCTGCCCGCTCTTCCCTGCCCCCAACATTTGTTCTTAATAAGCATCAGCCTCAGATCAAAAAGAACCAAGCTGAGGTTCAGGTTGTGATGTCAACCTAGAATTTTTGGATGAAAACAAAATCATGTAATACACGTGCATTCCTTTTATTACACAGAGATTCAACACGATTTTCAAAGAATTTCTCCGTTGGAGTCTTAGTTTTTTAAATAAGAATAAGTGAAAAGAGAATTTAATGTGAATTCAGGTCATTCAGGCCACTTTGATAAACAATCTGGATAATGAAAGCAGAGGAATAAACTCCTTAATTCAGGGTTTTTCACCTAAATTATTCAGGAAATGATTTCAGATCTCTGCCTCCTGCTCACACAGATGACAGCCTAAGGCTCTGTCCATATTGTGCTAAGGACAATGGATTGTTGCCCAGCTAAACTGGCCTCTCGGTCATCATAGGACCAAGATAGCTGAGAGGGAGGGAGAGGATAACCTATCCTGAACTCTGTTCTGTTCAGGTACAGACACCGCCCAGAACACACTGCTGTAGTTTTCAAGGAAGTCAGATGTAAGGTGTTCACGCATTATTCTGAACATTGGAAGCCCATGAAAATGTGTGGAGAATCTAATAAACATTACAGATCTGATTAAACAGTAGATTCATTTCACTACAGATAGAAGAACGAACAGCAGTGACATTGCATCAGCAGTAATGTGATTTTTCTCTTAGACTCTTTTAATGGGAATATTTCCCCCATTTTTAAGGTTAAAACATTTCTATTACTCAGTGGTATCAGCACGGAGTGTTTTTATACCCAGCAGCTGGATCAATGTTTGTGCGATGCTAGAAGAAATCAAGTTCGTTTCTTAAGATCTAAAATTCATGACATATCTAAGTGGCCTAAAAAAGCCCCCCAGCTGTAATCCTCCTGCTGATTAACATACATAGCCAGCATCCTTTCACTTCCTCTTCTTTTTAGGAATCCTCAAATTCCAGTTTCAAATAGGAGCATAGATCTATCTATTTTGATATACTGGGTTTTATATGTATTATTCAGTGCTGCAACGTATATTGATTTGTTTTACACTGTTTCTTTACATGTCTGGTATCTCAGTTGCACACATAGTCTACATAGTGAACTACACTGCACCAGACCATTGTCTGCTGCCGACAGTCAGCTAGTCACAAAATTAAATACGCGTCGATAATTGATGTTTAGTTTGATTGTCATTTATTTTTCTTTTAAATAAACTCCCTCTGAATTCAGGAAGCAGGTGTGATGAGAAACCACAGGACGTGGCTCTCCCACCTTTTCTTAAGTAGCCCTACCTACATATTTTAAGTTATAGAAAAACAAATTAAAAAAATGACAGCACAAACAGCAATCGTGACTGTCATCCTTTAAATTAGTTCCCTGACTTCTTTATACATCCCTGGTATAATTGATGCATTGGTGGATGATCTGCCATGAGTGACAGGTACTGTAAGTGTACAATGACCTGACCCTTGGTATGGTTTGTAAAGACATCCATATTGCACAGGAATGAGCTTCTTGTGGACTCAAATAATGGATTGAACACACATGCCTTCAAATTGTCAACATCCTTAACCAGTTACCACAGTCTAGACTCTAGGGGCAAAGACAAGCAAATCATGGTGATTTGGAAGTGCTGTAACACGGATAATTCCAGGTCACTTTGTATTTTGCAAATTCTTTGCTTCCCACAATTGAATACATTTTTCTCCCTCCTGAGTATCTAAAAGCGCTTGCTCTCCCCATTGCACAGACAGAAGCGAGGGGGAGGGGCCGTAGCAGAAAGCTGTAGTGAGCTGTTCTAGAGAAAATGTGGCGGTAGGTACCAGGGTAGATGGGGGTCGTCAAGTGGGTGTCTTGAGCCAGCAGCACGGGGGTGTGGGTCATATTGAGGGTAGAATCTGATGTGTAATAAGAACAACTCTCTGCAGGGGCACGTTTTCTAATAACCTTAAAAGAATTCCTCAGCTTGGCTTTGCCTAACTGGAACATGGGAGTTAAAAAGAAAATCCCATCCCCAAACTGGCAGCTCGGTGTGTCTCTCCAGCTGGATTCTGGACATACTCCCTCCCCTTGCATTCCTCCTCAGAGCAGGCTGACCACTCCCTTTAGGAGCATTCCGACTCCTTAGCCGTGTACAGAAGGAAGGAAGAACACATCCTCTACTGTAGCAGGTGCCTTGATTTAGGAAGACAATTCTCGAAAGCCTTATTAGCTAGGTAAGCATCCAGAGAGAATGAATTTTATCCCGGAATCAAGTCTTTTTCTCATTCCCACAGTCTCGTCATCAGAGCTTTCAAGCATGAAAGGAAATCTGCTAAATTGTTCTGAGCTGTCCGCTTAGAAGGTGGTGCGGACTTTGCCACTGTTTCTAAACACACAGAAAGACACTTCTCCCAAAGGCTTTCTAGAGCCTTTTCTTCTCGTTCACTGGTATGGTTTATTCTTGTAGCAAGGTCTCTCTCCAGTTGAAGCCCCCAGTTGGTCCATGGGTGAGAGGAAGGATGGGTGGGTCTGTCAGCTGCCATATTCCAGTTTCTCCTAGTTCTTCACAGGAACAAAACCCCAAGTATGGAATCTGAAGTCCGAGTAGTAAAGGAAGGGGAAATAGAAAACAGAGGTTTAATGCTTTTGCTTTGACCTACACATAAAGATCTTCAGGTGGCCCTTGGGAATCAGGAATAGTCACAGGAATTGATAGGGGCTTTGTAGACCCTGCATCTCTTCCAAAAATCAATAAAGAAAAATGAAATGGATAAAAGTGACAAACTAGAGGGAAGGGTATTTACATTGCAAGGGGATTCATCAGAAAGATTCATTAAATGGTGAGCTCCCCTGGTGTAATTAAGTAATTGTTTCTAGACTGCTGCGTAATAGTGTGGGAGGAAAGAGGACAATCACACAGAAAGCGAAGGTGCTCAGAGTTAATTCCTAATTGTGAATCAAGCTACAATTGCAGCTCAGACATTTCAGAAATTATATTTGGACCATGGGAGAGATTACGCTATTTTTAAAAATATTTCACCCAGTTTTGTCTTGTCTTATTTTTTTTTCCTTCTTGGCATGGGTATCTGTAATATTCAAAGCTGAAGCTGTACCCTTCCTAATGTCAGGAGCCATGGCATCTCATCTCTAAACGTATTTTTGTGCATGGGACCATAGCTGCAGTTATAAACAAGACAAAAATCTCTGCCCTCAGGCAGCTTACAGAGTAATGGGTAGACACAGATGCATAAGTAAACTTAAAAAAAAAAAAAAGAGAAAAGCACTGCAATTGAGTTTGAATCAGGTTCTCTGGGGGCAGATACAGGAAGCATGTAAGTCAGCCTGGAGGGAAGTGTGTGGGAGGGCAGCTGATGGGAAAGCCTCTTTCACGGGCATGAGAAGGAAGAATCCAGATGTGTGGGTCATTCTCATGGGTTTTGTCTCATGGCCTTGTTCCTGGTTTGCCTTGCAGCCCGATCGTCTTAAATCACTGCTTCCTTTGGCCTACCACCCAGGCCCTCTCTTCTAGCTGAGCTGTCAGATGCTCTGTTTGGGTCCACTCACCCCTCTTCATCCAATCCATGGCCCCTCAGGGAAATCCAGACAATTTGCTTAGACTTCTTAGCTACTTCCTAAATCTGCGCTCTCAGAAGCTAAAACTCGCTCAAACGCATCTTTTGTCTCTTACACAAGGCCTAATAAAGCACCTTACACAGAGCACCGCTCAGTACATCTTGGTTGAGTGAATCAATACATGCATCTTTCCAGCTCACAGGGAACACAGGCTTCAAACTCCTTAGCCATCAGCCAGTCAGGGAACTGTTGTAAAACTGTTTGGCACCACAGGCCTCTGAGATATAGGTATGAATTACCTTTCGGACCATTTGTACAAAGTCCTTGGAGTTCTGAGGGGACAGACCCTGAAGTTGGCAAGTACACGCTTCCAGGGAAGATGCATGAGCCACAATCAGGATGTTATTTCCTGAGGGAAGAAAAGCAAGGACTGGGAAGACCATTTCTTTTCTTTCTTTCTTTCTTTTTTAAGATTTATTTATTTATTTGAGAGAGAGAGAGAGAGAGAGTGGAGAGGGGCAGAGGGAGACAGTCTTCAGATTGCCCACCAACGTGGGACTCTTAACAGACTGAGCCACCCAGGCACCCCTGGGAAGACCATTTCTATAAAGACCTATATAAACTTTGTAAATACTGGAGGTCAAATGTTCCAGGGAGGGACAGACGTTCTCAAGAATGAGACAATTTGGCCAAACAATATTTTGAAATGCTTTGTATTGTTAAGGCAGCCTAATATCATTAAAAAAACCCTTTTAATCTTAAAATAATTATAGATGCATAGGAGGTTATAATTATATATATAATATGTAAATATATACAATGTGTAAAATTATATATCATATATGTATGACATATTGTGTAATACGTATATACACAAACATATAGATACACATTGTGTGTGTATATAGTTTAGCAGATAGTATATATACACATATGCACACCAGGGATGTCCCACATACCAGGCATCCAGCCTCCTCCAGTGGGAATATCTTGCCTAGCTATGGTACCCTAGCAAAATCAGGAAATGGGTGCTGGTGTAATCCACAGTTTACTTAGATTCCACCAGGCTTCTCTATCACCTTTGTGACTCTTTGTAAACACCACAATCAAGACACAAAACTATTCTATGTCTACAGCGCTCTCTGCTACTTCTTCTAATATAGTTTTCAATGTTGCCACTGTAGAATGGGGAGCACTTGATACTTTTTGGTTGATAGCCTATGCTGATGAGTATCTTTACAGTGGGGAGCACAGGAGTAGTAAATGAAATGAGTGGTTTCTCAATGTTAACTGAGAGGTGGCAATGAACTACAATACTGCTGACCAGGGCTCTCCACTGTTAACATTTGGGTGTGTATAATTCTAGTTTTTGCTTTACGAAGATAACTTAAAAAGCAGTAGAAATGTGCATATACTTTTGTAATCCCTTTTTTCTCTAAAAATTGATAGTGAATAGTCTTATGTTTCATTAAATATTTGAGTTCAGTGTTTATCAAATTGAGTAACAGACTTGAGTCTTCCAGAACACTGCTCTTGGTTAATGGTAGCAGTGATAGTGGGTTGGTGAAGGTGTGCTTTGTGTGGGCGTCCTCGCTCCTGGATCAAATCAGAGGCAAAAATAGTGTTATGCTAAAAAACTTCTGGAAATTGTAACAGGGAACTTCCTTCACAGAGTGCAAGATAAATAGCTGTTATGTAGAATTCTAAATGATTTCATGTAGTAACTAAGTCTGGATTATATCCCCATGGCATATCTACCGTTTTAGGTACTCGAGAGAATATTACAAACTTAACACGAAAGTATAAGAAAGTTGGGAATTACTTCTCTCTCTTACTAAGCAAGTCTGCTAAAGCAAGTTGAAACATCTTGAACAGCTTATAGACCATGATGGAGGAATGACCACATATTTAAATATAGAGTCCAAAATGATATCACCTACCTTTACCTTTACACTCACTTATTATTTCTTTTGTCACTTGGAAACTTCTACTAATGTAAGTGTCATAGGATTCTGAAACCACTAATTTGCTGACTGGAATGTGAGGTCTGTAAGAGAAAAGATGAACAAAGGCAATGAAAACATTTTGATCCCAAGACAAAGCAATAGATAGGATTCTAAACTTCTATGTCAAGACCTTTCTAGAGTTTCCATATTTCTGTTTACCCGTTTCCCTATAAAGGATGGAGGTATAGAGAAGAGTAGTTCCACTCTATGGGAGTGGGGTCGAAATGTACAGAATGTGCAGAAATAAAGGCTGTGCATGCAAGGTGTCACAGTGACCGCGGGAAAAGTGAAACACTCAGTACAGCTACCACTTGCGGGTTAACTCATAAGCAGTTTGACTAATTTTCTGACTGACAGTACTGGGTCACACAGCTAACAGGAAGCAAAGCAGAGCTTAGATCTCTTTATCTCTGTAGAGCTCCCAAGCCCCTCTTCTCTAGCCTTATACACCATAAGCTGTAAGAATAGGTTTTGTTTATTTTTAATTTTTTTCCAGTTTTATTGGGATAGAATTGCCACTTAAAACGTTGTTAATTTCAAGGTGTGAAAGTGCTGATCAGGTACACCTGTTCTTACAAGATGATTTCCACCATAGTGTTAAGCTAACACCTCCATCACGTCACAGGATCACTGTTTCCTTTTTGTGGTGAGAACATTTAAGATCGACTCTCTTGGCAACTTTCAAGTATACAATACTGTATTATCAACTAATCACCACCCTGTGCATTACAGCCCCAGAACTTGAAGTTTGTGTCCTTTGACCACCATCTCCCCATTTTCCCCATCCCCCAGTCCCTGGAAATCACCCTTCTGCTCTCTCTCTGAGTTTGGCTTTTTAGATTCCACACATGAGTGATATCATGTGCAGATATCTCTTCGAGCTCCTGTATTCATTTCCTTTGAATATATACCCACAAGTGGGATTGCTGGGTCATATGGTAGTTCTATTTTTAATTTTTAAAGGAATCTCTCTATTGTTTTCCGTAGTGGCTGCACCAATTTACATTCTCACCAACGCTGGATAGCTCTTCTCTTTTTGATGACAGCCATTCCAACAGGTGTGAGGTGGTATCTCATTGTGGGTTTAAATTGCATTTCCCTGATGACTCGTGACATTGACATCTTTTCTTGTACTTGTTAGCCATTTGTATGTCGTCTTTGGAAAAATATCTGTTAAATTCTTCTGCCCGTTTTTAAACAGGTTTTTTTTTTTTTAACTATCGAGTTGTAGGAGTTCTTCATATGTTTTAGATATTAACCCCCTATCAGATATATGATTTGCAAATATGCTGTCCTATTTTGTAGGTTGCTTTTTCATTTTTTGGATTGTTTCTTTTGCTTTGCAAAAACTTTAGTTTGATGGAGTCTCACTTTATATGCTTTCAGTTCTTATGTTTAATTCTTTAATTCATTTTTTAAATTCATTTTTAAAAAAATTTTATTTATTTATTTGACAGAGAGAGAGAGACAGAGAGAGAGGGAACACAAGCAGGGGGAGTGGGAGAGGATGAAGCAGGCTTCCCGCTGAGCGGGGAGCCTGATGCGGGGCTCGATCCCAGGACCTGATCCAAAGGCAGACGCCTAACAACTGAGCTACCCAGGCACCCCAAGTCTTTAATTCATCTTGAGTTAATTTTTGTGACTGGTATATCTGCATGCTGTTATCCAATTTTCCCAACACCATTATTGAAGAGACTATCGTACCTCACTGAGTATTATCAGCTCCCTTGTCAAATATTAGTTGAACACGTATTTCAGGATTTATTTCTAGGCTGTCAATTCTGTTCCATTGGTCTGTGTCTATTTTTATGCCAGTACCATACTGTTTTGATTAGCATAGATTTATAGTACAGTTTGAAATCAGGAAGTGTGATGCTTCCAGCTTTGTTGTTCTTTGTCGGGTTTACTTTGGCTATTTAAGATCTTCTGTAGTACCATACAAACTTTAGGATTGTTTTTCCTCTTTCTGTGGAAAACACCATAGGGATTTTGATAGGGATTGCACTTAATCTATAGATGGCTTTGGGTAGTATGGACATTTTAATATTATTCTTCTGATCCATGAACATGGGATATCTTTCCATTTGTTTGTGTCTTCTTCAGTTTCTTTCAGCAGTCTTGTATATTTCAGTGTACAGATCTTTCACCTCTTTCATTGATTTTATTCCTAAGTATTTTGTTTTCAACGCTATTGTAAATAGGATTGCTTTATTTCTCCTTCAGATGTGTTGTTAGTGCATAGAAACACAAATTATTTCTGTATGTTGATTTTTGTATCCTGCAACTTTACTGAGTTTGTGGTTCCACAAACAAACTCAGTAGTTTGAGAGACTTGAACGTGTAGTTCTCACAGTCTGATGGTGGAGTCTTTAGGATTTTCTATATAAAATCATATGATCTACAAACAAAGACATTTTACTTCTTTCTTTCCAATTTGGGTGCCTTTAATTTCTTTTTCTTGCCTGACTGCTCTGGATAGGCCTCTCTACTTTGTTGAACATGAGTGGTAAAAGTGGGCCTTGTTCCTGATCTTAGAGGAAAAGCTTTCAGTCTTTCACCATGAGTTTGATGTTAGCTGTGGGCTTGTCATACATGGCCTTTATTATGTTGTGGTATATTCCTTCCCTACCAATTTGTTGAGCATTTTTATTATTAATGGATGGGGTATTCTGTCAAATGATTTTTCTTCATAAGTTGAGCATATTCATATGATTTTTAGCTTTTGTTCTACAAATGCAGTATATCATATATTGATTTTTGTATGTTGAACCATCCTGGCCATCCAAGGGATAAATCCCATTTGATCACAGTGTATGATTCTTTTAATGTGCTGTTGAATTTGGTTCGCTAATATTTTGTTGAGAATTTTTACATCTATATTTATTAGGAATGTTGGTCTGTAGTTCTCTTTTCTTATAGAGTCCTTATCTCTTTCCTATAGAGTACTTATCTGGCTTTGGTATCAGGATAATGCTGGCCTTGTAAAATGAGTTTGGGGAGTTGTAAGGGTAGATTTTCTTTTTCTTTTTTTTTTTAGATTTTATTTATTTATTTGAGACAGAGAGAGAGAGAGCATGAGAGGGGGAGGGTCAGAGGGAGAAGCAGACTCCCTGCCGAGCAGGGAGCCTGATGCGGGACTCGATCCCGGGACTCCAGGATCATGACCTGAGCCGAAGGCAGTCGCTTAACCAACTGAGCCACCCAGGCGCCCCATAAGGGTAGATTTTCAACGCAGGTATTAGGTCTGCTGGATTTGTGACATAATGAAATCTTCATCAGTCTTTTCCTTTTCTTTCTTATTTTGAACACAGACCATATACCTGGAAACAGGAAAAGCTCAGGGAACATAGAGGTGAAGAGAACCCAGTTTCTGTGCTTAAGGAGCTCTCAGTGTGTGGTTGGGGTGAGCAGGCTATTGGTGCAAATGATAATTATGCACAGTGTACAAAGGTGCATGAGAGATTGATCTATGATCAGTGCAGGGCTCTCCCATCTTGGTGACACTGCATGTCTTCAATCTCAGCCACTTCTGCCTGCTCCCATCTTCCTCTGTTACTTAGAGTTGCCAGTCTATGAGAAGTGTATCTTGTTTTCGAGTACAACTATATCATATTTCCTGTCTTATTTTGTCTTTCATTGTTGGCGTTTAATGGATGGTGGATGGAGGTGGTTGTGAGTCCTCAAAGTGAATTCACATGGCCTCTTGATCAGAATACATTACTGCTGCTACTGCTACTACAAAGATTTACGGAGAGGTTCCCATGTGTCAGGCTCTGCGTGAAGTGTCCTACTTGTATGCTTTGAACATAGCCCTCCTAGCAACACTTTTGCAAATCCTGTTTGTGGTTGACAAAACCGAGGCTCAGAAAGGCTAGAGATGACTTGCCTGCACTTATACCATCAGCAGCTCTTAGGCCCTAGATTTGAATCTGGGTCTGAGATCACTGCCTGTAAACCCAGAGGAATTTTGGATGGCCTTTGACAGCGTGCCCCCTCAAGGCTGCCCTTCTGTGCCCTTAGGTTTACTGTCCAGAGAAGAAGAATGGCATTCTCAGTGCCATCCCCTTCCATTTGAAGGAAACCCATGCTCATCGAAATCACATTCCCTCAGCAAGCATACTTCTCCTAGGAAACAACCTTCTGAGTCTCACAACACCCTGGGGGATAGAGGGAGACATGAATCACCACTTTTAGGGATGGACCTCATTGTTCTGGACCAAACTCTTTTTTCCATCCCCACCTCTCATCCAGTTCCATTACCACTTACATCACCTGGTCTCCTAGGAGCCCTGCACAGTGACAAAAGGCCACCTTGTATGGCTCAGGGAATCATTTCCATGGTGGGACGACATTGTAATGTTTGACATTTGTATAAGTGAAGAGCAGGTAGATGCTGGGATCCAGTTTCTCCAGGTCAGTTCTTGCCTTTGGCAGTCCTTGCCTTGAAGCGGAACCTATGAAAGGCTTCCATGGTTGAACTAGTTCTGATGGGGGTAGGCCAGAGTCCAAGCTTCCTCACCCATGTCTGCAGCATGCACCATGTTTTTAGCCATAACTGTAGGACCTATGTACTGTACTCAGAGTCAGGTAGGCCTCCAACCACCAGCTAGACCTGGAACTCAGAGCACTGGGTGCTCAGGTAGCATCCCTGGAACAGTATTCTCCCCGGTACACACTCTACTCCCCACCCCGCTTTGACCTAGGCTATAGTGCAGGCTTCTGCCTTGAGCCCCACAATAAAGTATGATTCATTGCCCTTCTAACACTCCAGACTCATGTCCCATCCGCATACCATTCCCCTAGCACCCCTATTTAGAGCCCTGTTCTGAAGCCCTATCCAAATGGTGTATATTTTGTTTTTTTCTGCCTTGATTCTTCTGGCCCAACTCCCTAAGACTGGGAATGCTTTTTGCACCCAGCCCCCAGGCTCGGTCTTGGGGCCTGTGGATGATGCTTGGGTATTAGTCACCAGGCTGGTTTTCCTTAACCTGCTTCCATCCTCACTCCTTCTTTTTCCAAGGTAACAGGACTCTCTAAGTGGTGCTTGCTTGATGTATAATATGCTCTCAGTTCTTGCCCTCTGCCCACCACATTTATTCAGTCATTTGGGCATCACTACTTGCTTCAAAAATTTGGCACACTTGGCATAATTAACTTCAGAGGGACTTTAACTCTAGGAGCTGTGCCTCTCATGTGCTTTAATGTTGACTTTCACAATCGATTTATAGAATTAGAGGCTTAATCCTTTTCTCCCCCTTGTATGAAAAGAGGTTGAATTGAATTTTGATTTTCTGTAGAAGAAAAGAAAAATCTGGAATAAGGACCATGTCCTGGCCCCCAAGTTCTGGTGTTCATCCTTCTGCTTGTCCTTCTGTTGCTGTGTGTGTCTGCCTGTGCACTGAAAGGCTCAGACAGAATGATTCTGGAGAACTTTGTAAATGAACTTGGGAAGAACTGCAGGATGCAATTAAGGGGGAAACTGAAGACATGGTTGGCCCAGGTTGGCTGGGAGGTGCTGGGGGTGAGTCAGGAAAGTCATTTCACCAGTGTTGGCAATAACTCACCCTCTTTTCAGCCCAGAGGGATGGGGACAATAATTTATTGCTATTTCCCACCAAGGATGGAAAAACAGTTGCCATAGGGTAGATAGGGCAAAATGTGAAGTTCAGTTGAGCCTTGAGCAACATGGGTTTGAACTGTGTGGGTCCACTTACATGTGGATTTCTTTTTTATAAATACAGTACAGTACTATAAATTTATGTTTTCTGTTAGCTTACTTTACTGTAAGAATACAGTATAGGCTACATAAAACATACGAAGTATTTGGGGTTTTTTTACTATGTTATGTTAATCACCATACATTACATCATTAGTTTTTGATGTAGTGTTCCACGATTCATTGTTTGTGTATAACACCCAGTGCTCCATGCAGAACGTGCCCTCTTCAATACCCATCACCAGGTTAACCCATCCTCTCACCCCCTCCCCTCTAGAACCCTGAGTTTGTTTTTCAGAGTCCATTGTCCCTCATGATTTGTCTCCCCCTCCAATTTCCCCCCCTTCATTCTTCCCCTCCTGCTATCTTCTTCTTCTTCTTCTTTTTTTTTTTTACATATAATGTATTATTTGCTTCCGAGGTACAGATCTGTGATTCAACAGTCTTGCACAATTCACAGCACTCACCATAGCACATACCCTCCCCAATGTCTATCACCCAGCCACCCCATCCCTCCCACCCCCCCACCACTCCAGCAACCCTCAGTTTGTTTCCTGCGATTAAGAATTCCTCATATCAGTGAGGTCATATGATACATGTCTTTCTCTGATTGACTGATTTCGCTCAGCATAATACCCTCCAGTTCCATCCACGTCGTTGCAAATGGCAAGATTTCATTCTTTTTGATGGCTGCATAATATTCCATTGTATATATATATACCACCTCTTCTTTATCCATTCATCTGTCGATGGACATCTTGGCTCTTTCCACAGTTTGGCTATTGTGGACATTGCTGCTATAAACATCGGGGTGCATGTACCCCTTCGGATCCCTACATTTGTATCTTTGGGGTAAATACCCAGTAGTGCAAATGCTGGATCATATGGTAGCTCTATTTTCAACTTTTTGACGAACCTCCATACGGTTTTCCAGAGTGGCTGCACCAGCTTGCGTTCCCACTAACAGTGTGGGAGGGTTCCCCTTTCTCTGCATCCCCGCCAACATCTGTCATTTCCTGACTTGTTAATTTCAGCCATTCTGACTGGTGTGAGGTGATATCTCATTGAGGTTTTGATTTGGATTTCCCTGATGCCGAGCGATGTTGAGCACTTTTTCATGTGTCTGTTGGCCGTTTGGATGTCTTCTTTGGAAAAATGTCTATTCATGTCTTCTGCCCATTTCTTGATTGGATTATTTGTTCTTTGGGTGTTGAGTTTAAGACGTTCTTTATAGATTTTGGATACTAGCCCTTTATCTGATATGTCATTTGCAAATATCTTCTCCCATTCTGTCGGTTGTCTTTTGGATTTGTTGACTGTTTCTTTTGCTGTGCAAAAGCTTTTTATCTTTATGAAGTTCCAATAGTTCATTTTTGCCCTTGCTTCCCTTGCCTTTGGTGATGTTTCTAGGAAGAAGTTGCTGCGGCTGAGGTCGAAGAGGTTGCTGCCTGTGTTCTCCTTTAGGATTTTGATGGACTCCTGTCTCACATTTAGGTCTTTCAACCATTTGGAGTCTATTTTTATGTGTGGTGTAGGGAAATGGTCCAATTTCCTTCTTCTGCATGTGGCTGTCCAATTTTCCCAACACCATTTGTTGAAGAGACTGTCTTTTTTCCATTGGACTTTCTTTCCTGCTTTGTTGAAGATTAGTTGACCATAGAGTTGAGAGTCCATTTCTGGGCTCTCTATTCTGTTCCAATGACCTATGTGTCTGTTTTTGTGCCAGTACCATACTGTCTTGATGATGACAGCTTTGTAATAGAGCTGGAAGTCCAGAATTGTGATGCCGCCAGCTTTGCTTTTCTTTTTCAACATTCCTCTGGCTATTCAAGGTCTTTTCTTGTTCCATACAAATTTTAGGATGATTTGTTCCATTTCTTTGAAAAAAGTGGATGGTATTTTGATGGGGATTGCACTGAATGTGTAGATTGCTCTAGGTAGCATTGGCATCTTCACAATATTTGTTCTTCCAATCCATGAGCATGGAAGGTTTTTCCATTTCTTTGTGTCTTCCTCAATTTCTTTCATGAGTATTTTATAGTTTTCTGAGTACAGATTCTTTGCCTCTTTGGTTAGATTACGAAATATGTGTTAATTGACTATGTTATCGGTAAGAATTATGGTCAACAGTAGGCTATTAGTAGTTGAGTTTTTGGGAAATCTAAAGTTATATGTGAATTTGACTGTGTGGGGGTCAGCACCCCTCACCCCCTACGTTGTTCAAGGCTCGATTGAATTATTAGTAGGGGATCTGATTGATTGGTTTAATTTTATTTTTGAGGCATGCTAATTCCTTTAGGTAAGTAGCACACATTAATTTATGGGGTCATCCGAAGTTTTATTTACAAAAGAGGAAAATGAATATGGAAAAAAGATATTTTCTCCTATCCATGCCAGAAGCTCACACTGCTTCATTTGTGGTTTGGGTAGGTATTTGAAATGAAAGGTCACAGGATATCATAAGGAGGAAACTGCTATTTATATTGGTCACTTGCTTCAAATTCTGCCTGAAGAAATATGAACTTAATTCCCCTCTATAATGGGCATGAATATCCCTTCTGAGGGACATTTTACAAACGCCCGAGTGCAGTTTTGAGAGTTCACCAATAATAATATAGTTACATTAATTGCTTCCATGTGGATTATTCATTTGTGATCAATCTCTAAACACTTCTTTTTACTCCCAGCACAGTCTGGTCTCATGGAAAAAGCAAAGAACTAGGAATGGGGAGATGGTAAAGCAGATTAGATTACACAGTGCTTGACACGCAGAAAATGATCAATAGAGCTTAGTTGTTGCCATCATTGTTATGTGCGGTCACTAAGTGAATGACTTTCATATATAAGAGAGTACAAGAGGCTTTCCTAAAGTGGCTCACATTTATTCTGGGGTTACAGCAATAATAAATGAAGATAAAGAGAATTAAAAATCTTTGAAAAATGACAGTCCAAGGCAAGACCCTGTCATTTCCCTTAACCCCCAACAAGCTTCTGGAACTGCATCATCCTTAGCTGGTGCACAATCCTGGAATGCAAAGTGGTTTTATCATTCACTGAAAGAGATCTGATGAAGTCAGGAAAGCCCAATGTGTGTCCATACTCGTGCTAAGTACGAGGGGATGCTCGTTGTGGTTTTTCAAATCGTAACTTGACTCCCACCACTATGGATACCTGCCCATGGGCTCTGCCTGGTCCTTCATCTCCATAGTTGGCCTGACCTGGTATAGAAAAGTACGTCCACACTGACTCTGGGAGGTAGCAGCTCAGAGGGTTACCTGTAGGTTGTATCAACACTCAGGTTGGCGGCAGCTAACTCTGATGGAGGTATCCATGCAGGTAATGTGTTCCCAGCAACCCATTTCGTCCACTCAAATAAGCCAGGCTCTACACGGATCTTCAAGTGGTTTTCTTGTTGTAAACCTTAGACGTGAAATAAAATGAAGATGAAGGAATTGCCATACAAATTCTGGTAAATCTATTCTCTTTTCTACCAGTTGCCACATAAAGCTAAAACAAGGTGGAAGCATGTGGGTTTGGTCAAGGGGGTTTTAATTTCCATGTGTGACAAACATATGAGTTTGATACACTGGCCCCACCAATAGGATGTGTGCTGGCTTTACGTGGTCTCTGACTTAAGGAAAGGAACACAAGTCATTACCCATATCATGTATATACTTCTGTGACTACTAGAATGGCTTTTTCTAAGGGAAGTCCCAAGATGGCCTTGCTAAGAAACCTCAGAAATTCTCTTAGCATCTACTGCTCTACAATAGCTTATACTGTATTTGAATATCATGTAAATTATTCATTTTCTCTACCAGAAAATCCCGTTTTGAGTATTTCCAAGTCCTGTGTTTTCTCAAAGAATAATTACCCTCAGAGTAGGACTTGTCCCTGTTTAACTTTCTTTATGTTGCCGTTAGCCCAGTTTTTTAATATATAAAGTATTTTAATATATAAATGCATTCTGGTTTACTAAGGAATAGAAGCCTCAAAGGTAGTGTCCATTCTTCATTGGCTTGGCTATTTCTGGCTCATTCATTTGTTTGGTATAAGTGAATAGTTCCACTCTGTTTCTACTAGTTTTCCTTCCAGTGAAATGAGAATGGAGATCCCTGTAACTCAAGCTTCCCCTGATTTTAGGGTGAAAGTTGAGTATCTTTATAGCAATGGTCCTTTCAAAGCCATCCAATTAACTGCAGAAACAGGGATGATTAAGATTTGTAGATACTTAGGAGCACCATTGCTACTGTAAACAAGAAGCAAAAACAGAGCAGAGTGGGAGGAAATGATTTCACTGTTTCACTGCAAAAAAAGGATCACACTCTGTAAGCTCCAAATTATTGCCAGACAACGATATTTCACAAGCCTACCATTCATCCGAGAGGGCTTTACATTTTCAAGCGAAAAATGATCTGTATACCTCCTTTCATGTCATTTAATGCCGCCAGAGTATGATCTGGGGACGCTTGCAAAGACATCTTCCAAAGGAATCATGGCTAAGAATTCCACATTTGAAGCTTTCCATTGGTTAATGTCCCACAAGTCTAGGATACCCTAGGTGTAAGGCTGTCTAGAGGCAGAAGGATGGACTCATTGACCTTTATCCAGTCTAACCTTTCAAGATGTTGTATGCAGTCTGAACGCAGCGCAGGGATGGGGAGCAATAGACGTGGTCAATAATGGTGTTGCTCTCCAATAAGGCTTCCCCTGCAAAGGAAGGCAAAAAAGAATCGGTTTGCTGGAGCTCATTGTGGGAGCTCCAGCAGGCAGACCCTGCAAACCCCCTTGTCAGTGGGGGCTCACAGAGAGCTGGCATTTTTAGCTTCCCCGCATCAGTGTTTCCATGAAAGAGCCCATATGGAAGACCCCCTCTTGTCTTTTTCTTTCCTTCTCTGTGGCGCTAACAGGCAGGAAAATATCCATCTAGGAGAGATCCAGAAACACGAGAATGCTCTGATTTCACACTTGTGATATAAATGAGATAGTTTACTGTGCCAATGAGATCTTGTTTTACTTTTATCTTGCACTAAACAAGATCTCAGCCTGTCATATTCTTAGATAACAGAGGTAAATCCCAACACCCGATACTTTAACACTTTCCTCATGGAACACACTTCTTTTTTCTACTGGATAAAGTCTAAACACCTCAATATGGAGGGGCAAGGTCTTCTGTGAACTTGTCTTTATCCAGTTCACCAGCCGTATCACATGTGGCTCACAAGCCATGTTCTAGAAAAAGAGAGCTTTTTTTCTAAGTACTTTCGATGTTATTTCTCACGCCTATGACTTTATGTTGTTCTCCCCACCAGGCATACACTTCCTACCCTCCTGCTCCTTCTCTGCCCAGGTGACTTCTCCTCCCCTCTTCTGTGTGTTTTATTACGCTCTCCTAATTCTCTGTACACAGTTTTATTCTTGAGCATACTCAGGATGTATGATATTTATCCACTTAAAAGTTTGTTTCCCTGGTGGCGCCTGGGTGGCTCAGTCGTTAAGCGTCTGCCTTCGGCTCAGGTCATGATCCCAGAGTCCTGGGATCGAGCCCCGCATCGGGCTCCCTGGTCTGCGGGAAGCCTGCTTCTCCCCCTCCCACTCCCCCTGCTTGTGTTCTCTTTCTCGCTGTGTATCTCTCTCTGTCAAATAAATAAAATCTTTAAAAAAAAAAAAAAAAGTTTGTTTCCCTAAGGGTGGGGGCTTTCGCTTGGATCCCCAACACCTAGCATAGGACCCTGCACAAAGTAAGTGATCAGTGAATGTGTGACATGATTGAACCGGACAAGGCTGCTGTCTCTGCCTGGCAGGTATGGAATAGACCTACGAAGAGCTGACCATCTTCAAAGGATCCAGTCAGCCTCTCTACACCCAGCCACTCCAGGCTTCTCTCCTCTGCACCCCTGCGCTAGAAGCTGACCTTATCCCATCACTGGGTCATACAGCCCTCAAGGGATCACACCTCATTCACTTTGGTAAACCAGCCCAGTGCCAAGCACAGTGTTCTGAACTTCATGGTTGCGTAATAAATCCCCTTTTGAATTGGGGAAATAAATTACTTGTAGGAAAGCTGTAGAAAACCGTAGAAAGAGTCCTGGCATGCCCACTGGAACCAGTCTTTGGAAGAAGTAGCCAGGAAAGGCTGTGCAATCACTCCAGGACACTTACCCACCAGTCTTGCTTGCAGACATCCAAACACGGTGATCGGAGCATCTTTTTCATAATCCCGGAAACCACCACTCCGCTGAGGTAAGCTATGAGGCATGTTCAGGTTGGTGCGTATGTAGCGGCCTGAAAAAAAAAAGTCAGACAAAGGATGACTTTCTGTTTTCCTTAGGACTTCTGTTGCTGATCCTCACAGCCCCCCATTTCCATTCCTTTTGGGCCAAAGAAATGGAATTGAACTTTCTAGAAAACACTGAAGCGCACACTTTTCCTCTGGTAGAGTCTTGGCATCTGCTCCTGCATTCTGTTGACGAAAGTGACAAGAGATCGTTTTTAAGTGGCAGTAACAACCACACACTCTAGAGCAGGAGGACTGTATGATACGCAAGCCTCTCACTCTTAGGTGCGCCACTCAAATGAAAAGGGAACCAACATAAGGCAGTGTGACGTAATGGAGGGAATTCTGGCCACAGAATCAGGACACCTGTCTCTGCCTCTGCCAAATGACCATGGGCAAGACGTTTGCCTTCTTTGGCCCCTGGTGTCCCAGTTTATAGAATGGGGACAAGAACACTTAACCTCTTCCCTAACACTCAAGACCATCAGGAAGGACTTACGTAACAGATTATAGGCATTTCCTACAGGACGCGGAACAACCCTCAAGGACCCCATCTAGACAAATGTAGCTTGACTCTGCCCCCTAGAGGCCATGACAGGTATGCCAATGTTAAGCAGGTCAACCAACCACTCACCTTTGGCATCAAAGCACTGGGACAGCCAGTACTTTCCAAACACAACATCCATCCTCTCAGCATGCCGACACACAAAGAGACATCTCTTTTGAGGGCCGGGCTGGCTCTTGACTCTCAGAGGCTGTAGAGAGAGAAAGACTATTAGCGGGGGAAGCACAGAAGAAAGTGAACACATCCCGGAGCCAGGAGCAGAGCTGAGCTCTAGAACAAGTTCGGCCAGCGTAGGACTGGGACGGGTCCCGGAACCACCTGGGATTTACATTGGCCTCTCTGTACGATGGGGGCACTAAGACTCCTCCTATAGACCTCACAAGTTGTTCTGAGGCTCAGATGAGATGAATTGAAGGTGTTTTATCAAATCAAAGGGTTGCAAAGACTGGCGCACACCAGTGTTGTCCTGGGGTCGTTTATAGGAGTAGCATTTGGCCGCTGCTAAAACGTGAAGACCACTTGAGTTACAGCTCCGAGGGAGAGCTAGCCAGTAGGTCGGGCTGGCCATCCAGTCCTCCCCCAAAGGGATACTTGATCCACAACTTCAGGGAGCGAGGACTTTTCTCACAAAAGTGTCTGCCTCACCTCTAACATATGGTGGTGAGGCCATATGGCTGGATAGTCTCCCCCAGCTTGGGCTTCTCTGGTCACAACTTTGGCTCTGTTGTCTCACTACATGCGTGCTGGTGTTCCCAGAAATGGTTCAGGGAGGACAGGTGCTCCCTTGGAGTGATGAAATAGGCAAGTCTAGTCAAAGGCATGTCCAAATGACTTCAGGTTCTATAACTGCTGGGTGGATCCTTATAGATGTTTCTATGTTCCTTGTTGATCGTTGGCTATTCCTAGTTTCCCTAGTGTGACCAGCACTTTACATTTGCTGCCAGTTAGTTGCCCTGACAGGGTTAATATGTGGGATAGTGCCATGATCTTTCCCGTTTCTTCTGCTACTCTTCCCTAATTCAAGCCTGGGCTCCAGCCAATGTGATCTAGTCTCTTGATCCTCAACTTGCCTTTGTCTCTATTGTTCAGAATGATCCCCACTCCCACTCCTCCATTCTGCAACGTTCCTGGCATATATTGAGCCCTCAGACATACGTGAGCACTCACCATGGGCCAGGCACTGGGCTAAGAGCCTTCTTACTTTTTTTAATGTCACAGTGGCCTCTGAAATAGATAGAACCCTTATGACTTTACAGATGATATGTTTGCAGAGCCACCTTCTCTACCAGACTAGACCTGGATGCGGTAGACGCTGTCTGTTCCATCCACGTGACTCTTCCTAGCCTGACATTTCTGTGTATCTTTTATAATTTCGTGCCCTTTCTCCCTGAGAGATTGGGAACCCTTTGGGGCAGCAAGGGCAAGCCCTCTCACTTAGGGTCAGTGTTACCTGCGTGGGCTGGCAGATGATAGTCAGGGGCGCCGTCTCCCCCAGGCCCTGGTCCTCATACTGCCGCCTCTCCAATACACCATCACCAAATGAAAGTGGGTTAGAAGATGATGTGTTTAAGATCGAGTAAGAACTGCAGGAGAAGATAAGGAAGACGGTAACTGGTTTGGCCAGAATTCATCAGCATGTCACCATTGGGCTCAATGGTGCACACCCCATTTCTGGAGAGAAACATCTTGTTTTCTACTGAAGTCTTGCAGTTACTAAATCAGGGGTGGATGGATTTCTGTACTTGGAATAGATGCGTTCGTCTCTCCGGGCAGGGATGGGGCCCTGATTTTAGGATGCCACAGGCAGGCATGCTTGGTGCCAAGGCGTGCTAAAGAATAACGAGTTATCAGTTTTGTACCATTGTTTCCAGCTACTTTTCTGGCTCAAAAGAAAAAAAAAACCCCACAATTCCTGTTGCCTTTAATCTTTTCCATGCTGATTTCCATCCGAACTGATAAGTTGGAGGGAGGAGTCTTACTATCTCGGCCACTTTGCCTAATGATCAAGGAAGGCTTATGGCCATTCTCCCCCTATTCCACCTTCTTCCTCCCCCCCCCCCCCCCAGCCCCTGCTCTCCCCATCTTAATAATACCTCCCACGAGATGATTAAAAACAGGATTATTGCAGAGGAGGCCATCCTCAGCAGATGTATAGAGCTGTGGGCCAAGACCTCTCACTTCTGGGTGTAACACTAACTACAGAAGCCCCAGAGAGGTCTCACTGACAGGGGGCAGCAAATGAGGCCATGTTTAAATTATTTCGATTAGCGAGGCCTCCAAAAGGCTTTATCTAATAAACATTTGCCATGTAAGTACGGCTGTGAGGCAAATCCAATGAATATCTCCTCTGCCTCACCGAGGAGTGTTCAAGGGAGAGCATTTAAATTTTAGATTTCTTGCTTCTTTATAACAATGGTGGCCGTTCATTTGAGTCTGCTCAGCACAGTCTTGGTTCGTACCTGTTAACCTCATCTGTTCAGGAATATTAAGTGTTAACACAGTTGTAGTCTTCGAAATTCATCTTGGAAAAGAACTTTTTATATTCAGCCATATAATAAAGCTGACTGGTTGTGAGGCAAACCGTTTTGTAAATGCTATGATTTTTAATAATTTTAGGACTCTGTCCACTCTCTGAAGTACCCCCTTTGTGTCTGTACATAGACTCATCCCTCCTTGCACACAAAGGTTTCAGAAGCCTCCTACCCTCAAAAAGTGACATGTCAGCCCTTGTGCCTCTCAGAACCACCAGGGGAGCTTTAGAAAATACACGTCTGGGCCCGACTTGTCACAGACTGTGATTCAGCAGATCTGGGGTGGGGCCCGGGGAAGCTGCAGCCCAATAGAGTGGCATCAGCTAAGTGTGATGTGCAGCCCAAGGGACCTAGTGAAAAAATTAAGCAACTGTAGACAAAGAAAATCTAGTGCTGTTCGCAGTCTGATAGGCAGGTGCTCTCCTTTGCAAACATCACTGTTAAAGAAAATTCCATTTCACTGTCTGATTCATCAAAGCTTTGGGGCCTGAGATGTCTGGATAGATGGAATCGTCTGTGATATCTTGCTTGTACATGTCCCTTAATTTCTTTCCTTTGTTATAGCTGTGAAGACACTGGCAGACTCCCTCCTCTCTCTCTCCTTCAGCTCCGTTGGCAAGGAGAATGCCAACCTCCTTCCCTTCTTTTAAGATTATTTATTTATTTATTTATTTGAGAGAGAGAATGAGAGACAGCATGAGAGGGAAGAGGGTCAGAGGGAGAAGCAGACCCCCCGCTGAGCAGGGAGCCCGATGCGGGACTCGATCCTGGGACTCCAGGATCATGACCTGAGCCGAAGGCAGTCGCTTAACCAACTGAGCCACCCAGGCGCCCACCTCCTTCCCTTCTTAACTGTCATTGTAATCAAAGGACCTGACTCACTCTGGGATAGTTTGGTGCTGTCAGTTCCAGTAAGATAATAGTCAGATGCTTTATGTTGAGAGTAGTGGAGGGAGGAAGCTGAAGCCTGATAGCCAGGACATCTTTTCAAGTCCTGGGGGGGGGATGCCGGCACCTCCCTAGGATACATCAGTCCTATGGGTGAAGCCCAGAAGGACCAGCCAGCGCCCCCACCTGCAATTCAAAGGACACAAATCTCTGGGTTTGTGGTTTGTCTGCTTGCCGCTAACTGGGGTAGAGAGTCTTCTTTTCTCCCTCCAGGCAAAACACTTGCTGAAATTGCCCCTCTCTTCTTCTCTTTTATGGCGGTAATAACAATGTTCGACACCCCACACAGCTGGTGCTCAGAGCGTCCGGCTCGCAGCCACGTTGGTACATGGCAAGAGGGAGGAGAGACGAGCCAGCGTGCGCACCCTGGCGAGATGCCCGAGTACACTGGGGAAGGGCTGGCTTCGAGCGGCTCCAATGAAAAAAGAGAAGGTGCCTCTCGTTCCTATTTTATCTGTCCAGACAAAGCTGGCCATCCGACAACAGGCCACTCAGAACACGGGACCAGTTTGGCTTGGTGGCAAAACGGCAGTGAGGGATGGGTGGACAGTTATCACTCTAAAGAAGACTAAGGGCCACCATGCGTCTTTTGAAGGTTCTGGCAGTTGCCCATTTCCTTAGATGGTCTCTCTCATCTAGGCATTTATGTGCCCAGTCTGGGGACTTGCTCAGGGTCGCCCAACAAGCTGAGAGTTTAACAGTTAAGTCTCCTGATCCTCGAAAACCCCATCACTCCCGGTCTGGCTGGCATAATGGGAACCTGCCTGCTATTCTGGGGAGTCAGACCACTCTTGAGCAATGACCCAGGACAAAGGGTACAGAAGCCCAAAGGCCATGAAGTCTCAGCACTGGGATGACCCACACTTCAGCCGGAGAGATGGTCCCTCTAGCTGCCTTGTGTAGTTTCTGATCAGAACCTGAGACGGTTTCACCAAGTGGGGCAGGCAGAGGGCAGGAGAGTGGATCCATCCGTCATTTTTCCCCTGCCCCAAGTCACCCTTTCCTGAATGCCCTGAACCAAAAGCTTTCTTCCCCATGAACTCCTTTCCTGTTGCTGCTGCCCCGTGTGTCCAGGCTCACGTCTGTTTCCCCACCACCTCCCGCTGGGCGGCCGTATTTTCCCCGAAGCAATGCGCGAAGAACTCAGTCTGCTCACCCATGAAATATCCAGGTGCTGCACTCGTCAGCCTTGGTAATATAATTCTCAGGCAGGAGTCCAGAGCAGCCGGTGGTTAAGGATGTGCCATAGATCCAACCCTCACTGGTGCTGGTCTGTTCCATCGGAGACATGAAGATGAAGTCCCCGGGGGTCAGCTCCAGCTCGTCATCATTTTGTGGGGTGTACGGGTAGATCACCTGTAATGTCTGAAAGAGGAAGAGAGAGAGGAGGGAGGCCCACATGTGACCCAGTCTGAGTGCCCCCTGGGCACGTCTGTGTGTTCTGCTCTAATGGCGCACACATCCAGATGTTGACATTTACAGGCGCCCCTGGGGTCTGCAGGCTCAGAGCAGATTTGGACTCAGATCAGAAAACATGTCTTTTTTTTTTTTTTTTTTCCCCAGGGTATTGTGGATATGTGCCTGGTGCTACTGGATGGCTCCAGACTTTCCTTCGGGCATGTCTGTCTTTCTTTCTGTCAGGATTCAGATAGTTTCTAGAAATTGATCTGCAAGCTCTATTAAGCTGCTATACCAATGGGGTTGGACCCAGTTTTCCCTTCTCCATCTGTTGGGGGAGGCACCGTAATAGACACTTGAAACCCCGCTCATGGAAAGTCAGTCTTCCATATGGGGGTTACAGATGGTCTGGGTGGAGACACTCTCCTTGTAGGAAGGCTTTGGGACCGATGCATTTCCCTTTACATGTAACTCAGGGGCTTAAACAAGACACTCTCTGCCTTCAAGGAGCTTTCTTTAAACCAGCATTTGTCACAAAGACCTTGAAAGAAAAATATCTTTCACAGCCATCGGTGTGTACGTCTGTGTAACCGACTTTTACCAGTGAACAGATGGAGACCACGTGTTTCTTCTTTGGGCTCAGAAAGAGCCTTCAGAGCCAACCATAGGGCATGCTGCTCGGCTGACTTATTTGATTTTTTTGCCTCCTTTCCCGGTATATATAAACAGCATCGGCATGAAGATACTTTGGAAAACATTTTCCTACTTTTTCATCAATAGCAAAGGCCCTCAGTAGCCAGGGAAATATTTCCTATCCTATTTATTTCATATGGGACACAAAGATGGAGATACTTTAACAGTCTTTCCCACAGTCGTGAAGTCATTAGTGGTGGGCTAACTATCCGGGTTGCACTTTCAAGTTTTTAACCTTATTTGGCCCCCCCTTTTCTCATCTGTAAAATAATGTCTGGACTGTAAAAGTTACTGAGACAATCTAAGAAAACTCTTTAGGACAGAGCCTGTGCACAGAAGGTGCATAATTATGTCTCTTGAACCATGACGCCTGATTTTCCTTCTAGCCTGACCCCTGGACTGTGTGCTTGTGAGCGAACCAGCTCGCCGGTGTCTGTCAAGGAGACCCATCAGAACATTTTATAAAGAATGTCCTTCTGGAATTCTCTAAGGAAAGGCATTGGCAAAAAGCTGTGGATTTTTTTTTTTTTTCCCTCGGAGAATGGAAGTGAAAACACACAGAACTCAATTGTACCACTGGATTGTGATTTTCCTTTCACTCAGATGCCTGTTTCTTTCCCTACTCTCCGGTTATCTTTCAGCTCTAGATCTTTGCCCCTGTTTGCCTCCCACTCCTTCCCCTGTCCTCTGCCACATTCGTGCTCAAGCCACCATTCCAAACTAGCCAGGGACGTTTTCTGCTGGGCTGTGAAAACAGCTTAAAAAGCGAAACAAAACCAAACGTGATGATGCACAGAAAGCAACACTCTTTTTCCTGGAACAGGGTGGAGAGAGGCACCAAATCATGGGGGAACAAGTCGAAACTCATGTCTCTTAGATACTCAAACATAGCATAGTTTTGACTAATTATACCTTTGGCCTAGAAGTGTCTTTCCTTTCAGAAACTCAAGGAAAGTGACTTCAGACGAGAACTCATTCCTCCTCTCACTTGGTGGCTGGGGGCGGGGGGGAGTATTCTATCTCCAGGTTACCTCCAGGGAAACTGAGGCACAGCAAAGGTGCATAAGAGACCATGCGTCCTAAGCAGAGGGTAGTTAAGACAACGAGGAGCTCTGGTTTATTGAATACCCAATAAAATAAGACATTGTGGCAAATCTAAAATTATAATCGGTGCAGCCCATTCCGCTCACCAAAAGCACATGCAAAAAGTCAGCCTACATTTGAGAGCTAGCAGGACACGTGCCTAGTTTTGCACTGCATTATACTTACTCTTTTATGCTTAGCATTTACCTGTAAGAATTGTTGAGTCTATCTCAAAGATATTTTTTCTCCGTTCGTCTGCGGGGGTGGGGGGGAGGGCAGCTGCAGCCCTACGTGATTGTAGGAACCTAACCTCATTGCCCTCGAAGCTCCTTGCCCTCCTTGTAACCATAGAAATTTTGTTGCTGCATGCATGCTGTGCTCTTGGGACCTTTCCATTATCTTCTTATGGAGTCCACACAACAGCAACCACAGTCCAGCAAAATACTATCGCCATTGTATGCATGAGACAACTAAGGACTGGAATGGTCTAGAAGCAGTAGATGTGACCCTAGGGACCGCCGAAGGATCTGGAGCCACATGTGCTTTGTGTGTAATGCTGTCCTTCCTCAGATTTCTATCGCTTGGCATACAGACCTGGCATGGCCCCACGTAATCATTAACACGGAAGACTATGGAACGTACAAGTAGGCATTTGCAAATCCAAATCAAAGTGGGAGCCAGCAGAGGGATGAGCCTTAGATGCTTTCCTATGCCTGGCTTGCTGAGTGTCCTTGTCCAAACCACTCTGCTTCTCTGGACATCTGTTGCCTCCCTGGTACCATCAGTCAAACCTGCCTCCTGGGGACAGAAGAAGGCAGGCAAGAAAGGGTGTTTCTATGCAGGGGGGCTCAGGTAAAGCCAAATGACCTCTGAGAGCGAGCTGTATCAGCAGGAACAGTAATAAATGAGCTTTTACAAATAAGAGATAAAAGAGGCCAAGTTATTTTTAGAAAATACTTCACATGGGTGCTTGCTGCCTCTTTCCCTCAGTGCCAATTGAGCAGAATGTGGGTCAGGCAGAAAAGCAATTACCCTTCGAGTTAACTGGAGGGCAGTGTTGATTAGAAGATATTCCTTGTAAAATTCCATTGCCACCTTCCTTCTCTAGAAAGGTGACTTCTCTCAGTCCAGCTGCATGCAACCCTTGACTTTTTTTTTCTTTGTCCTTGTAAGGAGCCCAGTCAGCCACACCTCCCTTGTTATATTTAGGGCTCATCCTGAGCAATTCCAGGAGCTGTCAGAATTCTTAAGTAAGATCAAGTCCAGCCTCCTTGTTGTGTGTCTTTCCAGAAACTTCCATCAAATGACTTGGAAGGAGGACACAACATTCCTGTCAGCAGTATCGGACAAAGCTGCATGTCCCTGACAGTCACAGACCCCGTGCCCAGGCCCTCACTTTTGGTTCATGGGTCGGCTCTTCTCAACATTTCCAAAACAGTGATGAGATTGGCTGGTCTAGACCCTGATATCCCAACTGTTTTTCATATGAGAAAAAAAAAAAAAGTCTAACAGGTTAAAAAAAGCTAGGTAAACTGACAAAAATACCAGTCCTTTTGCTGTTGAAAAATTGGGAAACAAATACGGTTTTGTAGTTAAATTGAATGACAAATTTTTCATCAAACTATGTGGCCTTTTTTTTTTTTTTTTTTGATTGCTTGCTTGGCTTTATTGGTCGGGATCCCTGGGTTCTGGCTTCAGCTCTGGTCCTAAATTGCTAGTTAGCTTTGGATCAGCCAGCTATTCTCTTTGGATCTCAGCTTCTCTGAATATTACTCTTCAGAGTGGCACAGGCTTGTCCTGGAAATCAATAACCGTTCCCTTAAAAGAAGGATGCTAGGGTTATGCCAACCTTTCCACCATGCACTGGGAGGCAGTTGTCCCACTCCCGCCTCCCCCAGGGGATGCACACAAACTATCACAACACGTGGTCTCTGTTTTTAGGTTGTGTGTCTTCCTCCCCCCACCCCCAACGCTGGACTCAAACTCCTTGAGGACAATTCTAGTATGTTCCATGGTAACTTTCATTCCCTTGTTTTTTTGCAAATTTTTTATTTTTTTTTCTCAGTTTTTTTTTTTTTTTTTTTTTTGTATTTCTGTGTTCTCCTTACCTAAGATCTGGATGAGGTCTTTTATGAACACCATGAACTTACAGAATTAAAATGTTTCCCACATACTTTTCTATCCTCCCATGCCATTTCTGTATCAGTCCAGTAAGGTTGGTAGGACAGACAGAACAATGGGGACAGCACACAGATGAGTCACTTGGGACCCAGGGAGGAGGGGTGCAAGCTCCAAGCTTCCCAGGGAGTCAGGCAGAGCCTGGAGAAAATTGTGGGCCAACTGACTCCTGGTCTGGTGCTCACTTCACTGCTTTCCTTTGGTACCCATCTCCCTGCAGCAGTGAGCTGCAAGTGCTCCTGCTTCTGACTGCACCCCTGCTCCTCTGGTAGGGTCAGGAGCCACAGGGAGACATTACCTCATGGTTCGCGAACCGGATATCTCGCGAGAATATGGTGGCCACCCAGTCGCAGCCTAGTTTGACATCAATGTTCTGGGCTAGTTTCTCCAGGGTGGGTAAGTGGCTGGCTTGGAAGTGGTAAGCCAGGGTGACATGCAGCTGCTTCTTATGAGGTTCCACATGGACTTCTGGAAAAAGGAAGGAAACCGTTATTAGAAAGTGGTCATCATAGCAAATGGCGGGGCAATTCTGCCTCCCCAGTGACAGAGGAGGGAGTCCCTCGGCCAGACGAAACCTGTTTCCCTCCTTTGCAGCAGCAGGATAAGGGGAGAGGAGAGTGTAAAAAGATCCTGAATCAACCTACAATCTAGGAGGTTAAGAGCCATTCATCTGGCTGTTCTCCAGGAACTGTGGATCAGCTGAGAGGTCATCATTTGGGTCGGCTTTTCCTCATAACACACAGATTATCAACAGCCCACCATTCAGATGAGGAAACTGAGACGTAAAAGGATGAGCTAATTTATGTAGAAATAAAGAGATTTTGTCATTACATGGGTGTCAGAGCTAGAGCTCCTTCATGTTGAAATCCACTCTCTTAGCTTCTGGGCGGCTCTGATGGAGGAACCAGGACCAGAGGAAAAGATGGAATATTTTCAGAGTTTACAACAGGGTTCCCCAGCAGTATTTGGGCAGAATAATTCTTTGTTGTGGGGGCTGTCCTGTGCACTGTGGGGTCTTTAGCCGCATCCCTGGCCCCTACCCACTAGATTCTGTAGCACCCCGTGCATTGTGTTAAGCAAAAATGACTCCAGACATTGCTACACGGCCCCTGGGAGATAAAATCTCCCTGATTGAAAACCACTGGCTTAAAGTATCCAGACTATTATTCTAAGACCCTGTAAGTAAAAAAAACCAACCAACCTACCTACCCAAGGCAATGGATTTTATTTCTCCTTTGTACATCTCTGCATGGGGGAGATCCATCTACTGTCTAAGCTAGAACACTGCAGAAGATTCAACCAGAGGGGACGTAGGGAATTTGAGAAATTAAGGGGCTTGCTTATGTTTCACGGGGATAGAAGTAGCAGTTGGATCGCTTTCTGTTATACTATGATGGATTTCTCTGGTGTAAGCCCTATGAGGCAAGGGCTTTCTGGGTCCTGTTCACAATGTATCCCCAGTGCACAGCTCATTATAGGCACGGAGCTCCTTAAACCACCTAGGACAAAGGACACCAAATCTACTTGCTAAAGGAATCTGAGTCTGCCAAAAACTCTAGAATACCGAGGCTTAAGTTCTAGGGCCAAGATGGGATGGCCAGCTCTGCACACAAGGAGGCAAGGAGCTAGAGCAGCTCCACAGGGCAGGGCCACCCAGTTCTCCCAGTCACCACCAGGGGGCCGCACAGGGGCAGGGAACCCAGCTGGCCAGGTTCTTCAAGAGAGTGGCCACAGATCTCGGAGAGGAGCTGGCCCTCCCCCTCCCAACAAGGGAAGGGAGCAAGGGCCTCTTGCCTCTGTCTCCTCATGTGCCTTCAGAATCGGCCACAGCCCTGGCTGAGATCCACTTTATGCATTTGTGAAGGATTTGGGTTTGTGGCTACACCACCAGCTTTGGGTCTTGTGACAGTTTTAGTGGTTTTGATAATAGCTACTGTGGGATGAAAAAGAGCCATTTCCCTGAGTTAGAGGGATAGGAACAGGAAATAATTTGCCTCTCTATTATGTTATTTCTTTGAAATATTAAGCTATGAGATGGCGGGCTCCAGTGACATCAGGAAGCAGAGCCTGGTCCCTGGGAAGAAGGCGTGCCTGGGGAGGGGCTCTAAGGAGGCCCCCGCTCCCCAAGTAGAAGAGTTACCTCTGGTGGGGGGGGCAGGGGGAGGGGTGGGAGCTGGCCAGCTCTGGGCTACCTCCAGCTTTGCATGTGATGCTCAGATTCAGCTGTACCACCCACACCCAGCTCTGCCCTGGCCTGGACGGCCTCCACACAGTCCTTTGCACATACCCTGCCCCTTCCTGCCTGCGTTCATGCTGCCTGCCCCCCTCAGGGCCCTTCCTCCATTGTAGGGATCATCATCATCCAGTGTGCATTCTCTTTTTTCTCTGAAGTTGGAGCCACTCCACCCTGGGATGGCCTCTCTCTTCTCAGAGCTCTGTTATCACAGGTGCTTGAATCTGTCCCCTGGGCCAGGAGAAACCAATTCTGTGGCACGCTTCACAGATAAACACAGAGTGGTCCCCAATAAATACCCATGATTGTGATTTCTCTCTCAAGGGGGCCAACAGAAACCACCCCCTGCCAACTCTTCCCTCCCTCCACCCCACTGTCTGTCTGTCCCACTGCAGGTAAGGCTCTCCTTGACCTAAGTGAGTTCGTCTGTACCTGTTGGCAGACAGGAAAGCTTTGGCAACTTCTCCCCATTTGACCCCCTCCCCTGCCTCCTGCCTCTAAGTCAACACATATCCCGAGTCTCTCTCTCTACGCTACTTCCCTTGATGGGAAATCTCAGTTAGCTTGAACTAAGACCTGCCATGGAAAGAGCAAGAAACATCTTGAAGAAGTGCCACTTTTGGACCAGCTGTTGAGGATTTAAGGGACCCATCTCATGGGTTTCAGCGAGTTGCGGGCGTTGGCTCTGTGGATTTATTATTATTATTATTTTTCTTTTAAAGATTTTATTTATTTATTTGAGAGAGAGAGAATGAGAGACAGAGAGCACGAGAGGTAAGAGGGCAGAGGGAGAAGCAGACTCCCCGCCGAGCAGGGAGCCGGATGCGGGACACGATTCCGGGACTCCAGGATCATGACCTGAGCCGAAGGCAGTCGCTTAACCAACTGAGCCACCCAGGCGCCCGGGATTTATTATTTGATACTGTTTCCACTCAGCTCTCTGTGCTATCCCACCACCCGTGCACAGCCCTGGGTCCTCACAGAGTGAGCCGTGAGACCAGCCAAATGGCGGGGAGGTTGGGGGGTGGGGGGGGAGGAAGGTTCCTTAACTCTGGATGGGAAAGACGATGCGGCTACAAAGTTGCATTTATGGTTCAGTGTGGAAGAGCCATTTGCGTGCCTTCAACTTGGGTGTCGGGGCAGGCCCGGGACATTCTCTCAGGAGGCTCAGCAGAACAGTAGTTGCTGTTTTTAAAAAGGGGGGCAAAGAGGTGAAGGCTGTTGCAGGAAAAGGCACTGTTCCTTGTCATGTTCTGCGCGTTCCTGCAGGACCCCCGGCTGGCTCCCGGCCCCAGCCCACTCCTCCATACCTTCCTATCCCTTTCCTTCCCAGTTTTTTGATTCACAGGACCCAGGGCTGTTAGCTCACCGGTTTTGGATGCAGCCTCTGCAGCAAAGTCGGCGGCAAACTTCTTGAGGACCTCTGCGCTGTCTTCCTTCACAAAGAGGCCGATGAAATTGGAGGAGGTATAGAGCTCCAGGGGCAGCGGGGCCGAGAACTTGCATTTCCAGCGACTGACTGTGGTCTGCAGGGCTTCCCCCAGGGCATCCACCTTGCTGTCCTCACACTGGCAGGGGAAGACAAGACGCTTCATTCAGGAGCACGGGGGTGGAGAGCGGGGGGAAGAGTGTCTCTAAAACTCTCAGAGTTTCTTTGAGAAAGATCCTGGGATGACTAAGAGGAAGTGGTAATCATTTTAATTTTCAGAGTGAACGGTAAGAAAGGTGTTAGGAACACATTTTTACCTTAAAGAGACCGAGAAAAGCTGGAAAAAAAAAATACCTCAAAATAATTTTTTGAAATGTTGTCTTAACATGCTCCCATTCTGCCTCCTTTTGAATATACCTGGATAAACCAGTTCTACTCCTTCTCCACAGCAAACCAAAGTAGATGAAATCTATATTTATTATGGTGAGGGGGATTTAATTTAGTCATTAAGTAAGCTCTGTGATAGCTAGGATGATGGACTGGGTAACCATGGCAAGTCACAGGTATCTGCCGTCTCTGGAAGGATCTGGTGAGACAGACATGTGGACAGTATCTGTCCATGAGGCTAAAGTCACCTCCCCCTGTCTGTAGACTACATTTCTTATTCCCAGAGCTCTCATTTCTACTCTTGCAGTGGACAAGGGTGAACACTGTATTCGTTTCATTGCTGTGGCTGCCAGTCCAAGTCCTGACTCAGTGGGTCGGGCTTGTCCCTGGAGTCCTGAGGAACAACAGTCATCGTGATGGCACATCAGACCTGCGGTGCTCCCGGGCCTCAGCAGGTATTAGAAAGAGGAGCGAGGGAAAGTACCCATGGACCTTACTCATTCCGCGCTGGCCCACCCAAGCCTAGGAGCCCGTGACTCTTTCCGCTGGCTGCCTGGGAGGCTCCAGACTCTGATTCCAGGTGGCGAGGTCCTGGCGGGGGTATGGCAGCCGGGCTCCCCAGGGCAGGGGCGGGGGGTGGGGGTGTGTGGCTCACCATGAAGAACTGGCAGAGGGTGATATGGGGGAAGATGTTGTGTGCCTTGTTCTTCCCGCAGATCTGCTTCGACTGTTGCCAAAAGTCGGAGAGCTTCTGTGCTAAGGGGCCGGTGGGTCGGAGGTAGAGGACATACTCCCGGGGCAGGGGGTCATCCAGGAAGGGGTCACCGACATGAGAGAACAGCCTGCCAGAGAGAGAGAAGGGAGCCCAACCGGCCTCACTTGAGAATAATGGAAGGGAAGGAAGACCCAAAAGAGACAGCTCCACCCTCCGGATGCTCCGTACCCCAGGCACTGCCAAGGGATGGGTTTTCATTTCCGTGCTTTAAAAATCCATCCCTCAAAGCTCATGCTGCATGACCCACTCTCAGATGCACCAACTTCTCTGCTCTTGCCTGTCCTAACTGTATCCACATCCCACAACTCGCTCAAAAGTCCTAAAGTCACTCCAGATAAACTGTAAATCCCTTCCCAGCTGTTCCTTCAGTTCAGCCTACCATTAAACCCACATGCCCCCCAAACAAGGCAGGTAGGATTTTTTTTTTTTAAATGGATTTACCTAGCATCCACACACCCTAAAGTGTATCTTTAAGTGACCAACAGGGGCAGATACTGTGATAAGGGCTCTATCTTGGACATGCTTTGAATTGCTTTAAACAGCTTTAAGGAGAAGCACACCCTGGGGCTGGGACAGGGGAGGCAACTGGCTTGCTAGATGGGCTTGTCACATGGTCTTTTGGCTCATCCCCCCCCCCCCCCCCCCCCCCCCCCCCCCCACCGCTTTTTCGGCCCCCCCCCCCCCCCCCCCCCCCGCCCAGTCCATTCGAGAAAGGCTGCACCTCCCTGCTCATCCACATCCACTTGGAGTTAATTATATGCTATTTTCTCTATTTATTTATTTCATACCAACCAGTCACATGCTGCTTGAACACTTCTTCCTCCTGTGGATGCCAAGGCTTTTTGTCTGGAAGAAGAAATCAAATTGCTATTGTTAGTATTTTTAGCCTCCTATCAGCTTTTCTCACTATCGCAGCGGCAAGAGTGTGAAGCGGGCGACATCACAGCCTCCTCAGCGGTGTGGGGGAGACACCTGCAGCAGGAATCCCCCTCCTCCAACCAAGGGTCATAGCACGGCATATGGAAATTAGGACTTGTAATTAATTTCCATGTAATTAGCACTGGATTTGTATGCAGCCTAACAGCCATGCAATCTATTTTGAGCAGTTTCTGCATTAGAATTTTGTTTTTGCTTCCCTAAAGGTGGTCATGTCTCGGTTTGTCCTCTTTCCTTTTCACCCACTCCTACTGACCCAGATGCCCTGCTGAGCGGTTTTTTTTTACTTGCAGCCCCTTGGCAAAGCACGTTAGAAAGTGGGGCTCAGGCCCACAAGGACATTTACTTTGGTTCCATTCAGTGACTCCTCCCACCCACCGCCAACTACCACTACCAGCCTCAGGCTAGATCACAATCTCCCCACGCTTTTAGACCTCTTTGGGGACAGCGCCGCCATCACTCCCCCTGCTGGAGAACCGGAGTCAAAGCCCTATTACTGGAGGGGCCGTGTCACAGGAAGGCGACCGTGGCAAGGACCTTGAGCACATGCATACGAGGACGGAGGAGAGTGTCTGAAATCTGGGGCGTCCAAGAGCTAGAGAGTCCTGGGTTTGTATCCCGCTTTGCTAGTCATCCACTGGTTCTGCCTTCATGCTATGTTTGCTCACGGAATGCTTACTGAACTGCGACTATTTTGCCAGCACTGTGCTAGGCTTCTAGGCACACTGTGGAAAACAAGACTTAGGTGGTCCCCACGCTCCTGGAGTTTTGGGTCGAGCTGGCATGAAAGCATCACGGTACAGATAATGAATTACACTGGTGGTGAGTGCAATGAAGGGAAAGCACAGGGAGCCCTAAGGACATAAGACAGGGACATCGAACTCGGGTTGAGGGGTCAGGGAAGGCTTCACTGAGGAAGTGACATTTTGAGTGGGATCTGAAAGAGCGTAGACTCCTCTGGGCAGGGGTGGGTGGGGTGGTTGTGGTGGGGGCAGACACTTCGTACATCTACTCCAGGGAGGGGTGTCCATAAGGAGCCTTGAACTCTTGCCCGATGCCATGGAGGTGATCAATAAATGACCGTTCCCGTCCCTATACCCCACAGATTTGGCTTCCTTGGAAGAGGGAGAAGAGGGGAGGGAATTCTAGTTTTAGTTGACACTCTCCAAGCACCCTTTTTTCAACTGGCTGCTGCAACCAGCAACCCCCTCCTTCCATCTCCTGGGCTCTCTATGGAGTAACCAGAAGGGCTGGTGCTGGGAATCCTGGGGGTGCGATCGGCAGGAACCTCAGATCATCTGTGAGCCCGGCTCCTTTACCTCCCACAGGGAGAGCTCAGGGGAAGTAAGTAACGTGCTCAGAGCAGCCCGGCCACGGCAATGGCTCAGTGACTCTTATCCACCGCCCCAAGATCAGTTAAATACCTTTTCCCCCATGAAAATCTGAGCACCAACACCAAATGATCAGGATTAAGCAATCTACTCAGCGTTACAGAAGCAAGCCTGCTTGTAGTAAGATGATGTTATGGAGAAGCGAGACAGACCCCTCGGAACCCCTCGGAACCAAAGCTGGTGCAGAAAAGGCTGGAAACACAGGGACAGCCCCCCCTCCCCCCCCACACACTCATCCCACACCTGGATAATTGCTGCCATGTCACCAGCCCTGCTTCCTTTACCACTTACAGAGGCACACATCTTAGGCTCTTTCTGGATCCAGAAACTACATACCCATGAAAGAATGCAAATCATCATCTTTTAGGTTAGAGTCTCCGAGGAATTAAATTCACCCCCCCCAAAAAAGACCCATTGTTTCAAAAACTAGGAAAAGAAAAACTCATTTGTGATACAATGTGCTATTTATATAAAGGATCCAATTTCTTTCTTCTTTTTTCCCCGGGCCCTTCCCCCAGCGAAATATATCTGACCGAAATCTAATTCATTTTTCTTTAAGCACTAGGACTATCCTCTGGAAATGAAAGATCTAATTAAGTTATGGTCCCCATAACTCAAAAGACAGGTTCTGGAGAGGGTTCAAAGATATAATTGAGAAAGATAATGAAAGGTTTGGGTGATAAGGCTTTGATGAACGATTAAGAAAACCCAAGTTCTTCTTTCTGAAGAACACAAGTCTGAGAAGGCTTCAATTTTATGGAAGGTTCTCGCCTCTGATGTACCTTCTCTAGTCAGGGTCAGCCGAAGTAACATCAGCTTTGGCTATAGCACAAAGGTCTCAAGTCAGATACCAGAAAGAACTTTCTCACAGGAAGGTGCTATAAAAGTGTGTGTGTGTGTGTTTCCTTTTGGGGGAGAAGAAAGTTTCTGGGAAGCCATTACTGATCTGAAACAGAGGTATGTGATTCTCTAGGCAGGATGGTGGTATGAGTAAAATCACCACTTCCCTAGGGTCACAAGCCACAGGCGGAGAGTTCTGTTGCTCCTTCACGCACTGCCAGGATGATAATGATTTGGGTTGAGTTTGTTCCCAGAACTCTGCCCACAGAACAGACTGAATGCGGGCAGCGGCAGGACACACCTCCTCCCTCCACCCCGCTGAAGAAAGACTGGTGCGATAGAGCTCCCACCTCCACAGCTCACTGATGGGGCCAAAGCGGGGTGTGCGGGCTGGACTCCAAACACCAGGCTGAGCCTGAGCAGGTGCTATGCTCAGAGTGACTCAGAAGCTGGCAGACTGTCGGAGACCTCGAGCAGGTAAAGGCAGAGTATCCCGTTAAGCCCAAAGGCGAGGGGTCCGGCCACTGGGTTGCAGCAGCTGATTATTCAGATGGGACCCGTGAGCTGCTAGAGCTGTTACCAGGGAACGCACATTTGATCTCTCTGACCCTGGCCCCAGTTATGTCTAGGGTTCATTCTCAGCAGAAGTGGAGGGGGGGGGGAAATAATGCCAAATCTGATGTCCTGCTAATGGGGAAGAAGCACCTGTGAGATCAAAGCAATGGCTCAATGAAAAACCCAGGCAAGCAGCTGGGAGCACAGTAGCCCAGATGGGAAGAAGCTGCAGCACCCACCGAGGGCCTTGCTTCGATCTGGCTGGGGTCCTTCCCACTGTCTGCTCTTAGCTCTGCTGAAGTTTTGGTTCCAGGTTGGTCTGGCCCCAGGGCCGTGGCTCTGCCCCATCACCAGGGTCACAGAGATGCCTTAAAGGAGGCTGGAAAGGAAAAATCCCTTTCCGGTTTGCCTAAGACAAAGTGGCATTCTTTCTTCCCTCCTTCGCTTCCTCCCCAGGAACTCGTACCAGGAAACCAAAAGAAAACCAAATACACAACCAAGAGTTTAGATCAGAAAGCTACACTCAATATAAAGTTTGACTGGTGGGTGTCCTTTTGGAGACCATCACCTCTGCGTCCCGTGCTTGGGTTCGGCCACATGGGTGAGTCCAGCAAGATTCCTGCTCCCTCCCAGGTTCACAGGTGTTGAGCTTGACTGGGATGTCCTGTTTAATTGTCACCCAGGCTGGTTTTCTCTGCAACCACCCTGGTTCTCTGGGGGTTCCACTGTGCCCTCTGACCCCCTGGGCAGTTCAGTTCAGTTCCTCTCAGCCGAACACCAGTGTTATGTCAGGTATTGTATTAGCACTGGGCATATAAAGAAGAGGAAAGAGGGTTTCTGGGGCTGAGGTTCTTAAATTGTACACCAAGCTACCATAGGTTGGGAGCCAGCAGCAAACTGCAAGAGGTGCCATGGGGTATTCTAAATTTTTGAGGGAAACATAGCAATCTCATGTGTTAAATATCCCATAAGCTACTGGCTTGAGGGAGTTAGTTTCACTATTAGATTGTGTTCCATTCTTCTTGATGTCATTTCTTTGTGAAGCTGGAATTTTGGTAACTGCTATAATAAAAAGTACCCAGGAAAAACCAGTGTGGAACAGGAGAGGACAGTGGCAGTGTCCAACCTGATTCTAAGGTTTGGACAGTTGTGCAGTGCCCAACAGACACACACGTCCCATTAATAAGTAGTTGTGGTCATTAAAGAGTGAAATAAAATATTTTTCTTTCCATTTTGTGTATTTTTCACATGGCTCTTAGGCTGTTGGGGGTAAATACTCATTAAGTTGTTTGGATCTAACTGCTAAATAAACAGAACTGTTAGGTATTTATGTTGGCCTACATGCTCAATGTAAAAATGACCGAGATGCTAAAGTGTTGTGAACTGAGGAAGTTTGGGAATCTGTCCTAGAAGAAATGACATTGGTTAGGATCTTAAAAGTGGTGTAAGAGGTGGCTAGAGAAAAAAAAGGGCATTGGAAGTAAAGCGAATAGCAGGAGCTAAGATATGAAGACAGGGAATGCAGGGAAATTAGTTTGGTGACACTGGAGCAAAAGACCTGGAAGAAGGTTAAAGAAGCTGCAAAGGTAGGCAGGGGACAGCTCACAAGTGTCTGTGCCATTTGAAAGAGTTTGGACCCAATCACAGTACATGTTGGGGAACGACGGGGAGGACAGTTAAGGTGGAGAGACATGATCAGATTTGCATGTGATGTGTGGCCCTGAGGGAGGTCAAAGTGTATGCCAGAGGCTCTTTGGAAGGCCTTGGCAACAGATCAGAAGGGGGACGTTGAGAGGTTGAACCAGAATGACAATGGGAATGTTGGGAAACTGGATGGCTGATTGAACAGAGCTTGCAGACTGGTGAGGGACGGTAGCTTAAATGTCTGTGTGGATGAGTGAGAATACAGTACAGACAAGTCTGGGCTGAGGTGAGGGTCAACAATTTCCGTTATTGTTCTATGCTGATAGCTAGACCAAGTATCCTTGCCAGCCGCCGGGTCTAGTTGTGGAAACAAGATTCCTAAAGCTTTCTTCTGTTCGCTTAACTATGAGTCCTTGTCTCTTTCTGTTTGTAAGCCAGACATTTCTTTTAGGCTACTCAGTGAGTTTCTATTTCCTGTCTAAGGAGTACCTTTAGCTCCTAAATCACTTAGTACTGAGATCAGTAAATACTCAAGGCATCCCTGGCTCAGGTAGACAGGTTGGCCCAGACTCCCAGGTCCTCCAGGGTGGCTCATCTCTATGTGCCTTCAGAAGAGAGTCCTTCCCCTATTTTATGACACTTGACAAAACTCAAATATCTGACACCTGAATCAAAAGGCAATAAGCAACAGAAAACAATAAGCAACGGAAAACAATAAGCAACAATAAATATAAAAGGAAATATATTCCCTTAAAGCAATAAGACCTCAATTCAATTAAGTAGAGCATTGCCCTGACTGTCCTTGGCTTTGGATTGCTGACCAACACATACCGGTGCCCTCCAGATTCTGTTTGCCCTGTGCTTTGGTTCTCTGTGACCAAAAACTTAGTTGTATCAGAAAAGAAAAGACAAGAGGTCAAGTCTGTAATCCTCCAAGTGGATGAAACTCCCCATGCAATGACAATTAGATCTTTCCTTCACATAGCTAAGACGATCGCAAATATTAGAAATATTTAACGTTCACCGTAGGACTTAAAAAAAAAAAATGCTCTCAACCTCCAGGATACCAGTTGTTAAATTTTCCACATCTAATACTTTGAATTCAATTAAAAGATGACCCAATTAATCAGACACCTTATTCCCTTTCCTCAGAATTAGTTTAATGATCTACACCAGACTAGGGAGTGCACAAAACTTAGGTAGAACCCACCTTCTATTTTTCTTGGTTGGAGAGTCCAGTCATATCAAGGGGCCACTGGTTCCACTAAATGAAGTTGAGGGATTCTTTTGGGGTGTATTTGAAAAACAGACATTGTTTTGTGGCATAGTTTTAGATAGAAATATCAGGGGCTTTTATTGTGCTCTATGGAGAATTGCCTGCTCAGCGCAGACCTTCTTCATGGGAGGATTTGAGGTGGCTTAATGGCCTGCCTGAGGCTGATGGCAATCCTGAGAACAGAGGCAAGCAGGTGACTCTGTATCCGTTTCTCCAGTAGGAGAAAAACAGTAAGTCAATAACGACTGGAAGTCTTCCATGCACCAGGCACTTCACAGACTTAAACCCTCATGAAAAATGGTGAAACTGGTATTGCTAAGAAGCCTCCCTGGACCTGGGCAGCTCTTGCCTGACAGGTCAGCTGTCTGGTCATATCTGTGGTTGTCCCAATCCAGGGGCTGGTTCTGGAGGCTGTGGCCGAGTTCTGAATCAGTGAAAGAAGTATATTGAATAGTTGAAGCGCTGAGCCTATAGCCCTGGGAAGCATTTCTGCCAATTGCCTCCAAGCTTCCTGTTCTCTGGAAATCCAGGGTGAAATGGCCCCTACCCCTCTTGTTGGGTATGATGGTGGAGATCTGCTCCTGTCTCCTGGGTGCCCTCCAGGTTGGAATGGGGTTCCTTGGCAGAAGAGGGCTTTGGAGATGTTGAGAATATTAGCGTCTATCTTCCTAGGCATTTACCTCAGCTTAATCAGCAGAGACCTTCCCTCTTATCCTTCGAATAAAAGTGAGTAAAGCCAAACCTATTCTCTGAAGAAGCAAATCTAGACATGAAGAAAGCTTTTAGGACTAAAAAACAAAATCCAAAAAAATCCCTGCTGATCTAAAAGGGAGAAGTTCCCCCAATTATCTTTTCTGTATGTATCAGAAATGATTTGCTTCTCAGGCTTTTGCTTAATAGCCATTCATCTTGGATTCTAACTTTCTCCACTGGTGAAGGTTTGGTTCCACCTCAAACTGTAACCAGCCTGCTTCCTCTTTCTCTCCTGTTGGGTTGTTTCAGGGATGGAGCATTGCCCATGTGCAGGGCAGTAAGGTGTGAGGATGGGATGGACACAGAATACGGAGCAGACGTGAGTCCTCTGAATGCACAAAGAGCTCTTCTCATCCATCACTGCCCATTAACCAAGACTTCGCTTTCTGCCATAGTTACCCTCTCAGCTACCAGTGGCCGATAAGATCCATATAGATCCAGTCCTGCCTTTAACTGATGGTCAAAAGCCAAACTAATATTGGGGCACATTTGAGGAACAGCTAAGAACCACATAAGCCCAAGAGCAGCAGAGGTGGTATTTTAGCCAAACCTTTTTGGCAGAAGTAAAATCAAGGACTGGTCAAATACTGGGGCCCCAGTGGGTCCCTGAAGGAGCTGAGGCATGGGCACGGGTTTTCGGGTGCTCTTTCCCCAAAGGAAGTGCTTTCCCAATTTGATGCTTTAGTTTTTCGTCTTCGAAGAGAAAGGGATGAACGCCCACATAGGGAGGTTGAGCAAGAAAGATGTGGCATCTATAAAGTGTTGTGAGGTCCTCAGAAGCAATCGTAAGTAATAAACCGGGATTCTAGAGACCGGATGGTCCATTCCTCCTTATGACCAGACCAGGCAAGTTTGTACTTCCTTCGAGGCTGCCCCTTGAGGGAATCTTTCTTCTTCTTACAGACCTTAAGGGGACTCCACAAGATTTCTGGATTACCTAATGGCCCTTGTGTTCAAAGTTCTTCTGTGTGTCTGGACCCTTTTCAACTGTGCCCAAACTCATGCCACCTTTTCTGGACCCAGTAGAGTTGGGCGCTCTTTCCTACATAACGAAATAATGTATTCCATTCCTTTCACACAAGCAATTCCAGCTACGTTTTTGGTCACCAAGGCCAGTAAGATAGGCTTGCAAGAGGCTGGGAGGTTTCAGTTTAGCAACCTCATCTCTGAGGTGTCTGCCTTCTGTGGCCTCCTCCCCGTGAAGCTGAAGAAGGCCAGTGGAGAGGCCCGTCAATAAACATAAACCATAATGGCCCTACCCATTTCCTTTGGAGGAAATGAACCTAATGGAGAAAGATATATTGATCAGAAAGACCCAATTTCAGAATCAGTCTCCTGGCGGTGAACCCTTTCAGTGAGCAGGGGCTAATGGCCTGGGCTTTCAGCTGCTGTGGCCTGTTTGAGAGCTGTACATCTAACAATCAATGGGATATCAAGCCTGCCAGGGGGCCAGGGATGCTACCGCCAAAAGGCTGGCCAACAGGAAGGAAAATGCTGTGGGCTTTTTTATAAAGCTAATCAGAGAAGGGGAGAAAAAAATGCTGAGCTATTTGGGGGCTTTAAGAAGGCCTTCCAGTTGAAGAAATCCAACCTGTGGTGACACCGCTCTTTCCCTTCTATCAGCAAGACTCTATTTTCCAACCCATAAAGAGCCCATTAAGCAGCTCTCTTCGGGGGGGTGGTTAGCAGGGAAAATGCCACGTAGGTTCCCCGATGTTTTTCTGTGGCGGGGCCCAGCAGCCCATATGGAGAGGCCTTGTTTGGTTCTTGCTAAAAAGGGGCTGGAGCTCTGGCTTCTGCTGCAGGGAGGCAGCAGTTTGTAATTGGGAAACCAGCCATTAGACCATGGGTGGTGACATAATAAAACACGTTTCTTTCCGCCTCTGTTGTAAGTCTCCCTAGGATCTAGACAATACCTTCCCTCCAACCCCCCCAAATCGATGAGTTTTTGCCCAGAGACACAAGCAGAGTGTGTGTAGTATAAAAGGAGTAGATTTTTCGGAGCCCAACCCTGACTAGTTGTGGGACTATGGACCAGTTCATTAAGATTCGTTTTCCCTGTCTCTTAAATGGGGATAACAGTACCTACTTCGCAAGGTAGAATGGGGATTAATATCCCTATCATATACTCTATCTGAAGAGCTCAGCACAGCGTCTGGCATGTACTAGGCACTTAAAGATAACGCTGCCCACATGCCTCTGCATGTTGTCTAACGATCTTTGCCGTTTTCCTAGAATAGATGTAAGTTCCATGCTAATAGGTATATTCCAAGACTGGGCATCAGAAGACCCAGATTCGGGGGTGCCTGGGTGGCTCAGTCGTTAAGCGTCTGCCTTCGGCTCGGGTCATGATCCCAGGGTCCTGGGATTGAGCCCGCTTCGGGCTCCCTGCTCAGTGGGAAGCCTGCTTCTCCCTCTGCCTGCCACTCCCCCTGCTTGCGTTCCCTCTCTCACTGTGTCTCTCTCTGTCAAATAAGTAAATAAAATCTTTAAAAAAAAAAAAAAAGACCCAGATTCGTTCTCTGCTAAAACAGTCTAAACCCACGGAGCACAGTCTTGAGGAGCATATGGGATTTGCAGTGAGAGGAAAGTTTTCCAGGCAAAAACACAAGAAAAGGTGCAGAGGGGAAATCAGCCTGGGATGTGTGGCTCTTGTAGGGGAAGTCTGCTGGAGAGGGGGACACAAGCCAGGCTGTCCGGAGGCGGGCAGAGGGTTTCAGGTTAGATCAGGAGGGAAGCTGAGAGTCACTGAGTGGCTGTGAGCCCCAGAGGGACAGTTTTCACTCACTGAAGTTACCTGAGGAGTGACAGCCCTGAGCAGGGGGTCAACAGTCTTCGTGCATTAGGGAGAGCCTGACCAGGGTTCCCCTTTTCCCTCTAAGATCCTCAGTTACTGGTGTTCCCTGTGGGGCTACTGAGCTGTACTCATCTCACCCCCCTGAAGTACTTCCCAAGGGAACAGGATAAACGTTCCAAAAGTTCAACCATTGCACCTGCTGAGCTATGGCTGAACTGTTCCCCAAGAAAGAGGATCAGAAGTTACCTTTGTTTTGCCCGAGGACAGCACAGCAAGCCAGGGACAACAATGATCGCAGAACCAGAGTAAATGAAATCATGAATGTTATAGTAACACTTGGCGCAGTCCCCTGCCTATAATGGGTACTCAGTAAATATGGCCATGATTTATATTTTTAGGACCATCTCCCTCTCCAGGAACTTTACCATTTTTGCATGCTTTCATACATTTTTCCTCCTCTAAGAGATACCTGATGATGGAGTGTGGGTTGGTGCCGTGCCTGGAGGCTTCGTTCAGTTCCACAGTTAAGGCAGCAAGGGACTGTGCTCAGTCCAGAAGATTCTGTTTTTAGGTTACGGGTTCTATAGAAAACCATGGAAATCAGGCACCCCTGGCGGGGCAATGTCTGTTGTGTAGAGTCTCCGGGTCCCCGCAGAGGCAAGTCCAGCTGGTGGGGGGCAAAGGTGTCCACCAGATAAAAGAAGGTGTGTCCCTGTGGGACCTGGAGAAGGCGGGAGGTTAATACAGAGCCACGGCGAGCCCGCAGACGCCTTTTGGGCTGGCGGCCCGGGGCAGGCGTGCTTGGAGACACATGGAGGGCAGGAAAGCCACTGCAGGAAGATACAGAGCCACGAGAAGTCAGTGACTGCCCTCAGGGAGGCAGGACATGCCCAGGAAAAGGAAGGAGCTCACTGATATAAAAATATGATGTATAGCACCAGCACCACCCTAGTGAAGACGCTTTTTAAGACTTTCATGTAATCTCCGTGGATCCTACCAGCCCTGGGAGGGAGGCAGATCATCGTCATTATTTTTCTGTCACAGAAGAGGAAAAGGAGACAACAGAGAGGGGAAGAGGCTCACACAGGAGCATAGGGCGGAGCTGTGACCGGGACTTCGGCCTGCTTCTCGGCGTCTGGAGCTCGGAGGTACGCCGGGGCCTCGGGGGGGAGGGGGGCGGCGAGAAAATGGGAAGGGTCTGCGCTCCAACAACTGGCAAGTGGGATTTCAAACACAGAGAGGGTGCAACTCCCCAGCCCGCTCCCCCCCGCAAAAAAAAAGAGATCTAGGAAAAAGAGATGAAAATGAGGAGTCATTTCAGGTTGTAGAGGTCATTTGTTTTCTTCTTCTATTTCCATCTCTTCCCTCTCGAAGCCACTAGAAGCAGCTAAAAACACTTAAACATGGATGAGTTTTAGTGCTTTGAAATGGTTTCAGCCTGAAGCTACATCAGAGGCTCTGACTCAACACTGATGGGCCAGAGGAGAGTGCACAGACCCAACAGAGCGACTGTCACCACTTTGAGCCTCTTCACATAAGCGGTGTATCAGCTAACAGGTACTGAGTGTTTACCAGGAATAGGGCACTGCACTAAACATTTTATTTTATTTATTTATTTTTTTAAAGATTTTATTTATTTATTTGAGAGAGAGAATGAGAGAGAGAGAGCACGAGAGGGAAGAGGGCAGAGGGAGAAGCAGACCCCCTGCTGAGCAGGGAGCCCGACGTGGGACTCGATCCCGGGACTCCAGGATCATGACCTGAGCCGAAGGCAGTCGCTTAACCAACTGAGCCACCCAGGCGCCCTGTGCTAAACATTTTAAATATAAATGATCTCATTGGCTCCTCACTCAACGCTTTGAGGTTGGCGCCATTATGTCCCTCACTGAGCAAGGCATAGCGAGATGGTAGAGCTTGGGCCAGGTCCGTCAGCTGAAAAGAGGAAGGCGTGTTGTTCACGTGTGTGCTCAAGCCACGGGGCCATGCGTCTTCCCCAGTGGATGGAGGTTGGCGCCAGCCGTGACCACTGTTTCTGGATCATGGTAAGGTGAAGCACAGTGACAGTCTTCCATGGGAACTTTCTATAAAACCCAACACCTAGGGCACCTGCCTAGGTGGCATCCGACTCTTGATTTCGGCTCAGGTCCTGATCTCAGGGTCGTGGGATGGAGCCTGAGGGCTCCGCATTCAGTGGAGATTGAAGATTCTCTCTCTCTCCCTCTGCCCCTCTCCCCTGCTCTCTCTCTCTCTAATAAATAAATAAATCTTTAAAGAAAACCCAACACCTGACAGTTCACGCGTTTGTACATTCAATTAAACATTCCTTCTATAAGCATGTATTGTGGTGAGCTCTGTAGCCAGACACTGTGTTGAGAGCTGTGAACATAAAAATAGGAAAACATGGCCCCTGCCTGCCCATAAGGGAGCTTATCATATGACCACTTCAACAAATGGATGGCTATTTGGAAAGAGAAGGAAGCGAACATTAACAGGGTACCTCTTACATGCTGTGCAATTTACAGGTATCTTATTTAATCCTTAAACCAGTTTGGTGAGGTGGGTATTACTGTCTCCATGTTACACATGATGAAGCTCTGGAGTAGAAAGATTAAGAACATTGTTCAAGGCATACAGTTAGTGACAGTTCTGGGATCAAAACAGGTCTTATTTAATTTTTTATAAGAACATGATATTTAATTTCTTTCGTAGACTGCTTCCTTGTATGTACTTAGGCTAACACTAAGTGAATTGCTCTTCTCCGCACATTCACATTTCCTGGAAGAAAGAAGCCATTAAGTGTTGTCACTTGGTGGCAGAGGCAAAGCTGGGAATAAATAGCTGGGACTGAAAATTCAAAATATATTATAGTTATCAAGAGTAGGGACTCTCATTTTCTGTTTTTGACATTTTTCCCCCCCAAAATACCTTAGCTGTATCCACAGGGTTTGATATTCACAGATGTTTATGAAATAAATGATTATACATATAATTACAAGTGCCAATTGGCACACACACATTAAAAACTGATGTCCAGTAAGTTTTATCAACTATTAAGTTATTTCACGATGGTGCGATCAAACCTTTTCATGGCAGGTTCTGATCAATAACCAATTCACGGATGCCCAACACATCAGTGGCAAAGCCCAGACTGAACTCCATCCTCTAACTTCATTTGAGCTTTGCTTCCAACAAATTCCACTGAAGGAAGGTCAGATCAGGTCTTATTTTCAAACTCACATGTCAGTCCCCATACCCCCTATCCGCCCCTTGTCTCTTCCTCCATTGAATGAGGTCAGTTTCTTTTCTTTCTTTTTTTTTTTTTAATTTTATTATGTTATGTTAGTCACCATACAATACATCATTAGTTTTTGATGTGGTGATCCACGACCCATTTTCGCATAACACCCAGTGCTCCATGCAGTACGTGCCCTTCCCAATACCCATCACTGGGCTAACCAATCCCCCCTCCCCCATCCCCTCCAAAATGCTCTTTGTTTCTCAGAGTCCACAGTCCCGAATGAGGTCAGTTTCAAAAGGAGTATATGTGGGTAAACAACAGTAAGTCCTGAATTTGAAGAATTCAGCTGAGGGTCTTTGACCAGGAGAATGGGTTATTACCACGGGATTCTTGGGTGGACTTTGAAGGAGAACATAAGGTGGAGGGACACCACTGAGTCTTACAGGTGTCCCAAACTCCACCAAAGCGAATCTGTCCCAGGTCAAATCCCACTGCGCTGACTGCTTATTTCAAGAGATTTGTGGAGATTAAAATGCAAAGTAGAAAAAGAAGGGGACAGTCTCGGAGTTTGCTGAATGTGATGGCCGATATATATGTGATGTGAAGGGGCAAAAAGAGGCGTCAGTAAGGGTTGCAGGGATTCAGAGCAAAGGGGATTGGCTACTGTAGACACCTGCTGCCATCCATGGTCCAATATAAAGCATCCCCATCTGATTTTTAAAGATCTTCATCTCCAAGATCACGTATAAACTCCCTACCTTGCATGCCAAGCCCGCCATGGACTCAGCTTTGCCCTCAAGCACTCTATTCCCTGACTCCTGCCTCACGTTTAAACCTATTTCCTGTTTGTTCCTTTTTCTGCAAGGCCCACTCTACCGTCAGTTACTTGGCTACTGCTTACTAGCCTTCACCTACTCCACATACGTTTTATCTCCTCTGAGAAGTGGTCCTCTGACTGGTCTGGCCCCAAATCAAGAGTCCAATGCCTAACCAACTGAGCCACCCAGGCGCCCCACATAATGGATTCTAAATACATTTTTTGAAAAGCATGAACTTCATGAAGATGCTAAAGGTTCAGATATCCAGTGTGGCAGATGGGCTCTAAGGTGACACCCTAGTAATCTCTGCCTTCTAGTATTCACTCCTTTGTGTAATCCCCTCCCCCACAGCATATAGATGAGACCCAAGACTTGTTTCTGTCCAGCAGAATATGACAAAGGTGATGTGCTATTCCCGTGATTGCATTATGATCCACATATAAGGCTCTAAGTGATTTGCTCTCCTGCTGGCCTTGACGAGGCAGCATGTTGTGAATGGCGTATGGACAGAGCCACATGGCGGGGAACTGTGGGTGGTCTCTAAGACCCGAGAGCGGCTTCTAGCCAACATCCAACAAAAAAGCTGGGACACTCAGTCCCAAAACCGAGAAGAAATGAATTCTGCCAGCAACCTGAATGAAGTTGGAGGAGGATCCTAGAGAAGCCTCCCAATGAGGACACAGCCTGCCCAGCTGCTTAACTGCAACCAGACTCTGAGCAGAGAACCCAGCCAAGCCTGCACTCCTGGCAGACAGAAACTGTGAAAATGATAAATGTGTGTGTTTCAAGTCACTAGGTTGCTAGTGCAGGGTAATAGAAAACTAATGGATGTCCAGCTTTTCAGGAAAGGAGAAACAGGATGGAAAGCAACACCAGTTGGGCATTGGCTGGTATGAGCTGCTGAGACCAACCTCAGCATTAGGGAGTGATGTAGGCATTTAATGCAGGAGAGGGGAGGTCTGAATCCCAGAACTAACTGAAACTCACTGACCTTATTCCTTCCCCTTAAATACATTCTCATCTCATTCATGCCACCATTTAAACTTGATTTAGACCATTACATGGCCAGGAGTCACAGCTTGGTACGTAAGAGAGAGGGTGAAAGGATTGGCCAGGACACAGACTCGGAGTCTGAGTGGGGTTGGGATCTGTAGCTACTGTCCTATAGATGCAAGATTCTGGGTAAACGACTTAACCTGTCCCTCAGCTCAGGCCCCTAGGTAACCAGAGGCTGATTACGGGGCTGTTGGGGTTATGGGAGTGGCATAGAGAAGTGGCTAGCTCCAGGTCTATGGTCCCCGGGCACTGGCTCCCCCATCCCCCGTCCCCACCGCTGACTGCTTCTCCAGCTTTCATTGCTAAAGTTAAGCTGGCTTTGGGATTCTCCCAGATGGAGTCCTTCCCGAGTCCGTCCAAGATGAGAGTTCTTGGCTGATGCCCCACAGGTTTGTGCTGTGGCCAAAATCCTAGGAACTTCTACCTGCTTGTTTCAACACTGCTAGGCTGCTGAAAGATCAGGATGAATTTCCTAAATGACTTATTCCTCCCCCTATCATGAAGGCACTTTCTAGATCACAAATGGGACTTCACCAAACACACTGGAAAGTGAAAGGGGTCCCAAACTATCCAGCCAACCATCTGTCTGCTGGCCCAACCCCAGGCCCCAGACCATCTTGTCCTTGCCACTCTTGGTCCTGTCCCCTGGGCCTCAGCTCCCGGAGCTCAAGAAGCTAGTGTCGTGCACTTTGGCAAGCAGTAAACACATTGCCACCTTTGCTTGCCTGGGGACCCCGACGAAGCCTCGCTCAAAGGAGTGGCTAAGTATGGTTTGTTTTGTTTCAAATAAGATTCTCGGGGCGCCTGCGTGGCTCAGTCGGTTAAGCATCTGCATTCTGCTCAGGTCATGATCTCAGGGTCCTGGGATCGAGTCCTGCATCAGGCTCCCTGCTCAGCAAGGGAGTCTGCTTCTCCCTCTGCCTCTGCCCCTCCCCCCACTTGTGCTCCCTCTTTTTCTCGCTCTCAAATAAAGCCTTTAAAAAAAATTAAAAAATAAAAATAATAAGATCTCATCTTCCCATTGGGCTTCTGAGAGCTTAGAGCCCTTACACCTCATGAGCCTTAGGAGGGGAGGAAAGAGGGACCCAAAGACAATTACTAATTTTATATCATGGATAGCGAACTTACAGCCAATTCATCTAGTATCCCACAACTTGAATATCTAGATTTACCTACCAATGCTCCGTGTCGTGTCAGGCCCCCTGAGCATGACCATGCACGTGTGTATCCACGACTTCAGGATATGCTAATAGTTGATGTGTTAAGACACAATATTTAGGACCCTCACCGAACTTCAGGGTTTTGAGACCAAGATCACTTATTTGCATCCTCTCGCGTTACAGAGAAGGAATGAAGGTCCCCCGAGGTAAGTGACTTGAAAGGCACAAGAAGCTGGGTTTCTGAAGTCCCCACGTTGTGCTCCTGGCACCTTACACTGCTGTGTCTTTGCCTCTTTTGCTTAGATGGTGCTGATTAATTTCCTTTGATCTATGCCACTTCCTGAGCAGGTGTTAATTTTCCGAGAGGCCTTGGGACCCCCCTCATGGGGCATAGGGTCAAGAGACCACCCATTGGCTTGCCTTGGGCTCCACCCAAGGTGGCTGCCCGTAGCGTCTGACCTCAGGTCCTACATGTACATCCCTCTTTGACTTCCTCTACCCCAGTTGTCCCAGGCCCTACCCCAGCCCTCCACACTGGGGTGCTACAGCCTTGGAGAACAGCTAGAACCACCCTTGATGTGAAGGCAGGGGAGTGTGCAAAGGGCCAGACGTGCCCCCTTCCCCGGGCTCTAGGAACAGGATGCTGGAGATAAATGGTGTGCAGTGGGGATGAGGCAGGAGAAGAAAGTGCTGGAAGGACTGTGTGTCTGGCACTGGCCTAGGCACCTTTGCTCACATAACAATACCTTCTTTAACTTTAGGGCAGGTCTTGGAGGTATTTTTTAAAGCTAAGGATGCTGAAAAGCTTGGTGAGGGAGGCGGATGTCCTTAGGGCTTAAACTTAGGGACGTGCAAGAATCCAGTCCAGTCACTGGTTCCAATTATTGAGACATCGTCCTGCATGTCTGGAGCACAAAGCAGACCTGACTCATCTCTAGGTAACTGCATGGGTTTCAAGGCCAAAAGCGTTTACGAATTTTTCACACAGTTCATTCTTCCTGCCACCTTTAAATGTCATCCCTGACTGCAGTCAGCCTTGAGTCTTCTTACGCCAATACATGCTAGCGCTTCTGCCTAAATGTCAGGCTTGATTCCTTCCATCCTAATTAAGCGTCTCTCTTCCTTAACCAGCTTACCCAGTCAATCGCCCAGGAGCACCTATATCCTGGGTCCAGCACCCTCCATGGTACAGGGAGAGGGGCACTGCAACAGTTCCTGCAATTAGCTCCCAACCCCGGAAACTGACAATCAAATTAACCAGTGAGTAAAAGCCAAAAGCAGGTTATAATTAACTACCTATGTTTAGACCAGGTTTGTCTGTAACCATAGATTTACAAAAGTGCTTTCTGGTCTGTGTTCTTTTTTTCTAAATATAAATCCAGTCTTAGAATCCTAGTACCTTGAGCCTGAGTTGACAACGACTAAATTGACTGTCCCCAGCTCAGAAGAGGACCTTCAGTGATTCACTACCCCCCCGCCCCCCCCCCCCCCCCCACTAAGCCTTCCTCTGGGTGGGCGGGAATGATAGGGCGTTCAGGGCTGAGAACCACTTTGGCAGCAGCAGAAGGTAGGTCTTTCTTGGCAGAATGATTCTCATGGACACTGTAGGCTCTTTGGAACCTGGCTGGCAAAATCCCTAGCGCCAGACCATCACTGTGAACGGCCACACCTAGTTGCTTCCCCCTGACCCATAGCCTGATCATCACTTCGCTTTAAAAAAAAAAAAAAGGCGTAAAATGTTCAGGCCTTTTCCACGAAGGCTACAAGTCAAAGGGTCAACTGCTATCTAAGGTTATCTGAGTCCTTTTTATGGACAAGGTGGGAAATCAAGAAGCTGGGAGGGGACGGGGTGCATGGGTGGCTCAGTCGGTTGAGCATCCGACTCTTGGTTTTGTCTCAGGTTGTGATCTTGGGGTCCTGAGAACGAGCCCCGTGTCTGACTCCATGCTCAGCGCAGAGGTGGCTTGAGATTCTCTCTCTCCCTCTGCCCCTCCTGCTCATGCCCTCTCTCTCTCTTTAAAATAAATAAATCTTAAAAGAAAGAAAGAAAGAAGCTGGAGGGGAAGAAACTGCCTGTTCTTTGTGCTTATGCTTATGTATTAAACTGAATTCACAGGACAAAGAAACAAGCCCTAAACGGAGTCCCTTTCGCTAAAGCCCATCAAGACTTTCCTAGTTGCAGTTCCAGGTCTCCCAGGAGGGAAGTTTCAAACCAATCGGTCTGGAATACCCTGATCAGCACTAGTGAGGTAATCTGCCTGATAAAAGAACCCCCCGCGTTCCCCTAAGGGAAGGTGACCTGGCCTTGAACAATCCTTTTCTTTTGCTCATAAACCCAGTCGTATTTCTGCCTAGAAAATCCTTCCACTTTGAATGGTTCCTTGGTGCTCCTCTCAACTTGCCAGATGGGATGCTGCCTGGTTCACAAATTGTTGAATAAAGCCAATTAGATCTTTACATTTACTCAGCTGAATTTTGTTTTTTCAACAATAGTGATGTGCAGTTTCAGGTGACGGCAGGTATTAACTTCCTTAAATGCGCTTACGAGCTTTGGGGGCTCCGTGGAAACGTCTACCGCATGGAGATATTCCCCATTGGACTGTGAAGGGGGAGATGTCGTGCACTCTTAACTTCCCCATTTTATAGGGCAGGGAACTGAGGCGTGGAGAGGAAAGATGACTTTTTTAGGGGCACCTGGCTGGCTCAGTCGTTAAGCGTCTGCCTTCGGCTCAGGTCATGATCGCAGGGTCCTGGGATTGAGCCCCGCATCGGGCTCCCTGCTCAGTGGGGAGCCTGCTTCTCCCTCTCCCTCTGCCTGCTCTTCCCCCCCCCAACCCGGCTTGTGCTCTTGTGCTCTCTCCCTCTCTCTCTGGCAAATGAATAAATAAAATCTTAAAAAAAAAAATGACTTCTTTAAGGTCATGGTGAATTGGTGCAGGGCTTGACTTAGAACGTGGGACTTCACAAATCCTTGTCATGTCCCCCTTCCTCTCCCACAACCTAGATCTTCTTCCCCCACCTCTGGGTCTTCCTTTGTGCCATCTGGGGGAAGGACTGAGCTGGTGGCACAGCCAGGGTGAGTCCTGGCTCTGTCACCGTGTGCCCCTGAACAAGTCCTTTAACGCTCCAGGGACTGTGGAAAGATGAAAAGAGACAGATGGATCGCAGCGGCCCCTTCCGATTCTAACAGCCTGTGAGTTTGTGTGCTGGGGATGCTCTTCTTCTACCCACTGGGGGAGGAAGTTGGGCTGTTTCCTTAACCTTAGAAGGAATAAAGGATAAAAAAGAGCTGCCAGGTGTGGGCTGATCACGACCAGTGATCTGCAAGGGAAGGAGGATGGGGGTTGTGAGAGTCCCCGGTGCCAGGGGACCAAAGCCAGAGCCTCACTTAGAATACCCAGTACAACGTAAAGCAGCCCTTTCAAAGTGTGTTCCTCTCTTGAGGTGGCAGCCTCAAATCCCACTCTGCTTTGTCCCACCTTGAAGGGACCATTTACTCTCTCCAAGCTCCCTCTGACCCCTTGACAGCTGCTTGCCCAGATACAACACTGGCCGGGTTCCTCTAATTTCTGCTCTGTGTTCAGTAGTTAAGACCCAAAGAGAGGGATTCTTCAGGAAAATGAGGTACTACTTTTAGTTTATCAGCAAGACTTCTTCCCTCCTGTACTTTGTCTTTCTTAGCAGTTGAGTGCGCCACTTGGAAGCCCCCTCACTATTGTCTGTAAAACCATCCCGCACACACCATGCTGGCCAACGTGCCAGTCACCAGCTGCTAAATACAGCTAGAAATTCACTTCCTCGTCACACTAGCCGAATTTCAGGTGCCTGTAGCCACCATGTTGGCAGCGCAGATGTGAACATTCTCATCACCACAGAACGTTTGACAAGACGGAGCTGCTCCAGAACGTAAGCTCCCCGCGGGCAGGGACTTGGATCTCAAGTAACTTACGACATTCCTGGCACGTCAATTTGTTGAAGGCGTACATTGAATTCATGGATAGACAGATTAGATAGAGCAGAGAATAGGATATGGTGTCAGAACAGTTAGGCTAGTCATTCCAAATTGCACAGCAGGCTTCTAAAAAACTCTGACTGCTCTTAGTGTCCATTCTCTAAGAAGTTTCTGAGCACCCACTTGTGCTCCCCAAGGAAGGCTATGAAAAACACCACCACTAAGAGAAGAGGTAGTTAAATGTAATAGAAGGAGCAGAGGATTGGGAGAGACAAGGCCCAGGCTCTAGTCCAGACTGCATTCAAAAGGGCAAGTGGGGATGAGTCAGCCCCTTTGAGTCTCAGTCTCTTCAGCTGTAAAATGGGACTAATATCTCCAAGGACTTGTTTGTATGAACCAAATAGGATAACATAACAGAAAGTACTATGGAAACTGTAAAGAGTTGGATGTTTGTGTTATTGACCTTGTCCTCAAGTTGTCTCTGGGTCCCATTGCCACAGGCTTTAAGAATATTTGCCTTCTCAGGTGCCTGGGTGGCTCAGATGGTTAAGCGTCTGCCTTCGGCTCAGGTCATGATCCCGGGATCCTGGGATTGAGTCCCGCATTGGGCTCCCTGCTCCTTGGGGAGCCTGCTTCTCCCTCTGTCTCTGCCTCTCTCTCTCTCTCTGTCTCTCATGAATAAATGAATAAAATCTTTAAAAAAAAAAAAAGAATATTTGCCTTCTCCAAATGCCCCCCTCCTCCCCACCCTGGGATCATTACTTTAATCCACCATGCACAGCTGCAAGGAGATATTTCCACTAAAATACAACTATTACCATGCCCCCCCCCAAATAAAATGGCTCCTTACTGTCTATAAGATCAAGATCAATCTCCATCTTCCAATATTTGATACCATCACACGCCCCATTTGCTTAGGGAGCTCCTATTTCATGATTCTCAGGTAGGACCTTCCCCAAGCGAGAAAGCTTATTCCTGTTACAAATGCGCCTCTGCCTCACCCATGTCTTTCCTTCTTCTACCTTTCCAAACGGCACTGGCTCCCTTGAATTCACCCTGTCTATAACTCCAGCATTCCTCAGCGAGTCTCTGGTCTTGCACATTATATAACATGTTCCCCCACATGGGCTTGTTCTCTACCTGCTTCACGTGTCTTAGCTCTTCCACGATGCTGAACCCAAGAAGCAGTACTTAGGTACCTAGGGATGGGGACAGGGTGGTTAGCCCTGGACACCTGGGTTTAGATGTGGGCAGAGGGATAAGGAATGAGGTGAACCAAGAAGAAAATCAGGCTCGAAAAGACAGTCCAACTAGCTTTGTACAGGTGGACTATGCTTTTCCTTCAATGGATTCCATGTTTTAAACATTTCAGATACCTTGTGTTTATTAATAATTCTTTCCCCCATTTGTTATACCTTAGCGGTTGATACAGTTTCAGCCAAGTCAAAGGAACATAAAATTTTAGTTGAGGCTTTACTTTAGAGACAGGACTTTTTTTGGTTGTAGCAATTGATCTCACCCTGGATCAAAACTCTATGACCCCACTATTCATCTAGAGACTTCTCATACTGGTCTAGGAGGAGGGATAGCCAATGATGGTTGTGATGCGGAGCTCGGTGACTTAAGATGATAGGCTAGGGTCAAACAGAGTATACGGTTATTAGCCAAGGTCATCCCAGATGATGATCCCAGGCTCCCAATCCACTGCAGAAGGCCTGGGTGTGCAGCCCCAGACTTCATCCCCTTCGTGATAAATACCATGTCCCCAGGGGAGAGGAGGGTTAGAGCCAGGCAGTCAGTGCCTGTGTGAGGCTGAAGCCAGCACCACAATTCTGGCTGCGTATAAACAGAGGGCCCAATAAAAACACCTAATTATAGGGCAGGCTGGATGGACCCAGGAGGGGGACTCTGTTGGGGGCCCTGAAGCCTGAGGACAGACAGGCTGAGCATCTCCCAGATCAGCCACCACTGGCCTCAGACTGGAATGAGCTCCGTGTGAACAGATGGGCTGACAGAGAAGGCGCTTCTTAGCTCCCAGGGCCATGGAGAGCATTCTCCCCAGGAGCATCTAGCAGCTTCCTAGAAGATGCTCCTTAGTGCAGGACAATTAGGATTTTACATGTTTGGGAGACTGTTGCCTCATCCATAGAATGGAAGAGCTAATTCATAGAATTACTAAGAAATAAATGCCGTCAGGAGTAACTTCCGAGCTCTTTGCTCTTGGCTAAATGCTGCAAAAGATGATATGCTTTCTTCCAAAGTGGGAGATGGAAGTGTTGTGAACAGCAGTGGTCCCAAACCTGGACACAAAATACAGTTCTCGTCCTCCTACCTGCAGGTGCTCGTCCCTCTTGCCAGGCACTGAAATACTGCTAGTCACTCAACTCTACTAAGGTCATGGCGCACTGTCAGTGCTTAATATGCCTTTCTCATGCTACTGATAGAAAATGAGTTTCTGGGCTATCTTTCCTCCCCAGGGTCTCAAAGCAGGTTCACCCAGGTGTGTCAGTCTGACCTTCCTCAGAGGCTGACAAGAGGGACAGACATCTGTAACTTCCTGGTGGAGAATGGGGACTCCGTGTTCAAGGGGCACACCCCACATCCCCTAGAGCTTGGACTGGGACCTTAAAACACAAGCATCAGGATCATCTTCGCGAAGCCGACTAAGTGAACACTCTGCAAATGGGTGACTGAGTAATAAGCACCAGGTAGACTCCAGATGGAGCCTGGATTTTAAGCTTCTCTGGAATCATTTCACTGAGCTCTTTGTGTGTGTGTTTGGGGGTGGGGGGAGATGCTGCTTCTGGTTCTCTACACCATCACAGGATGGATGGATTTGGTCCCTCACTTCATGGAGGGGATGTAATCAGTCAAGTGGCCCTAGCTCACATACCACTGGCTGAGTGCACGTCTTCACAGCTTTCAGGGTCCAGGCCTAAACCACAGCAACGGTGTTATGTGGGTGTACGTTGTGCCTGCAAGTGGAGCAAAGCACCTGGCCCCTCCCATTCAGCCTGAGCAATAGGCCAGAAAGGGGGCCCTGCAACCGAACCCCATCTCAGCAAAGGGCACCCACACTGGCAAGCCTGTTTCATTAGCGGCCCAGCTGTTCTCAATGAGGGACAGGAGTCTCACTAATGAATATGCTGAGTGCAAGGTCACCAGAGGATCTGGCCTTGAGCCTTGGCTTTGCTATTTACCAACTGCAGTTTGGGGGAAACCTCTTTGGGCACGGAGCTCTCATCCATAAAAGTGGATTGGTAATGATGACTTCACAAAGCTACCGTAAGACTTAAGAGACCATGTGCATAGTGGTCAGACCCGTGGCCTCAAGAGACAGATCTGGATTTGAATCCTGGCCCATCACTCATGTGCTAAAATTTCCTGAATCTAGCTGACCTCCAGTTTTCTCGCCTGACACCAGAGAATGGTAATAATACTTAAGAGTGTTGTTTGGAGGCTTTCACTGGTGGTGCCTGGCACGCAGCAGGACCTCAGTAAACTCTCCCTGTTAATGTTGCAGACACAAGATGTCGAGCACGATGCGCATGCAAACAGTTGTGATTCTTTTCTAGGCTTTGGGCAAGGGTGGCCAATATGTGCCGTGCTTTGCATATAGTAAATGCATAATGAGTATCTGCTTTGTGTAATTATGGCATCCTTAGCAGCAGCTTCGCTCTGGAATTCAGCTCAGAGATTAGTATATCATTTGCAGTAACTACATTCCAGGCTGCCAGCCCTACAAATTAGACCAACTCAAGATATGCAGTCCATGATTGGGCTGTATCTCAGGGGAGGGTTTCTGGTGACAGCGAAAGCCACAAGGGATCCGACCTCGGGACTGTCGTGTCAGCAGAGGCTCTTCCTCCCACAGCGAGGAGAAACATACTGCTGTGTGTGGCTGGGGCACGCGCTGTGCGGGGACCGCTCTGGGACCAGAACACACAGCCGTCCCAGGCTGCCGGGCGGCAAAGACTTTCTCCATTTAAGTGCAGCCAAAGCTGAGGGCTCTCCCTCCCTCCCTTCTTTCTTCCCCATGTCTCCATCCCTCACTGACAGCCCAGAACTCGGTAGGTGGCAAATCAGCATGAAGGTCTGGTGTGCGCAAGTGACCCAGGGACTAGGACACACAGCATGGGGCTGCGGAGAAAGGGACGGCAGCTCCTCTCCTCCAGCCACCCTCCGACCTGCAGGATGGGAGTTCGAGGTTGCCCACGGCCTTTGGAAGTGAAGATTTCATCAGTTTCCAGCCCCTGCGTGAGAGAGCTCTCCATTTTCTTATTTGCCACATGAATTTCTCCAAGCACAGAGACATGTTCTTTCCCTTGTCTCCAGGATCGGGGACTCTGCCTCTTCCCACTTAACAGGGATGCTGATAGGAAGTGCTAATCAGGGTCATTCCTTGCATGAAGCGCTTTACCTTCCTGTGCCATCAATCCTCACAGCAATCAGCTCAGGACGATCATCCCTTAGACAAACAAGGAAACGGAGGCTCAGAGATGCTGAGTAGCTCGGCCAAGGCAACAGGAGGATTTTAAATTGCAGAGTCAGGATTTGAACCCAGGTAGTTGGCCTGAGTCCCCATCTGCTCAGCGCTGCTCCTAAGCCTGGCAGACACCCTTTGTTCTTCCAGATTGGGTAGCTCCAATTCTTATCATGTCTCTATAAAGAAACCTTTCCAACCCCTTAGCCACCCCAGTGCCCAGTGTCCTTTCTGGACCTTCTCCAGCATTGGTTTTTTTTTTTATCTCTGAACGTGCAGGAGCCCAAACCACCCAGTGGCTGACCCTACTGTTTACACAGAACTTAGCGATATGTCATTTTATTCTCCCAGCAATCCTGGTGGGGGCTCGGGCTGGCCAGGTCACAGAGCCAGGTGCAGCCCAGGACCCACATCTCCGGTGCCCTTTTCTCCTCCCAGATACAGCTGCTTCTAGGTACTGGTCTCAGCACTGTCTCTCCCTGCCCCTGCCCCCCCCCACCCCCAGGGTGCCCTGCATGTCTAGAGAGAGAATAGCATTCCCTAAAGCTTACTGGCTGATGCCCCAGGCCAATTCCACCCCTGAAGTCACTCAGGGTCCGTTCATTCATTCTATTCGCAGCATATGAGCTCTCACTTGGATGATTTTAGAGGTTCTCTTGGCTGCTGGTTTTGTACCCTGCTTCCATCTCCCAATTCCCAGCCCACCCCCACTGAGGCCAGAACAATCTTCCTAAAATACTAACCTGGATTATGCCATGGTCTTGCTGACCCCAAGCCCCCTGTGCTGGCTCCCATCAGCCTAGCTGCCGTGCCCCCACACCTGTTACCCTTCTACCACGAAGCTCTGTGGAACCCCGTAGTTGCCTGAAATACCTTGAAGTTCTATTGAACCCATTTGCCCCCTTAGCTTTTTCTAGTGGGATTGTCCATACCTCCTCTTTTTGGTTTAATGAACTTAAAGGATGACTTTAAGACTAAGCCAAGACTTCCCCTCCTCAGAGGAATCCTTCCAGAACTTCCTTCTGAATCACGCATCTCCTTCATTGTCCCTCCCAGACTTTACTTCTCTATATCCCTCCATTGGACTGTAGGCGCCTTGGAGATTAGGCTCAGTTATCTCTTTAACTTTGTGCCTTTGAAATATAGAACGTAGTAAATGCCTTGAAACTGAGGAATGAATGAATGAGTCCTCCCCTGCTGTCCCCACCCCAGCAAAGTAGCCATCTTCTGAGGTCTCATAGCACTTTATAATATTCTTCTATTAGCACTTGCCAGTCCTCAACTATTTCCCTCTGTGTCTGTTTTCCTCACTATATTGGAAATATTCTTCATTAGACTCTGAGACCTTTCAAGGGTGGGAGGAACAGTCCTGAGCACAAAGCCCAGCACATAGTAGGTGCTTAATTAATTGAATGGAGTGACTTCCAGGTCTTTGCTCTTTCTTGCCAATGTTAATCACAGAGAGGCACCATCTTACACCTCAAATAACCTCTGCTTCAATGCAGTGGCTTAAATTTGCTCACACTGAAGCCCCCTTCCCCTTGTCTATCAACCCCTATGTTGGGAGCTCCTGCAAGGGTCTACCCCATTGGCATGGCACCAAAAGAGCCTCTGAGTCATCCGCAGATATGCAACTTTCACTCTGAATTTCCTTTTCCAGATCATTCATAAATACATTAGAGAAGCCCAGTCATGGGGATGAAAAGTACAGCCAAGGCAACACAGTCAAGAATGTTGTGATAACTTCGTTTGCTGACAGGTGGTAAGCACTATGCTTATTGCGGTGAGCATAACGTACAGAATTGTCGAATCGTTATGTTGTACGCCTGAAACCAATATAACACTGGATGCCAACTATACTTCAATTTTACAAAAGGATAACCTCTCAACACCCTTCCAAAACGTGAAAGAAGCTCAGAGTCAGCATCAGCCACTATTCAAACTCCAGCTCTTGGGCCTTGGTCTGCACTCCTCATCCTGGGTCCACATTGCTTTAGTGCCCTTCATTACAGAAAGGGGGGAGACGGAATGTTGTTGATCGATCCGTTCATCTATCCCACACGTGTTGAGCATCTGAGAAGGAGTGGGCCTTGTGCCGGACTCCAGGAAATTCAGTGATAGATGAAACAATTCCTGGCCTCAAGGAGCTCAGCTGAGACAGAAGACCATCACAATGCCCAGTGACGCATGTACACGGTCATTTACAGAGTGCAGGTGGGCCATTGAGAGGGAGAGATTAACTTTGCCCACAGACTGGGCATGATCTGAACTGGGCCTTGATGGATGAGTGGAATTTGCCATCTAGACAGGAAGGGAGAAGGAACGGCAGGTGAAATATGGGAAAGGGGGGAGGGGCTCGAACCTCCAATGTGGCCAGCAGTGGGCTAGGGGAGGGGGCACGGCAGGAGAGAGAAGCCTTACCATGGACATGTTCTCACTGGGGGAAAATTTTTGTTTCTAAAAGACTGTGGGTCAATGACATTAATGTAGTGATAACATGGACTATGAAAAGGCATATTAATTATGGCCTTCCCTCTGCCAATAGCCAGAAAAAGCCAGAGCCTCAACTAAAAAGCTAAGGAAAGAAAAAGGTATTCTTTCATCCTACACTAACAACACTGATATATTTATATATGTGTTCGTGGGATTGCAATGGTCTCCCCCCAGTGACTGTAAGCTACCTGAGGGCAGAGGCTCTGTAATGATCTGTGTGGAATCTCAAGAGCCTTGAGTTGCTTGGTACAGAGTGAGCACCCCATAAATACTTAAAGAACTCTCTGGACTCCTGCCACTTGTCAGGAACTATAGTAGGTACTTGGGGTAGAGAAACGGACTAGACACATTGCCTGTCCTTCAAATGAGGAGGCTTAGCAAGTCTTGCTCCACTATGCTCTAGTTCCTTAGGTAGCCAGTTTCGGAATGATAAGAAATTATTTGTTTTACAGCTTGGAAAAAAAAAAGACCTTTCTATAAGCTGAGAGATGAATTTTTCCAGTTGACAGGAAAGGCCTCAGCAGCCTTCCCCAGCATGCTCGCAGCACTAATCTTACAGTGTCCTTCCCTCTTGCTACTCAGGCAGATGGGTCTGCTGGGAGGGTAAGAGCTCACCTACAGCTCACACACACGACAATCACAACCACGCTCACACACGATCATGAGCTTACAACACATTCTCAGTCACAATCACACTCAACACATGCTTACACCCATGCCACACAAAACATACGCTCACACGTGCCGACACACACACACACACACACGTGCATGCGTGCACACACAGCCTGAGCTGTTAAAGTGACAGCACTCACATTTTCCATTTATTGGTGATTTCAAAACAGGAAGCCTCGGTGGGGAGGGAAGGTGTTGGTGCAGCGAGAGTGGCTGTCAAGGGGCGGGATTCAGGAGGGACATCTCGCTGGTGCCGGGCTCCTTCATGGGCAGGGAAGCCCCCGGCCCGGCCCAGCTTCTGAGCAGCATCAGTCCAGGGCCTGGATCTGACCATTTAGCTGGCCAGGCGGCCACAAAGATGTCCCAGATCGCATCTCTCCTGTGGCCAGGGGTTTTCTGTGAGGAAGGAGGGAGCCCCCTAGGCCTTCCTGTCTGCCAACGGGGAGCCCCCTTCTCCTTTGGAAACCACCTCTTCCAGGAGCCCTCCGGGACTGGAACTAACTCCTGCATGCCGCTCTCTCTCGCCCCTTAGGCCCTCTGCTGCTTACTCAGCCATGCTCCTTTGCAATGGCATATTATGTCTGGTGCCCCGTCCCTACTCCACCCCAACATGGAATTAACCAGGGACCTGCTTTCTACTATCCAGTCCTTGCAGCACCTTGTGTTTTCCAAAGTCTTTTCATAATCGGCGTGTCCTTCAATCTTCAGGACTGCCCCCCTGAGTTTGCAAACAGTGTGCCCATTTTACAGATGGAGACTGGGAGCAAAGAGATGAAGTCCCATGTGCCAGAGTTCCAGAAGCAGACCTTCTGATCTCAACTCTTCATAAAGAAAGTCACAACTACTGTCTTGTACCTGGCTCTGAACCCAAGGGGTGTCTAAGCTGGCCAGGTATATCAGAACAGCCAGGGGAAAACCCGAAGGTAGGAAGGACTGAAAGGCAAGAGGGCATAAAGTGCACCCACGGGCTGGCAGGCAGCCAGGCACAGCCTGGGCCGTCTCTCCTACATCTACGCACCCAGACAGCAAACCACACACACACACACACACACACAGAGCAAACCGCCCCCCTACACCCACAGAGCAAGCCACACACACACACAGCAAACTACACACACACACACACACACATGCACGCATGCACACACAGAAATAAATCCTAGCTGGCTTGGCACCAGGAGGGCATAGGTCCATTTATATAGTTTAATTGCCTGAGGAATTGGGGCTGATTTCCGCAACTTAACAGGACTGAGGGGAAGCCCTAGCAAGAAGACATTTCTGGGGGCAAACGACATTTCTGGAACGTTGCTTTCTCTTGCTCTCTGAGAGAAGGGGTTAAAAGCATTTTTTCCCTCAGCAGTGACCTTGCAGAGGAAAGTGGTCTCCCTGAAGCTGCCTGCCGTGCTCCTGCCAGAGGGGGCTCCAGAGGATAGAGCAGGGGTGTCGCGGGCCACCGGGCTGGCCCCAGGGGGATGAAATCTGGTGACAGCATGCATGTGGCTGGAAGGAGACAGGAGAGGCCAAAAAAAAAAAAAAAAAAAAAAAAACCCAACCCGCGACCGGGCTGGATTTTTCTGCCAGGCTAGCATTTCTGTCAGACCACGACCTCCTTTTCTTGCTTCCCTTCCTTCCAGGTTTCACAGACTCAACAGCCGGGACCTACAAAACGGAACATCGGAGGTCACAGGAAAAAGGATGGGTTAGACTCAGGGATAGCCCTGGAATTTCCTTTCCTGGAGATCTTCAGGACTGAAATGAGAGGCTCCTGCACTCGGGAGGATTTGTGCTCTGCTCCTTGGCTTCTTTCCCTTCCCCTGTCTGGAACGCTGTCCAAATCTCTCTTCCTCCAAGTCCCATCCTTTTCTTAAAAGCCTTTCCTGACCTTCCAGGCTTCCGTGCTCCCGGAGGCCAGAGACCATGACCCTGGAGCCTTGCTGGTGGACACTGAGAAAGCGGATGCCCAGAGGACCCGGGACCCCACCCAACTCTGAGTATCTGTTGTCACCACACTGTCCTTACCGGGGGTGGTGGGGAGAGGCTTCTTAGGGGTGTGCTCCAGCATCTGACAGGAGTGGTTAAACTGGCCTGTGTGGGCGGTGAATGCGGCCCGGGTTCCAGAAGAGATCTGGGCAGAAGGCGGGTGGGGGAGAGCTGTCCTAGGGAAGCCGGACAGCTTGGGTTGGGTCACACACCAAGGAATTGCTCAAGGCTGGTTTCGTTGGTCAGCAGAAGGGTCCAGGAAGCAGAACCTGTGGGAGGGAAACTGGGCTGCTCACTCCAGAAGCCTGGCCACCCAAGTTCAGCAAGTTCACGTTCGTGGGGCCTTGCGGGAGGGGAGGGGAACATCTGGGCTCCTCGCTATGGGTCTGTGCTTTTCCAAGCAAAGCGTCACTGAACTCCGCTATCCAAGGAGGTCAGCACGCCTACCAGGAGACCGACAGAAATTTCAAATTTGCAGTAAGTCATTACTGCAGTAGGTCCTGGGAACTGGGCCGTGGAGCAACCACTCTATGAACGGAGTTAGATCTAAAAGTGAGGGGCTTGGGACGAGGCAAACAGGATCTATCTCTAGCTGTGTACATCAGCTGAATTGTGCTGTGAACCAATGTTTGCTTATTAGTAAACAACCAACACAAAGTGTGCTATTTTTTGTGGCCAATCTATATTTTGTTTGTTCGGGTTCATTTCCTTTTTGACACATTTCATGAATATATTTGTACCACGATCAAATTCATGATTCTTAAAATTCACTATTAGGAAAAAAATAAAAACACCAAACAAATCCAGAACATGAAAATATTCTATGAACTGAGAGTAAATTGAACATATTTTTTTTTTTTTCTGTGCAAGTTCTTGTAGAAATCTGAGTCACATCACAATGTCAGTCCTTAAACTAACAGGAGGCTAAAGCCAATCTTCCTTCCTTGATTTAATAGAAAATAAATTTCATCATTTTTAGAGGTGAAAAGAGTAAACGACTTAGAAGTACTTTTACCTTATTGGGTAAATTTACTTTGATGACTGAAAATAAAGTGTGTCAGTATGCATTTTTCAAGTAAGCAGGAATCAAAATTCCTACGAACAACTGGCTTTTAAGTTAGCTATCTTATCCCAAGCCTCTTGTCTCATCGACACAATTAACTCCCACTAAAGCAGGACTTCTGCTAAAAAAAAAAAAAAAGGGGTGTGTGTGTGTAAATAATGGGTTCTGGGGGGCGCCTGGGTGGCTCAGTCGGTTAAGCGTCCGCCTTCGGCTCAGGTCATGATCTCAGGGTTCTGGGAACAGTGGAGAGCCTGCTTCTCCCTCTGCCTCTGCTCCTGCCCCTGCTTGTGCTCTCAGTCTCTCTCTCAAGTAAATAAATAAAATCTTTAAAAAATAAAAAAAAATAAAATAAAAAATAAATGGTCCTGTTTCATTTTAAAAGTAATGCAGTTACATTTTTAGAAAAGATAAATGTGCAAAGATATATCTACTGACCCCATGTAGGTGTTCAGTACCTCAAAGCTGGCCTCATCCCCCCTCTGGCTTCTGCTTGCCGCCCCACCCTGTGGGGTGGCCAGCACCCAGCTCGCATGCCACGGTGCCTCAGAGTCCAGAGACCCTAGAGCAGGGTGGCTTCTGTTCAGATCCTAGCTGTGTTGCTGTGTGATTGTGGGCAATTTACTCAACCTCTCTGAGCATCACTTAGTTCTTGTGTAAGATGGGAACAATACCGGGACCTGCCTCTTACGGTTATTCCGTGAATCAAGTGAAATCAAAAAAGGGACTTAGCGCCCAGCCTGGCGCATACCAAACTCTCTGTGAACATTTGCAGGCATTCTAATCCTGGGACAACAAATGATTCAGGCTTCTCTGGGCCAAACGTCCTCTTTCAGATCACATGCTGTTTCATCAGGAAACATGTCAGGAAAGCCCATCCCTTTTTCTTCACCTGGGAACACCAAGCTCACAGTTCCAGAGTCAGTTCAAATACCAGCTTTGCTAAAACATTTTCTTGTAGCTGCCTCTCCCCCACCCACTTTAAAGCTGCCTGGTAGCTCCTGAACCTAGCCACAGTCTACTGAAATTATGTCTTCTGGTCTTGCTTTTCCACACAGTCTGGGAGCATTCAGAGCACAGAAATGAAGATTACTCCTCTTTCCACTGTAGATGCCAGGCACCCAAGAAGACACTCACTGTTTATTGAACGAATAAAACAAGATGGAATCAAATGGCATCTGTGTAGATGCCAGGATGCATAGAGCATATGGCTTTAGAGAAATATAATCCGTATTACATCTCTTCCAGAAACCAGTTATTTCTGGTTGGAAATGAACTTAACCAAATCAGATGTCATGGAACACAGGATAAAAAGACAAACTGAAAGAAAAATTAGGGGAATGGTTTCAGGGTCTTGCTATCTTTCTAGGAAGGAAGTATTACCCATCTGTAGGTACGTGTCTTAGGAGTTTAATGGGAAAGGGATACTTTTGAGCCACTGCTTGGCCCCAAACACAAACACTCTTGCATCAGGACAATTTTGGACAAAGCAAATAATGTCAATTTGCCAAATCGGGGAGGAAACAGGGATGATAAGTTAGCCCTACACTTGAAATGAAACTTTTTGGAAGACAAGATTATTGTTTTATTTTAGTATAGCACAGAATTGTGGAAAGCAAAATTAGGGCTCTTGAAAATCAGGTGAGAGCAAGACCTTCAGGTACGCTACTGAGAGTGGAGGGGGAGAGGAGGGATGGGGATGGGAAGGACACTGACTGAAGAATTCATTGTATGCTAACCACCATTCCAGATCCTTGACACAAAATATGATGCTCGAAAGAACCTCAGAGGTAAACAGTATCATCCCCATGTTACTGATGGGGAAATGGAGTCTCGGCGTGGTTAAGTGACCAAGGCGAGGTCAAATGCTCACAAGTGGGGTTTTGCTCTGTATTAAAATTCATCCATCAACAATCATAGTGTGGATGGTTTTTCTCTTTCTCTGCTATAATCCATCCTCCTCTCTTCTGTTAATTTTCCTAAAATAAGGTGAGCTACACGTTGTCTTCCTTTAAAACAATCAGTGGTTTCCTTATGTTCAAAAAATAAAAATTCCAATACTCAAACTCATTAATGTAACATTCTCTATAGGCTCAACTTCCCCTGTGGCTCATCCTGCCTCTTTACAACCATCACACTTGACCACATTCCCTTGTCATACTCCATCAGTCCATGCCTCAGCTTCCTCGACACATGTCCGTCCTGCATTGTTTGCTTTATTCGCACTGAAATCTTTTGTATCTCCCCCTTCTTCCTCCCTGGGAACTCCTCCTTTACATTTCTGCCATCTTCCCCAAACCTCAATCTCACTTTTCCTTGTAGCTAAAAGCTACTGTAATCTGGCACCTCACCACTAAAATTCTCTAAAGGGGCACCTGGGGCGGCTCAGTCAGTTGAGTGTCTGACTTGATTTTGGCTCAGGTCATGATCTCAGGGTTGTGAGATTGAGCCCCGTGTTAGGCTCCACGCTGGGCATGGAACCCGCTTAAGATTCTGTCTCCCCTCTTGCTCTGTGCCCCCCAACTCCTCATAAGAGTGCACTCTCTTTCTCAAAAATAAATAAATAAATAATAAATAAATAAAATGAACATGCTCTAAGGCTCTTCATGCCAAAAATAATGTGAAAAATAATGGCTACTATTTACTGAACATTTAGATGCTGATCTGAATTCTGAACAATCACTCCAATTTATGGGTGAGGCTCAGTGCAAAATTCAGTGACTTGTCTCAGATTACTGAGTAAGTAGCAGGGAGAATTTGGATCACTGCAGTCTAGTCAATGGGCTTTACGAATTTCAGTCTCTCATGACTTCTCAAGAGCATGTCACATTATTGACACTCTCTTTACTCTCTACTTTTTACTTCCCTGACTCTCTGTCCTTTTGGATTTTCTTCTCTTTTCTCTAGCTATTCCTTCTCAGCTTCCTTTGTAAACTCAGACTCCTTTGCCGGCACTTGAGTTGGCTGGTAGTCCTCAAGAAGCTGTTCAATTTTCCTTTTCACATTCTGTGTGCTCTTCATAGGAGATCTTAGCCATTCGCAGGGCTAGAATTCCTGCTTCTACGTGTTAATGATTCGCTACATGTCATCCTTTTCTCTCTTAAACTTTGGGCTTCCAAAACACGTTCCTTTCTGGAAATCAGTACTTAAATATCTTGCCTGTACTAAACCTCATGTATTCAAAAACCAAACTCACCTTCCCCCCTCCAAACCCGCTTCTTTCCAGATTCTTTTCGTTAATGACACACGATCCATCCAATTTCCCAAGTTAGAAGCTCAAGATCAACCCTTGACTTCTCCCCCTTGCTTCTCTCTTCTGTCCAATTAATCACTAAGTCCTGTCCAAGTCTGCCTCCTAAATTTATTACACACCTGTTCTCTTCAGTCTGCTGTCCCCTCTCTGTGCTAACCCATTGTCAACTAACTATCACAAGGGCATATCCTAGCAGATCTGTTCCTTCCAGTTTTGCCTTTGCAATTTTTCTCCAAATATGCAATAATCACACTACTCTTCTGCTTAAAACCTCGATAGCTCCCTATATCCTTTAGGATAAAACATCAGAACCTTTATAAGGCCAGTAAGACTGTATGATCTATTTCCTGGCCCCTCCCAGCCTTCCTTCAGGCCACTCCCCCCTGCTCTCATACACCAGTCACGTGAGATGTTTTTCAGTTCCTTGAACATGCTTCATTTTCCCAAACTGAGCAAGTGAACGTGTACCTCTCTCTTCAGGAACATTCCCCAATGCCGATGTCTCTGTTACCTTCCTTGTCTCAGCTTAAATCTTGCTTTCCCTGATATCTTAGACTAATTTCACACTCATTCTCATGACACCCTGCATTTCTCTTTCCCACTATTCATCTTGCTTATAATTACTTACTGTTTTTCTTCCTCCTATATATATATATATATTTGACTACTGATATATTGATTATATATAAACATATATATTTGACTATATAAATAGATATATTTGACTATTATTCTCAGTGCTAAGAGACATACATGGCATGTGGTAGATTCTCAGTAAAAATGAACAGCCTAGCAGGTCTGTCATTTTTGAATACTGTAAAACTGTGATAAACTTTATATTGAAACTGTATTTTAATATGCCCGCTTTGAATCCTTACATGAAAATGTTCTCGGAGTTGTTATAAACACATCCCAAAGAAGCAGTATTTAATAAAACCAGATTTAAAAAAAAAATGAGGCAGTTGTCCCACTCCCGCCTCCCCCAGGGGATGCACACAAACTATCACAACACGTGGTCTCTGTTTTTAGGTTGTGGTCTTCCTCCCCCGCCCCCCCCCCACGCTGGACTCAAACTCCTTGAGGACAATTCTAGTATGTTCCATGGTAACTTACATGCCATCGATACTTAGCAAATATCTAATTATGTGTTCACAGATTTTTTTTTTTTTTGTATTTCTGTGTTTTCCTTACCTAAGATCTGGATGAGGTCTTTTATGAACACCATGAACTTACAGAATTAAAATGTCCAGTGTGAAATCCTCCTGAATTCCCCCTGGCATATCTCTGTGCTCCCATAGCCCTTGGCTTTCATTCTGCCTTGGTTAATATTTACTGTTTTACTGGCCTTTCTCCTTTGTGAGTTTATGGGCTTCTTGAGGAAGAAGACCAGGTCTTCATCCTGCATGGTACCAATGATGTTTACTGAATCAAAGAGGAAAGAGCTAAAAGCCTGAGCCCTGGACATTACAATCCCTGTCCCTCACAAAAACGTCAGAAATGTGGAATGAGGTTGTATCCCCAAAAACCTCTAGAGACGACTTATCCATTTCAGGAGATGAAGGCGCACAGAGAAACAGCAGAAGCTGGGCTTTAGCAGTAGACATTTGTAACGTGCTTTTCAAAAATTGGCCATACCACTGAAATAAACAGAAATTAGGAACCATTCATGACTTCCCCATCTTTCTGATGCCCATTCCTCCAACAGGTACCAGAGCATCCTGAGTGTGGCTGACTATACTTCCTCTGCCCCATCAGCACCTCCTCTGTCTTGGGCCAGAATATCTTCATCTCTCACCTGTCAAGTCCACTCTCGTTTCCCCTAGCCTTTCCCCCCCTTATATACCATCCTCATCGCTGGCAGAGTCATTATTCTAGAATATAGATTTGACTGTATTACCTCTGCTTATGCCTTTGGACTCCCTGTTAGCTGCAGGATATCTTTTCTGCATGGCATCCAAGGTACTCGATAATGGTGCCCAAATCCACGCTTTGAGGCTCAACTCTGCCATTTCCCTCCCATGCCCCCGACATCTCAACAACCCTGAATTCTCTCTTTCCCTCAACACATTGTTTCCTTCCTTGTCTTTGCACGTGCTGGGACACTGCTTCCTTATTTCCACACATGATGTCTTCTACATAATTTTCTATATCCAGACCAAGTATCTCTCTGCACAATATAGCAGAGTTAGCTGTTCCTACCAGGGACTCACAGATCTGTTTGGGTGTCCATTAAGCTGTGTTTTCCTTTACAGAACCCAAAGAAGATAGAACAGCGTCTTTTACTTCTTTGAATCTCTGGTGCCTATCATCTACTGGGTATGCAATAAATGTTGAATATATAAAGGAATAAAGTCTAGGTCTTTGTGAGTCAGGTTGGTGGAAGAGACCTCCCTATCTGTCTAGGCTTTTGTTTCTTAACTAGAAGATTGCGTATTTAGCCTCTCTATCATGACAAACTGTTCTTGTTAGAGTTCTATTACTCTAACTGTCTGTTACCCATATGCTGATGGGCTATCCAACTATAAATTCTGTTGCCCAATTACTATATGTATAAGAATTGCAAAGGAAAGCATCTTAGTGTGCTAAGACCTTAAGTACATTCCAAGGGCAAATAAACACAGGGGGAATATAGGCCATTGGTATTATCCATGTGATTGCTTTAATGTCATTTTGCTGATCATTTAAGTGCTTCCTCTTCTCTAATCAACTTCTTAAGTGCAAATAATTGAGGGTTGTCAAAACATTTTAAATAGTTGCGACCTTTGTGCACACAGTGAGTAAGAAAGTGCAGAAAAAGTACTGGCCTCCAAAAGAGGGAAAAGTTCACTCCTGAATAGCTTACGAAAGGACAAAAGGAGTTTATATAAAGCTTGATAGGAAACAGGAAGTCAAAAAAAACCCAAAACTGTGATAAGGACAGAGAAATGCTGACCCAGAAAAGACTATCTGAAAATGCAGACTGAAAATGCGGGAACTTTTTGACACAGATGCAAGATCATCCACTGCTCTGAGGTTTTGTGTTTTTGTTTTTGTTTTTGTTTTTGAAGATAGGGCTAAAAAAGTGAGAACTGAACTCCTAATTCTGTAAGACAAGCATGTCTGATGAGAGGGGGGAAAAGGATTATTCACTCTACTGGAATTGCTTGAATGGAAACTTCTTGATGAGAGCTGCATCTTAAAATACTCATCCAGTGATGAGGAGTTATTTCAAGATGTGAAGTCAGGGAGGACGCTGCAGGGAGGTTCATATGTGAAGCACACCATGTCTGTAGGATGGCGAATCGAGCCAGATGAGCAGCGTGCTGACAATGGTTCCCACTGGCCTTTCGGGACAGTTGGTTCCCATCCCAGTGGCATACTGGAAGCCATCAACAACCAGTAAATCTATGAATGCTGCCCAAGCAAAAGGGTGGGGTCAGGCCTTGAGCTGCTTCCTTTCTCCTTGGTAATCCCCATCTGCCAGGCAGAGTCCTTCACTCTGGCTCAGCCACCCTAAACTCTTCTCAGTTCTCTCTCTCTCTCTCTCTTTTTTTCTCTCTCTCTCCCCATCTGCCCCCAGGCCTCCAGCCTTCTTTCTGTGCTCATGAAACCAAAATCTTTTGAAGTATAAATCTCAAGAGAGGAGAAATTAAATTTCAACTGCCCAATTCAGCTCCCTGTTCTTGTATATCATTCAAGACCCAAGTCAATGTCACCTCCTCTGATACTTCATCCAGTTCTCCCAGGCAGCAAGACACTCCTCCTCCTGATTTAATACATTCCTGTACATACCTCTATTTTCCTATACTCCTCTATCACTACTACGATCATGTGGTTGCATCCCTTGGGTGCCTTCAGGTCAAAGACTAGAAATCTCCCTTCCCCCCAAGCCTGGCACAAAGCTATCCAATGCATGTTTGTGGAATAAATGAATGAATGTGCTTCTGAAGGATGACTGTGGAAAGTAGATTTTGTCTATTGACACCCTTTTAAAGACAAGAGCCAAACAAGTTGAATGGCAGCAATTGCCCACATGAAACTCGGATTTGGGCTGAGCTTCGGTGCATGGCACTCGAGCCACATAAACAAGCAGACTGGAGGGCTGGGATTTGTTTCCAGGGACTTATCAGTGACATACTTGAGGATGTTAACACTCCCCTTTCCAAAGTCAATTCCCAGTCACTGCCAGACCTCTTCTCCTAAGGCACTATATTAAACTAGGCACCAGGGAGCTCCAGAAATAAAGGAGCTGGAAGACTGCACTTGCATTTGTGATGATTTGGATTAAAATTTAATTGGGTTTGAGATGGAGTGAGTGGAAAGGTAAGGTTCATTTTCTAGTGCAAAGGGGAGCTCATTTTCTGTTTGTGTGCAGTCACCTCTTTATTCATGCCACCAATACATTCGCTCCCCATATCCACAGTCCTTTTTCAATTCCTATCTAGCACAAGGCTTTGGGTCCCTAAAGAGAGGAAAGCCAATTACATAACCAATATGGGTGGGAGACATTGACCCTGACATCCCAAAGGCCTTTTAAAACCTTCTGTTTGATATTATCTAGGTACAGTGATGGCTATATCATAATAAGTCAGGAATTTCAATACAACTCATTGGAAGAGATGGAAATGTTTCATTGGGGGGAGAGAGGGAGGGAAGGTGGAATTCTGGTACTATTTGAAGAGAAGGAGCCATTTGGGGAAACTTGAATCTTAAAACTAGCTCAACTTTTTAGGTTTTATGGCTAATACCTGTTGAATGGAGTCCAGAATACTGTCAGTCCCTTTGAATGGGCATAGGAAATTTCAGGGGAAGCCTTTTATGATAAAGTTGCTGGCAGACTCGGGCAACCCTCACTCTAAGGCTATTTTAAATTGGCTTGTTAGCTTATTTAATTGAGGCTTGTTGGGAGTGGGAAGAGGGGTGGTGGGAAGACAATCCATGATTTCACCTCCATTATAAACACAGGAAATGAGTGGAGTTATAAGAGGACTTCACCGGTTGTATTTTACAAGTGGCAGGAAATACCATGGGAGGACATAAGCCTACCTTAAGGCGAGATGAAGTCCAGCCAGGAACAAAATTCCTCAGTCTGTTAGGATACAGATACCTAAAACGTGTAGGGCCTGAGAAAGAGTAAGAAAGGAGGCCCAGATACCCATCGTCTGAAATGTTTGGTTTTTGTTTTGTTTTTTTTTTAAAGATTTTATTTATTTGACAGAGCACAAGCAGAGGGAGAGAGAGGGAGAAGCAGGCTTCCTGCTGAGCAAGGAGCCTGATGTGGGACTCGATCCCAGGACCCTGGCATCATGACCTGGGCCAAAGGCAGCCGCTTAACCGACTGAGCCACCCAGGCGTCCCCATCGTCTGAAATGTTTGAAGGTAATCAAGTGAACAAACGGGTAAATTAAACAGGCCTTATCTCCTACTTGACAAACATCCCTTCATAACGGCCTGGTGAGATTTCTTGGGCTCCCCAGCATTCTGTGTAAGAGACAGCAACTGACAGTCCCTGATTCCTCTACCTATGGTGTGCCCCCATTACTTTATACTCTGCCCCTTGCTTTTTTGGGTACCAGGAGGGGCCCCACATGCATGTGGATGGATACTCCAGGAGTATATCAAAGCTCTGTCTACACCTCCATGAATAGCTGCTCCTTGGTCATCCTCAGGGCTAGAGGTGTCTCTCCTCAGGAGGCTGGACATGGGGAAGAAACCCCAGAAACAGGTTCTTAGTCATCTGGGTCTCTAATACCCCGTATGTAGGGTGTGTGTTCGGGGGAGAGGGGGGGCCTGGGGGACATGGGCTCCAGGTAAGCAAATCTCCATGAACCTAAGGAGTCTGCACTCTGCACTCAAGGGCAAGGCCATGGGAAGACCAGAATGGAGCCTTCTGCTCAAGAGCAGGTCTAGGTACAAAAGCTTCAGGAGTGAGTTATGTCAGAGAGAAGTTGAAATGAACCAGGAATAGTGACATCCCTACATTACGGAGGCTATAGGTGACTGTGGATCCTTCCGTAGAACCATCAGTGGGTAGAGGGAGTCATTGTTGGGGGAGGGAGGAGAGGAAAGGGACAGATACAGACAGGGGGTGAATAAGGAATCACACATTGCATCACAGTGGACTAAAGAGAGAAGCTCTGGAAATAGTCAAACAGAGAAAGACATGGATCATATGATCTCACTGATATGAGGAATTCTTAATCGCAGGAAACAAACTGAGGGTTGCTGGAGTGGGGGGTGGGGTGGGAGGGACGGGGTGACTGGGTGATAGACACTGGGGAGGGTATGTGCTCTGGTAAGCGCTGTGAATTGTGCAAGACTGTTGAATCACAGATCTGTACCTCTGAAACAAATAATGCAATATATATTAAGAAAAAAAAAAGAAGAAGATAGCAGGAGGGGAAGAATGAAGGGGGCGGAATCGGAGGGGGAGACGAACCATGGGAGACGATGGACTCTGAAAAACAAACTGAGGGTTCTAGAGGGGAGGGGGGTGGGAGGATGGGTTAGCCTGGTGGTGGGTATTGAGGAGGGCACATTCTGCATGGAGCACTGGGTGTTATGCACAAACAATGAATCATGGAACACTACATCAAAAACTAATGATGTAATGTATGGGGATTAACATAAGAATAAAAAAAAAAAAAAGAAGAAGAGAGAAGCTCTGTTGTATGGCCGGGTAATGGCTGGATAATGCAGCGTGTGACACCTCAGCAAGGGAATTTGCCTCCGGATGGGCCTCTCCGGGTGAGTCTGAGGGGCTGGCCGGCAGCAGAAATGAATCCACCAGGGGGCTACTGCCTTCACCTGACTGAGGTGGCGGCTTCCAGAGACAGACTGGTGATGTCACTCAGGCCCCTGAACAAATGTGTTCAAAAGGAAATGGTCCAGTCCTTCCGTGTATCCTTTACGATAACTAGGGACTCAGACCAGTTACTCTGGGGCCTCTGCAGCCTCATCCTTGTCTGGCCAGCCTCTGTGGTGCCAGCCTCCATTCTGTCAGGAGGGGTTTCACTGGTAAGCAGGGACGGCAAGGTGTAGAGACCCAGGTCCTACTCTTTTTTTAAGTTTTTATTATGGAATTTTCCAGATACATACGAAAGCAGAGAATATGGTATAACTTCAATAATTACAATGATCAATATTTTGCCAAATTGTTCCTCTATGCCTCAACTCGTCCCCCCCGGCACTGGCATCTTTTAAAGCAAACTCCAGACATCGTACCATTTCACCTCAAAATACTTACCATAAAGACTTCTTCCCCCCCCCCAGAATATTTTAAAACAAGCCAGACATCAGTATGCATTTCTAATGACTGTTTTTTCTTTAACCCAATCACTGTGCTATTATCATATCTAACGTTTACTATCATTCCCTAATATCATTGATAACCAAATCCACATTCATTTTTCCCTGATTGCCTCAATAATGTCCTTTTTGCATTTCGTTTGAATCAGGGGCAGACAAGGTCCTGGCCTTATCTTAGCAGGATGGAAAGCCCTTCTATGTGGGTTAAGAACCAGAACCTCTCACACACCTCCTCCTGAAAACCATTCAGCACCTCAGCTGACCAGAGCCACAAGGTCAAAACCGAGGAGCCTTCATCTTGGGAGTTTCTGGCCTCTCCAGAAGGATGTCCCAGTGGGAGCTGCAGGCGGCTGAGCCCCCGCTGCCTGGGAGTAGCTTGCTCTGAGGTCCAAGAGTGAGAACCAGTGCCCAGAGCTTCCAAGTACTTACAGGATTTGGGTCACTGAGTAGCAGCAGATGTTCAGTGAAACTGGGCTCCTGTGTACTCTGGTACTGCCTTTACTTTTCAGGATTTGATCTTTCTAGTGAAAGGCCAAAAGCGAGCCACATGGGGTGCTACAAAGAGCAGAAAGCAGGGACTGTGGACAATTTCTCTCTCTACCCCATCTGACTCCGTGGCCTTGACCGCAAGCCCCTCACCAGTCAGTTCCTTCATCCCTGAGGTGAGAGGGACGGACTCTGTAATCCCTAAGACCCTCCAGCTCTGTCATTCGACAATCCTAAGCTCAAAAGCCACCAAGTGACCACTACGTTTCTGGCACTGTGATAGATGTGGGAGTACGCAGATGTCCCTCCTCTTAGACTATCAGCTCTTTGTGGGCAGCGGCCGTGGCCATACCAGATTCTAGCACCAGAGGCATGGAGTCGGCAGTCAGTCGATGATGTCGTTGAATGAAAATCAATCTGACTACCAATTATTGAATATTCATGCCGAGCCAGACACTGTGCGGGACTAGGGTTCACAAATATCTTCTTGGAGAGCTGATGTTTCGAGAGAGAGCTGGTCGGTGGAGAAGGAAAGTTCTCTAACAAGTGGTTGTGGGTCTGAACAGCTCAGACCTACAATATACACATTGCACTGGTGGCCGCAATATATGGGTTTCCTGCTTTTCACTCTGAAACCCACTGAATCCAACAGGAACACAACAGAGGGTGGTCCTAGCAAAAATAAAGACAAAGGGGAACGTCTCCCAAGCAGCACCCAGCCCTTTTAATAGTCAGTCTTCCCAAAGGGAGGCCACGGGAATGATGCAGATTGCTCAAAGTTCCATAGATGAACCCAAAGTTCCATAGATTCTCGAATCCTCCTGAAAACTGAGTATAGATCCACCCAGGACAACTGCACAGTTCCTCCTCACCATGGGCTAAAACTATAGGGCAGGAGAGGGTCCCGACTGCGCGGACTTCCTATAGGTGAGGGCTGTGATCCCTCAGCATGGGAACTATGCCGCTGTCCTGCCTAGGAGGGGAGAGTGAAGCCACTGTGCCAAAGCCCTCTGGGTCCTTGGGTAGGACAAGGATTTCTTGAATTCACAAAGCTGGCACTGGAGCGGGGGGCGGGGGGTCTGAATCATGACCCTGAAGTGAGGTCTCCAATACCAAGTCCACATCTGGGAGACAATGCCTTATGCTCTACCTGAAGAACCCACATAAACATACTGCCAAGAAAAGACTTCCAGAAAGCCTTCCAGTAAAACAAAACCCGAATCTCTTTCAAAACATTAACGGGGTTCTGTGGATTCCAGACAACGGCATTCCCATCCTTTCTCTGCTGGTACGTATCTTGGGGGGCCTCCCGAGGTCCCTGATGAGGGCACTGAAGTGTCATTTTAGATCTTCGAGATCACCAAGTCTAGCCCCTCCACCAAGTCACAGACAACTTCTTCCTCTGGGTCTCTCCGGCAACCCTGGAGAATACGGGAACTTCTCCACAGTAAGCGAAGACACCTTGTCCTCCTGACCAGGAGGAGTTTCTGGCCGGTTACTGCCGGTGCGGGCCCACGGCTGCCCTGTGCTTTGGACTCTCAACGCTTCTGTGTAGCTCAGCACATGTGGTGGGAACAATAAAGAACTCTGCCACAGATACCACGGGAAGCCCTTGAAGCTGTATGTGTGTGTGCAGGCAGGAGCCTCCAGCAGGATGTAGTTGAAAATCAGACCCACATGGCCCTGGCAGAGACTAGGGCTGCCAATTAAGGCTCAGAAGTTTGGAGAGGAAAAGCTGGAGCCAATGACTTGTTAACAATTAGCAGTCTATATTAAAAAAAAAAAATCCTGAGACCAGAGGACAAGAGGAAATATTTCACTGAGAAATCATCAAAAGAGCACCAAGTGTGAGAATCCCTTCCACCAGAAAGCTCAAAGCCGCTTATGAATGTGAAAATACTTCTAACTTTCCCACATGGGAGTCAGGGCAGACAGAATATTGCCCCTATTTCTCACAGCAAAGCTTCCACTCTCCTTTATTCTATTCTAGAAGGAATAACTGGACTAGTCAGAAATTCCTTAACAAGGACAATTTTTATTTTTCAAAGAGCTTGTTGATATTCTGCCTGAAGACGAGAGGATACATATTCTCAAAGTGCCCATACTTCTTTAAGAAAGGGGGTGCAGCAAGACTCTAAATTTGTATTTGCTTACATAAATTCTAGAAGGGTACCCAAAAAATTAGTAAGAGTGGTTTGTTTGGGCAGAGATGGGGACAAAAGTGTGGATGGGCACAGGCGTAGGAGCAAGACTTGCAATGCTACCTAGTAAATAATAAAATTAAGTGCAAATTTATTTGACATAAAGGTAAAACAAGCAATGGATCCCCAGTTTTCCTTTTGAGTAGGCTATATTTTGGGGGACTAGAGTATAGTGCATAGCTCCCACATTATCTAAAGAGGAGGTGGGGGGGCGCCTGGGTGGCTCAGTCGTTAAGCGTCTGCCTTCGGCTCAGGTCATGATCCCAGGGTCCTGGGATCGAGCCCCGCATCAGGCTCCCTGCTCGGCGGGGAGCCTGCTTCTCCCTCCCCCACTCCCCCTGCTTGTGTTCCCTCTCTCGCTGTGTCTCTCTGTCAAATAAATAAATAAAATTAAAAAAAAAAAAAAGAGGAGGTAGGGAGAGGAAGCAGGACCTTCTCAAGGTCACCCTGAAAGTCATGGGAGAAGGAAACTCTCCCTAGCCTTGCCTGCTGGCCACAGATGGTGTTGGGCCCTCTCTGAAATGGTGGGTGACCTTCAACTTACACTTAATGAGGGTGAGGAACTCAAGTCATCCAGCTGGTTTGCTTCCTTTTGTGTTCTTCTACGCTCCTCACAGTGACCAGAATGATTTTATTAAAATACAAACTTCATTGTGTCGCTCGAATTCACCGATGACTGGCTTCATCCTTCAGATGAAGTCCAAAATCCCTTGGCATTTAAGGTTCTTACAGCGCTCACCGACCCCTCCCTCCTCACCTGCCACCTCCCATCTCCTCTTGCCGCTTCCCCTTCTCCACTGCACATCATTCCCTCACAGAGCAAGACTTTGCAAGCCTCGGTGCCTCTGCTCATGCCACTGCCCCTGCCTGTAATGCCTGTCCCCTTTCCTTCACCTGGCGAATTCCTGCTGACACTTGATTTTAAGACTTTTTTTTTTTAGGTAATCTCTACACCCGTCATAGGGCTCGAACTTACAACCCGGAGACCTACGGACTAAGCTAGCCAGGTCCCCCCTGCTGATACTTGAAAATCAACTGCTAGCTCTGCTGAGAAGCAGCCTCTAGCTCAGGCTTAGCGCTAGCTCCCTCGGGGCACACGGCTCTTTGAATGACCCCTAGTACAGGGCTTCCCACCCGGCTGGGCATCATTACGTGGCAATAATCCACGTCTGCGTCTGCGTCTGCCTCTCAGGGAATTGTCAATTCCTGTGAGGCGGAGTCTATGGTGGTTGTCCTTTATGCCACACTGGTGACACGGAATGTGCTGTCTGTTGAACAGCAGACCCCTAGCACAAGGCGACCCCTTCCCTGTGGCTCCTTCCACTCCAAGCACTCCATAAGCCTCACCATTATCACCCTAGGTGGTGGGTATTCGTGTTAGCGCGACCTTACAGATGAGGAAACGGAGGCACAGCAACATAAATTATAAGGCCAGGAAGTGGCACAGCCAGATTTTGAGTCCAGGTAATCTGCCTCGAGAGCCCTACTCTCCCCTCACCCCCCCTCCTGAGAGCCCTGCTTCTAACCACGATGTCATAAAGCCTGTAAATAAATAAATGAATAACGTAGCTAGAAGTCAGTCCCCTATTCTTAAGGCAAAGGTCCTCTAGGTCCCAATCTCTGAAATCCCAAGAACAGCAGCCACACGGGGGATCTGGGCAAGGAGGGGACCTGCAAAGTCAACCCAAGACTTTTGGCCGAAGGAGCCCAACATGGTACAGGGCCAGCTGGAACCAAACAGCCCGGCTCTCCAGTTACTTTTCCACGCTGACATCTCCTCATCCACAAGCACCAGAAAACCCCCTCAAAGTTTCCCATATCCACCCCCAGGGCCACCCTGCATCCTTCCCATTGTATGGAATTGTGAGGTTCTGAGGTTTCTTCATGATGATCTAGCTCCAAACACAATGCACATGGAAAGAGGAAAGATTTACCACCAACTCTCCACACCAGTGGTCAGTGGTTTCTGCTTATGCACTTCAGAATTCTTTCTTGGAACTGGGCTGCAGGAGCTGTTTGGGCATGACGGCCTGGCTGGGGCCCCTACGCCCCTCTACTGCTGACGGTGCACCTCCTTCAGGTTGAGGCTGGCCTGTCTGCCATTGTTGCTCATCCACCATTGTTGCCTCATGGCCCAGATAACGGATGTGGGTGGAAGCCTCAAAATGCTTCCTCTGGGGCCTGTACTTCCACTGTTTTCTCCAAACCTGCTCAGAGCTGCCCTCAGGGAAGAAGAGTTGGATCTAGTGAGTGAGACTGCTGGTGAGCAGAGTCGAGGAGAAACCAGCATCCCCAGAGTAATGGGGAGATGGGGGAGTGAGTCTCCTGAGGCAGAGTGCAGTAGAAGGAGACTCGGGGGTGGAGACAAAGGCCTTAGGCTGCAGTCTGGGCCCCGCCATTCCCTAACTGAGAGGCTCGCAACAAGTTATTTACCGTATTTGAGCCACATCTGCAAAAGAGGTTAACAGCTTCCTCATGTGTTGCAAGGAACAAATGAAATATTATATACAAAAGGCCTTTGTAATCTAAATAGTGGTTTCCAAGCCTCATTCATTGTCAGGATCGCCAAGGGTGGTTGTTTTTTTTTTTCTTATAGATTTCTGGATCCTTCTCAAACCTACTGAATTAGAATCTCCAGAGAAAGCGTCCAGGAATCTGTATTTTCAAAGACCCCCTGGGTTCTTCTGAAGCACAGCCACAATTCTAAAGCACTGTACAGGGTTGATGATGCTCTAAGTCTGTGGAGAGATCCCAGGTCTGAGTACTATGCTCAGAGGAACCCCCTAGAGCTGCCCGACTTACAGGGGGAGGCTTTCTCAGGGGCATGACTTCACCATGGAGGTCTAGAGAAGTCCAACTCTCTGCTGAGTTGGAGCTTAGAGGACCCATGCATTTGGGGAGGGCAGCTCTCCATGGGTGGTGTATAGATGGTTCCTCCTGCTCTGAGCATTCCCGTAGTGAAAGAATAGTCCCCCGATACACAGAGACACACAGACATCGCCCCTCTGTCTCAGAACCCGGCAGGAGCTCTGGACTCCCACAGGAGAAGGCAATCATCAAGTGTTTGAGGCCTCATGGCCCCGATAACTGATATGGGTGGTCATATCCCAGGGGGACACCTATCCGTATTGAGGGGAGGCCTGATGCTAAAGGAAAAGTCCTGCACAGCCAGGAAGGGAAGAGCAGAAGCCCTGGGACATGGAGCCCCCTGGGCCGCCAACCAAGAGTGGCCGTGAGCAAACCCACCACCTTCCCTGCACTTCTGCCTTCATCTGCAAAACGTGGATACAGCTTGTCGGCTACAGGAAGCTTGGTGAGTGGGCATCAAATGAGACAGCAGGTGGGAAGGGTTGCAGAGGATTATGAAAAGCCCTGCAAATACAAGCAAGTTTCTGGTCTTCAGAAGTATCAGGACTACTACAGACATGAAACTTTCCCCAAAGAATTAAAGGTCCACGCAACCGATTCATTCAATGAAAAGCATCCTCTGTGAATACCATGCTCTGCCTCCTCAAGGGAAAGAAACCGCAGTATTCCTACGAGACATCTCCCAGGAAGGGCATGGCTGGTTTCCGGATCTCCCCCTCCACGGGACGGAAGTGCAGATGAAGTGCACCAAGAAATTTGCGGATGAGCTGCCACGTCTAAGAGGTTATGTTAGGTGACTTCGAAAAGAAGGGTTAAAAGTGAAAGAGATCCTGGAAGGCTTTTCAAAACCACTAAGTAACAAATGTAGCTCCCACCTCCCACCCACGCACCACTGGAAATAACTTTAAATAATGCATCTGAGAATGTCTGCAGAACAGGCAATCTGGATTAAGGACGTTTAAAGGAATGGCGTTCCCACAAGGATCCTTGCAGGGAAGTCATCTTGAGAGTCATCGAATTCTCAGGCAAGTTTGTCCTGACAAATAACCTTTAGGTAAGCTTGGAGCCAGAACTGCAAACTTGGTATGCTAGATACCATCCCACAGAAAAAGAATTTAGGGCCAAAAAGGCCCAGGGGACCTCCTAAACCCCATGTTCCCACTCTTACCCCAACAGTCTTGTGGAAGGCTTGCTTATCCCATAAAGAGTGTGGCTTGGTCATTAGGATGTTGTAACTGAGCCACAATCATTTATTCTTTTAACAAATATTAACTGAACATATACCTTGTGCCAGGCATTGTTCTGGCCCTGGGGATACAACAGGAAACAAAACATACAGAAATCTTTACCCTCAAGCAGTCTCTACTGTTGGAGAGAAGGCAGACAATAAATAAATATATCCATGCATGCATTTTACAGCAAGTATTTCGGATGACAGTAAGTAGGGAAAGATGGGAGGGAATTCTATACGGGGGGGGGGAGGGTCATAGAAAATCCCAAATGAATCAGGGAGGGAGTGAACCATGGGGATATCTATGTGAAGAGCCTTCCTGGCAGGGAGACCAGCGAGCAGAAGAGGCCCGACACAGTGGCCTGTTTAATGCACTCAAGCAATGGTAAGTAGAACACGGGGCTGCCGCTGAACAGGAGAGATTTACAGGTGGTAAGGGAACACACCCAGTGGGGACTCACAGGCTTCAGATTCTACTTTGACTGTGAAAACACTGGGGCATTTTGAGCGGTGGAATAGTACAATCTAGCCTATGTTTCAGAAGGATCTCTGGTTATTTTGAGGAGGCTAGATGGTCAGGAAAGCAGAAATAAAGACAGGGAGAGCAGTCTGGAGGCAGTTGTAATAATGCAAACAGGAGAGGAGAGCTGACTGACCCTGTGTGGGGGCAGTGAGGCCGACAGGCTTGCCGAGGCTGGGCACATGAAGAACGTGAGCCATCGAGGGAACCCCCAAAGCATTGGGCTGGAACATCTGGAGGAAGGGGGCTACCACACCTGGAGAGGAGAAAACCATGACCGAGGTGCCTCTTTGACATCCTAAGGATGGAAAACACAAGAGGGGCCCGGGCTGGGGACATCACGGAGGGGCTGATATTTGAAGCCCAGCGTCTGCATGAGACAGAAGAGAAGAGGTGCATGTCTCAGCTCGGGGAGCCCTCCCACCATGACAGTGAGCAGCCAGGAACGGGCACGGGGTTCAGAGCAGAGCAGCTAATGGGTCAGGGCCACTAAGACAGAACAGACTCCCGGCAGCCCGGGCTCTTCAGCAAGTGTCAGGAAGGAAGGAGGGGTCGCGGGCATCAAGCGCCACGGGCGGACGCCAAGAGGATGGGGGCTTGCCCCCTGGATGAGATAATGCTCAGGCCAGCGGTGAGCTTGACAAGAGCAGTTGGGGCAGGAGGGAGGGCAGAAAGCCTGAGGGCAAGAAGTGGAGGAGAGAAGAGGAGGGCAGGAAGTGGAAAGAGCCAGTGCAGATAATTCTTCGAGAAGTTTTACTCTTCTAGAATCTGTTCTTAATGCTTAAGGGTTTGCAAGAAGAGAAACAGCTACAATGATCTCTGCAGGTGTTCCTGCCTCTGCCCAGAGACTCTCTGGCTTCTGTGATGGGACAGATGCTCGGTTTACTGCATGCCATGGGTCTTTCCCTCTCAGAGACAAGTACTTTGAGGAGGAGGAAGAAGGAATATAATCCTTTTAAAGACTTGCAGGTCATGTAAAGCTACCTGGATGGTTTCTTTTCCATCACTAACATCACTAAAGCAACTCTGAAATTCCTATATACTCCACAAAGTTTCCTGGGTCAACTCAGCACAGACCTAGAATTTTGGACATGAGTACGTATCTCAATCAAGCCTCTGATGAGGAAAATAAAGCTCAGAGAGAGGAACTGACTTTCTGTCTCTCCCAATTATCAGCTGCATGGTCTTAGGCAGTTACTTTTTTTTTAAGATTTTACTTTTTTTTTTTTTTTTTAGTAATTTCTACACCCAAAGTGGGGCTCGAACCCACAACCCCAAAATCAAGATCCAGCCAGGCACCCCTTGGGCAGTTATTTTAACCTCAGTGCCTTAATCCATCTGTAAAATGGACAATTATAATAACACCCACCACGTTGGGTAATAACGAGGATTAAGATAATCATTACATGCAAGATTCTTGGAACAGTGGCTGGCGCAAGGTAAATGCTCAAAAAAGTGTTATTTTTAATTTCTATTGCACAAGCCAGTCATATTTGTGTCGGAGTAGCAAGATGATACGGCAGAACCATCTTTCTTTTTATTTTATTTTATTTTATTTTTATTTATTTATTTTTAATTTTTTTTATTCTTATGTTAATCCCCATACATTACATCATTAGTTTTAGATGTAGTGTTCCATGATTCATTGTTTGTGCATAACACCCAGTGCTCCATGCAGAATGTGCCCTCTTTAATACCCATCCCCAGGCTAACCCATTCTCCCACCCTCCTCCCCTCTAGAACCCTCAGTTTGTTTTTCAGAGTCCATCGTCTCTCATGAGAACCATCCTCTTTCTACTCCAGTCTGACACAAATCCTGACATCAAAACTTATCCTTCCCTCCACAAAAGACCCACACTCCACAAATGAGCTTTTAATCTCTCCCCCTCTCTTATCCCTTTATTGGCTCTGGCCAAAAAGATTTTCTTTATTCCATGTTATTACTAGTAATTAAAAAAGGACTATTATCAAGGGTCTGATGAGCCTTATGTTATTTGCTTTATACAGATCTTATTTAATCCTCACACAATCCTCGGAGGCCACTTAACTATCCCATTTTACAGGTCACGAAGCTGGTGCCCAAAGGTTAAATAATGTGCCTAAGGTCATAGAGTTGAAGGCGGCAGAGGTGGGATTCAAACAAGTCCGTTGGACTCCCGAGCCTCGCTCCTTCCACCAGCCCGCCCAGCACGGACTGGTGACACCATGTACTAAGGTCCCAGTGATCTGCCAGCAATGAGGCTCCAGGGCTTTGTTAGGTCGTTTTGGAAGGAGGAAAGCAGCTCCATCTGAACTGTATTTAAACATCTGGCTAGGTAGATGTGCATCTACTTTCTTGGAGAGGTTGAAGAGCTAGGTGAGAAATCCACTTGCAGTTGAATTCATTCTCACCCAACAGCTCGTGGGGGCTGGGCTGTTGGTGGGCAGGAGGGGAAGGAACAGGAAATCATTTGCTGGTGGTTGACCAGGCCCCCTGTGACTTCTCAGAGTTATAGAACTGCCACCAACAGTCATAGCAGTTCCTGAGAACCACGAGCATCTTGGGGTCAGCCAGAAGACACCTGTGGTGACATCACGGGGTGGGGCAGTGGAAAATATACAATCTCCAAGGGGCTGTTTCCCCCTTTGTGAACACAAGAGCACTAGAGAAGCTAATTATAACCACCATGCCCCCAGCCCCCTGCAAGGGCAACTGACATTTATAAGTGCCTTTGCTGTTTAAGTGCTTCTCCCTCTACTGAGCTGTAGCCACGGCCACGCCTAATGCATGTGGTGGAGGCCACAGGGTCTAGACGGCCTGGCTGGGGGTGAGGACACCTCATCCCCATCCCACCTCCGCTCCTACAAAGATAGTTCTTACACTGACTGCTACAGGTCCTCTAGGTTCTCGTGGGATTCTCTTGTTGGACTACAGGGTGTAATCACTTTTTTAGGGGTGCGGGTGGGGGGACATAACAGTCCCACTGTCAGCCAGTCCAGGGTATGGAGGCTCCAGGGGCAGACAATGAGGATTTGGAAGGTAGGCCTTACAGCGAAGAGGAAGAGAGAAGCTCCCTGTCTCTGGACCTCCCCATCTTAGGCTAAGACTCCAGGGAGTCTGGCTGTAAAGATTATTCTGGAACCTGGGAGACCTTGGGGGGGACAGGGGTCTTTGTCATGTGGAGGCAGCCAGGCTCTGGCCAAGAGGTAGCCAGAAGGGAAGCCCATGAGATTGGGCTGGTCCTAAGAACAGCGCCGATCCCAAGCTGCCGGTGGGGTCTTGCCCAACTTGATGACATTAGAGCCTCAGCCATGCTAGGGGAAGTTCAAGCAGGCGGGAAGGAGGAGATGAAGCTGTAACGGGCAGGCCTCCCCACCACACAGCTTCTCTGCCTCTGCAGAGGGCCACTGCGACAGCCTCAGAAAATCCCACCTCTGCGTCCTCTCTGCATGGTCTTCCTGCCTCCAAATCCAGTGCAGAAAGGTGAGTGTTGGTGGGGCCAACGGAGGGAAGACAAGCCTTTGAATCTCCTCCATCCTTGGCGCATTTTCAAGAGAGAGGAAAATAGTAGTTCTGACTCCAGTTTAAGGGGTTGAACTCCATGACCCCTAGTCTTTGAGGGAGGGGTGCTCTCTCTTCGCGAACGGTCCCCCTGGGCTGGGGGGTTGTGGTGGAGGCTGTAGACAGGGCTTCGTGGTTTGCAGAACCTGGCACTGACTAGGATGCCATATGTTGTGTTCTGAGACTCAAGCATAAACTTCTGCTGGATGTTTGGATTTGGGTTGTTTAATTATTCCCTGTTTTGGGAGAGAGCGAAAAAGGGGTTGTGTGTCCATGTGTGTGTTCTGAGGGGGGCAGGGCGAGGAGACAGAGAAGAGGAGTGGCCATTATAATCATGGGCTTCCCAAGTGGGCTTTCTCCAGCAAGGTCTGCTGGCCCTTCTAGCGACAGATGGGGTGAATGGCCCTAAAAGACAACAGCTCAGCTGACACGACACCGGGCATGGGGGTCTCCTGAATCACACGCTTTCCGGACGGCCTCAGTGGAAGCACAACAGAGCAGCCCATGCCCTATCTTCTTCCTGACAGACACGGGCAGCAGTGCCATGACTGTTCCCAAAGAGGCAGCCCCTCCCCCCACGGATGGAAACAGCACACCCCCAACCGCCAATCGGAGAGGAGAAATAACATTTCTTGAGTGCCACTGATGTCCCAAGCACCACGTAAACCTTTGGCATTTATCTCTTTTAATCTTCAGAATTCTCTCATGTAGCTACAATTATTATACCCACTTTACAGATGAGCAAAGGAGAAGGTAAGTCACTTGGGCAAGGTTAAGCACATCGTGTGGGGGATCTGTACTCAAACTCAGGTTTGCCGGATACCTCTGCCCTGAACGACTCTCCTACCCTGCCTTCCGTCCAGCAGCCGGCATCGCTCCCTGTGAGCAAGGCTGGTGGCGGAAGCCTGCTTGTGAAGTATTTAAGGTTCATTCCCACCGCCATTAAGACCTCGGCTTTCCTGAGGAGGAAACAGAGGATCACAAGTAACTTGTCCAAAGTCACACAACAAAGGAGCAGCACAGCCGGGAATCAGCGACACTGGGTTCAATCCTGGCCTTTCTCCATTTTACCACATTGTCTCTGGACCAAATACCTGAAGGAAGGGGTCTGCCTCTCAGTCACTTCACATATTAAACTAAAGGCAGAAAAGGAAGCTCGGATTTTCTGAAAGGTTGCATAAATAGGTTAGCTGGGATCTTGGAAAAGATGTGAACCTGAGGCCCATGAGTAGCAATTTCAGGGAAGCAGAATCGTGAAGAACTTCCTAATCACCAAATGTGGCAAAAAAAAAAAAAAAAAAAAGGATTGCCTTGTAAGGTGGACAGCTCCCCTGTGCACCCAAGCTCCCCTGTGCACGCAGGCACAATCTCGGTGAACACCTGGGGATTCTGGAAAGGAAATCTATAGGGAGCAACTGTTGTTTTGTCTGTCCAGTATTCGAGCACCTGTCTTACTTAAGGGACATCCCAATATAAGTGAGAACGGGGCCCCAGTCAGGAAGCGGATTGGGCTGATGTTCTCTCTTTCAGCTTCCTGCCAGATAATACCCAGGCGTATGACCTAGACTTAGCCGCTCAACTGCTCCCATCAAGGAGCTGGAACCTTAAAAGAGCAACCCAAAATGCAGGGGTGGTAGCAAGTGTCCTTGGTTCCCGTTTTCAGAGTCTGGCTAGCCAAGCTGCAGGTCAGTTATGTGAACTACCTAAAATCTTCTAAGTTAGCCAGAGGTGGTTTCTGACATGGGATAGAAGCATTTAATGCAAAACTGGATTAATTAGATCAGGTCACCAAGCTGGCCACATATCTGGATTCCTGAGGTGCAGCTCAGTAAAAATACAGATTCTAAGTTCCCAGGTTCAACAGAACCTACTGAATCAGAATCTTCAGAGGTGTACTCTGAAAATCCATGTATTTTAAAGCTCCCCAGATGATTCTGACATGTAGCCAGATTTGGAAGAGGCTGGAATAAATAATCCCTACAGTTTCTAAAATAAAATACTAGGATTCTTGAAAAACTCATACCAAGAACTTGGGCAGGACTCTCAGGAGAACGCAAGATGTCTATCCAGTTGATCCTTGAACAATACAAGCGTTAGGGGGACTGACCCCTACGTGGTGGAAATTCCACATGCAACTTTGGACTCCCCCCCGAACTTAACTACTAATAACTTACTGTGGACCGGAAGCCTTACCAATAACAAACACATGTTGTGTTTATGTGTTATGATTAATACATGTTTTGTATGTCATGTGTATTCTATACTGCATGCTTACAATAAAGCAAGCTAGAGAAAAGAAAACGTTAATAAGTCATAAGAGAAGATACATTTAGAGTACTGTACTGAAAAAAATCTGTGTATAAGTGGACCCACATGCACTTCAAGGGTCAACTGTAGTTACATTTACTAACAAGAAGGATAACACCTTGGATGAATAACATACGCTCCCCAGAGGCTAAAGCTGAGATACCTTCCATTTCCACAGGGTGTTCCTTTCCAAGGGCTTTCAAATCTACAGATCTTTACCACAGCTTGCGATAATCCTCTGCCTTCCTCGGGTGGATGAGATCCATGTTTTTGTGCACATTCATTCAATGCTACAACATTGGACTAGCACAAGCCCTCTGACTTCCCAAACCAAGGCCTCCCTTCATCATGGACTGCTGCTCTTAGAATTTACCCTCTGTGTGCCCAGAGGAAAGCCTCAGCCCCATTCTGAGGCTTAACAGTCTTGCCAGAGATGAGAACCACCAATACCAACCTATTTTGTGTGGTCTCACGGCATTAGAGGACAAAGGAAGGCTGAGGGGTTGGCCCATCACAACTTCTCAAATCTGGTAATGAAGGCTCAGAAAGTTGGCATTTTAGAGGAGGAAGGTGAACATCTAGGCAACTGCCTGGGGCTCACCATTGCTCATGCGTCCTCAAGCAAAATCCCCATTTCTCCTGGAAACAATGGCTTTGAAGCAGCTGTGCTTTAGGCTACTGAAGCTTTCTGTGTTGGCTTTCTTTTGCATGGGTTTTTTGTTTGTTTGTTTTTTTAACACCATAGATAGTGAAGGGACCTGCCAAGCCCATCCACCCCTCCCCTTGCAGCCCACCCTTTAGATCTCATCAAGGTACTTCCTGGCACAGGAAATTCCACAGGCTTCTGTGGTAGCCCTCCCGGTGCTCAACAAAGCTAGAGAATGCAACAGACTAGGGCCAAGTGGATCCTGGCAGTGCCAAACCATTACTCAAGGGCACGATGGAAGGAGGCATGGGAACCCCATCTCATGGGATACCCGCCCCCCCAGAAGAAACTTCCAGGTCCACGTGGGCATGTATCTGCCAAGGCAGCTCCTCAGGAAAGTTAACCAACCTCCTACCTCCTCACCCTAGAGCTTTTAGATCAGCCACCAGCCTCGACAGGACCTTGAGGACAGCTCGGCCATCTGGTTTCTGTATGATCTGCATTCACACAGTACACATAAATTTATCTTCCAGCGCCTTCAAAATGTACACAGCTGAATTCTACTGCTGACTTTGGCACTTGCTCCTGGTATCTGAGAAGAACAGATTCAATTAAAAAGGAAGTAACAGATGCTGCAAATCACTCCCTCATTTTTTGAGTTGTTTTTTTTTTTTTTCCAAATGGCCTGAATTACTTGATGATGAACAGCAATGCAGCAAAAAAAGCTGGCATGACAACTTCCAACTTGGCTTCAAGCCAAGGGGAAGCTGTGGGTTCTTCCTCCTAGGTGGTCTTTATGCCCTGGCACATTCTTTTGTCTGGTCTGGGTATTGTTGTGCAGAGAACTTGGCTGGAGATAGAGAATGGACAAAATGAACCCAGGGTGCTTTTTAGCCTTGGAATTCTTTGTTTTTACTCACTTGTCCTCACAGTGTCCTGGTGAGGGGCATGTGTGGACATCAGAGACAGAATTAGTACCCCCATTTTAGAGGTGGAAGAAGAAAGGCCCCAGGAGAGTAGGGTATTTCCCCAAACTTAACCAGAGGAAATTAGTTCTGTCAGGAAACCTCCATTCTTTTCCCACAATGCATCTGTGCTCAGTAGGCAGAATGAGGTAGCAATGAGGCCAAGCCAGGCTGGAGGACCCTGGAGCATGCTCAAGAGAATCACAGACATATGGATTCCTGGTATGTGTCCCTGAATGGCACTTGAGGGTTGCCAGCGCCCAGCCTTCCTTGCCTACCACTCAGACCTGCTTAAAGATTCCACATCCTGGCCTGAGCTCAGCTGCATCCTGTCTGTGTCCTCTGAGACCTCCTGGGACTCCGGGGGGCCATCCTGTCGTTGATGACTTGGGATGGGACCCACCTAGCGGGAGAGTAAGGCAAGGAAAAAGGAAGAAGTTGGATTTTTGCATGAGATCCTATTGCCTCTCTTTTTCCTAAGTACTGAAACACTAAAAAGATGAATCCCAGAGCTGAGGCAGAGGATGAGGTCCCCCACCACCAAAAGAAAAAAAAAAAAAAAAGATGTCTTCTGCAGAGATTTTTGGAGGCTGGAAGAGCAAAGCTGAGAAGGAGAGGTCTCTTTGCCAGAGATTTTTAAGAGGAGTGAGGGGATCCTGCCTGATACAGAGGCACAAAATTGGGAGTACTCACTTTTCTTTCCCTGAGTCGTGCTTCCAACAGCCCTCAAGCGACAGGGTTCCCACACTCCCTAACCCCATGATTTCACTGGGGGCCTTATTTTCTGAAACAAGAGTCAAGGGCCTATCAATGAAAGACATGATTTGAAAATTACGATTGTTCCAGAAAACCCAAGATGTATGCTCAGCTATTCCAATGACCTCTCCGCCACTTCCCCTCTCCACCTCCCACAGCCTATAACCTGGGCTTCCTCTACCCTGTGGAACAAGAACACAAAAACTCTAGCGAGGTGGTGGGCAGCATGGGCTCCTGGAGGTCATAGCTCCCCCCATAATGCCCTTCTGGGGCGACCTCCACCCCCACTACCCTTCCTCGCTGGCACCTTTCCTTTCCCACTTCCCCGAGTCAGGGTGAGCTACCATTTAACTGCAGCTCGGGATCACAAAGGGCAGGGACACTGCAACCAGCCGGAAAGGATTTCATTTCTGGCTCTACCACTTTTCAGATGTGGGACATTGAGGATGGCCTTAAATGTCTCAGAGCCTTCTCTTTGCAAGATGGTCCTGCCGAGCAGATTGATGGTAATGCAGAGTGACATAATATATGCAGTGGACAGCAGCGTGCCTGGCAGGTAACAAGCCTGCACAATAATCGTGGCCCCACCTCAACTACCAGCACATTCCCAAACTTGCTCTTCCTCCTGTCCTGAGTGCCTTCTCTCAACCTCCTTTACATGTGTCTTTTAACTTTACTTCCATTGGTCTCACCTGCCTCCTATGGAGGGGAGCTGGAAGGCCAGGCCAGGCCAGGCCATTTATTATCCATTATCTTAAATCCATGACTGAGAATGCACATTCAATCCCGGGAGAACGAATAAATGAGTGAATGAATGAACACAAACAAAAAATGGCTTAGAGCTCTAGTTTCAGAGCTGTGGTGATAATCTCTCCCCAGTCTCTAGTGGAAGGAACTGGGTGGGGACTCAAGTCCCCCATTTGCAAAAGCCTTGGACTAGACAAGTCTACCGAAGATATCAGGTGCTTGGTTTGAAACATTGCTGATCATAGGCCCACACCTGGAAAGAGTTAATCATCAGCTGCTGGGGATATTTTCATGGTCTTTAATAAGGGATCAAAGCAGCAGGACACAATGCACTGAATCTCTCAGCCCTCCAACACCCACTCATGTTCCCCTTCTCCTTCTGATTTACTGGAGTTAAAGCTCACTTCTCAGGCAATACCCTTGGTGGCTTCCACTGGGGCTCACCTGTAAGTGACGAAATCCCAGTTCTTCCCCCAAACCTTCACGCCTGCAATTCCATCATTACCCAATTCTTCCCATGTGATAGGTGTTGGGAGTGCCTGCTTTCTGAAATCCCTTCTACAAAAGAGCCTACTCTTTTTACAAAGTAGGTGGGGATGGGGACAGGAAGGCGAAGTTTCAAGGATGAATGAGTTTCTCATGGTTCAGTTGGCTGGTTCTTGGGTGGTCATGAGATGCTCCCTGCATTAAGGAGGGTGATGGGAAATGACCCTGTGTTGAACACTGACACCCCAGACACTGTGCTAGATGCCTTACATACATCTGCTCCTTTCATGCCCAACAACTATGGCAGAGGGAGGATTACACACGTTCTGCTCATTCAAGCCCAGAGTGGGGACCTGTCCTGTGTCACATGGCTCCTGGAACATAAAGCCAGGACTCAAACATCAAACTTAGAGATGTTCTGATTCTAAAACCTATGTAGGCCTTTTGAGGGATGCAAGTGAATAAAATTGGCAATAAAATTGACACAATTTGTTGGAAGAATGAACATCTAGGTTACCAAAAATTAAAGTAAAATGACTTTTAAAATAATTTAGTGAAATTCCCTGGAGAAGAGTCGTGCGTCTCACATCTGAGGCCCTCTCCCCACTAGAGGATGTTGAGAATGGTGAGAACCTTTGAGATAAATCGCTCCCAATCCTTTTCCTTTACAGAGAGGACAGAGTCTCCAGAGGGTCCAGAGACAGCAAGAGCCCTGGGTTTCAGATTCCTGGCCCCAGTGCTTCCCTACTAGTATTCTCTTATGCCAGGAAAAGAGATGGCCAAAGAGGGAATCCACTACAGTAGCTCCACATCATGAGAATTAGCACATAGGAGATTAGCTCTTTACTTCTACTGAGGGAGACAAAGAAGACAGTAAGCTTTAACTGCAACCTGAGATTCAGGGGTGCTTATTCATTCAACAGATACATATTTATCAGGCATCATATGTAGAAATTACCAAAAAAAAAAAAAAAAAAAAAGATAAACGATCAGGGACCACACAGCTTATTGAGAAAGAGGTTCATTCCAATAATTAGCTTTTATCATGGTAAGGGTTATAACAAAGGTGAGGACAAAGCGCTTGGGCAGCCCAGAGGAGGAAGATGCAAATTAGCTCTCTTGCAAGGGGTTTCTGGATGGTTTCAATGAGAGAAGGAATGAGGGCATCAAGCAGAGAAGGCATGGGCTACAAAAGTTTACTACTCCCCATCAGGGGCAAGAAAGCATTGGAAAAATCTGCAGAGGCAGGTCTTTTCTCAGGGTAGGGAGCAGAAATATCTTCTCTGCCTGGTGGCTTACAAGAATAATGGGTAGAGCAGTTGGTCTCAGATATTTTTGGACTAATGAGCTTTGAGAGCAGAGGCCAGTGGGACAAAGGTGGATTAGAGGGAGTTAACTTTTAATTTTCTCAGTTAACAACTTATTCTAAAATCCCCAACACCAACGATCACCATTAGTTCATAAAAGAAAGGATGTTTTAATACCAAAAAAATAGGCAGGGTACAATCACAGAAAAAAGGGCACTTTTTTTCCTGAGGAAGATCGTCTGGAAACTTTCCACCAGCATTCTTTTTACTTTACTCATTTCACTAATGACAAGGTGTACAGGATTTGGGACCCAAGTCATGACTGAAGGATATCACCCATCGGCCCTGCTAGATTTAGATAGATTTAAATGGAGGCAAACCATATTCTTCTACCTGGAATGGTGCAAACTGCTGGTTGGTATACTTAAGACAATCTACGAGTATGTGCAGCTGAAATTCTCCATATTGTGCCCTTTCAGTCGAAAAACTGAACAAAAAAATATGAACCAAGCCATATTTTTGTCTACATACGTGATTTTTGGTACTCCCTTTAGCCAAGGATTTCTAGAACCATCCATCTACATAGTTCTTCTGAAAGAACTCCACGTCTTTTAAATTCCAGCATCAGGAGAGCAACAAGCCTAAAACTCGTTATTCTGAAGGCTATCCCCAAACTAGCCTCTCCCCCTCAACACACTCAGGAGGATCAGTAATTCCTGAGGGAAGCTTGTATCCAGGGTACCAGAGTAAAATGCAAAATGTACACTCTAGCTTAACAACACAAGTTGTTGGCAACAAAGCCATTTCTCCGGACCTTTATGGGAGGAACTTTCCCACAGTCAGCCAGATGTGCAAACAAGACCTCTGAATGCCTTTGAGTGCGGAGACTACAGAAGCTACCAAGAGGGTGTAGCTGAGGAGAAGGTTCTCAAATTCAGTTTTTCAACTTTGTTCAGAAGGGGATGGATGGATTCTTTCAAACAACCCACCCTTTCTAAAGTCCCAAGCCCTAGATCTGAATCTGGGAGTGGCATTAAGAATTAGAGCTTTTGACAAATAAGGAGGAATGCCTTTTTTTTTTTTTAAAGATTTTATTTATTTATTTGACAGAGAGAGACACAGCGAGAGAGGGAACACAAGCAGGGTGAGTGGGAGAGGGAGAAGCAGGCTTCCCGCAGAGCAGGGAGCCCGATGCGGGATTCGATCCCAGGACCCCGGGATCATGACCTGAGCTGAAGGCAGACGCTTAATGACTGAGCCACCCAGGCGCCCCAAGGAGGAATGCTTTTATCTTCTTCCTTCATGATGAACATTTGGCCTCCTCAGGAATGACCATGAGGACATTCGGTGGCCTGAGGTCCAGACCCAGGCAGGCTAAGTGTGTGCACCAGTACTCAGTGTGACTTGTGGAGACTGATGCCATACCCAGGATCACAGGATTCCCACTAGTTAACTGCTTCCCTCACAAAAGGAGGGTATCAGCCCCTGAGGACCGAAGGCAGAGCCAGGGGAGTAGAAAGTCCTATGACAAAGCTGAGTGGTAAAGATGGGAAGGCCAGAAAGAACCGCTGTGCAGTTGTGTTCTTTCTCACCTCACCCACTCATGAGGCTGCTCAGCCTCCCTGTTAACTAACCACATGAGGTAGTTGGAGGTGGGGATGCCCCAGTGGGTTGGTGAGGAAGCCCAGGGGTTCGAGCACATTCAGGATGTTAGCTCTTTGGACAAGAGTCCATCTTCGTTAGGACTAGAAAGCAGGACTTTTGCTTCTACGGTTTCCATGAGAAATTACCGTGGCATATAAAGGGTAGGGAGGTCACTGGCCCTTGGGCAGTGGGCTGTGGGTTCTTGGATTGATTGTCAGTGGAGAAAAGGATTTTAGGTCGAACCAGCTGCAACCTCAAAGCCACTTCCCTTTGGGATTCATGAATTTGGCTGGCAGCTAGCAGGGGAGCCCGTGTCCATGGGAGCAGGTCCTCTCCCCACAGGGCCTGGGGGCTGGGTTACGGCCAAACATGTCATGTTGGCCAGGTAAGTACCTGTTTCCTCCCACTATTTAAGTAACTAGGTTTGGAGTCCTAACACAAATCCTTCTCTAACCATAGATCTTTCCTCTGGGGGACTTTTCCTTTCTCCTAACCCCCACAATAAAGAAAACAGAAGAAGGCTGATTATTTCTACTCGCTGCCACCTCTAGAAAGTGTAGCCCTTAAAGAAACCCTGGAATAAAGTTCTCTATTTAAAAACAAACAAACATACAATTTAAACAACTGTTTTCAGAGACATCAGTCCATAATCCCTCTGGGGAAAGTGGCCTCAAAATCAGGCACCAACCTTAGAATTGGGCAATGCTCTTAGGATCAGCTGCAACCCCTGTGCTCAGGTCCGCATGGAAACCATTCTCCGACCCACTGGCCTGTCTGACGTTTCACAAGGTCACAAGGCGATCTTCCACCAACGTAAAGAGCAGCAGTTGTTTTCCAAAGCTGAAAACCGTGAACTTCTACCAGCCGCCATCTCAAAGGAAGACACCGGGAGGTTGTGATTCAGAGGCTCCATATGTGGCCAGGTTAGAATGTTCAACTCTCAGGTTTCAGGCTCTGCAGGGCAAGGACCCAGCCCCTGTGTAAAATGTCAACCGGCTCTGATCTCTCGAGTTCACACATAGCCTATGAAGCACTTGCCACGGTTGGCAAAACTTTGCTTTGGTCTCTATGGGACCTTAAGCCGCAGGCTCTTTGAGCAAGGCAGACTGCTTTCTGAGTCCAAGTGAGTCTTGAGACCAGGACTGTTGGCCTGTAGGGGATGGTGGCCCCTGAGCCAGGAGATCTTCCCGTCCACCAAGATAGGGAGGAACAACCACTCTGGAGCCAAGAGGGCACATGCCAAGGATGTCAGGTTTCTAGAGTGTACCCATCAGGGCCTGTTCCATTGCTAATGTCTCTTCTATCCTAGAAAAACGAGCTTTTCCATCAACCCCTAAACCAGTACCAGGTCCAAGTCTTGTTTTCTTAAAACCTTAGTCACTTCCTGTGTCCTAAGTTTCAAAACTTAGTCTATGACTCTCAGTTGGGCAGATTTTTCCGTATTTTTCAAGAGGATAAGCATCATTTGGTAATTGTTTCTGAAAAGTAGAAAGAAGAAATTTCGAAGAAGTATGTGGCATGTCTGCAACCAACCCAACTCAACAACTCAACTGTATGTGGCATGTCTGTGACCAACCCAACTCAACTGTATGTAAGTACCTGTTCTGGGCCAAGCTCAGGAAAAGACGATGAAGAAGACATTCCAAACATGAACCAGACACAGTGCTCATCTTCAGGGAGTGTGTGAGGTTTTTATTTTTTAAAGATTTTATTTATTTGACAGAGTGAGAGAGGGAACACAAGCAGGGGGAGTGGGAGAGGGAGAAGCAGGCTTCCCTCAGAGCAGGGAGCCCCATGCGGGGCTCGATCCCAGGACCACGGGATCATGACCTGAGCCGAAGGCAGACGCCTAACGACTGAGCCACCCAGGCGCCCCGTGTATGAGGTTTTTAAAGGAGTAAATGAACAAATGAATGATGAATGAATGCAAAATCAGGGTTAACCATAAGTTTTATAGCAATTCCCTGCCTTCTTTTAACTGCATTAATATAGTCCGAAGAAGAGGAATGAGAATATACTCAAAAATCCTGAGTTAAAATCTGAAGGCTCTCCTAATGTTTTCTCTCTTCTCCCCAAACCCCAAACACATCTTTGACTTCTAGAATCTTCTGCAATTTGGGTTTCTCCGAAGTCTTTAATCTGACCTTGAATGCTGAAGGCAAGGAGTCTTCATGCCTTTGGGAGATAAAGTCCTTGATTTTATTTTATGTGAGGATATTCTCTGTCTTTTTAAAAGTACTTTCAACAGATCTTTATTTTAGACTCTTCCCTCTCTCTCCACGCTGAGGTCATTAGTGTTTTGGATGAAAGGTTTCCTTGCACATACATGTGTTGCGCTTGGATTCATTATTATAGCAAGTAATTCCATTTTCTAAGGAATAAGTGCCACTTCTCGCGGGGTGTTTGCTGATCCCTCTGCTCAGCATACACTATGGTATTTGCAAGCCACATGTTAGAACGAAGTACATGCCACATACTTACTTCTTCGCTTCTGTCCTCATGGAGACTGTAGCCTCCCCTGGGCATCAAGATTAAAAATGGGAAGCCACTGAATGGTGACACAAGGCCACATAAGGGAAGCCAACTTGTGTCCTGGGAGTTCCAGGGAGATGGTTCGCTGTGGGCAAAACCTGCCAGGACAGGTTTTGAGATGGAGGCAGGGACACCTCCAGGTGAAAGTCAAAAGGAAAGAATTGGTCCTCTTCTCAGCCCTCCCTCCCTTCGACCCTGAAGATCCTTAGTTCCTCATGAGAGCAGTGGGCTGGCAAGTGGGTGCCACAGGGGTGCGTGCAGATGCGCCCCAGTGCCTTTGGGTAAACCTCTCCCCTCTGCGTAGCTCAGGGCCTTGAGAGGAGCATCAGAGGGAAAAATAGGCTCCTTGTGAAAAGCCCACAGGTGACGGAAACTGTGAGTGTTACCCAGAAAAGAGCTCGCAGAGGCTCCCATCCCATCGGGCGACCAGCAGAACTTACCACCGCAAGTGCCTCGCTCCCGTTAATAAGACCTCATGTTATTATTTCTGCGCTAAGTCATTTCTCCCACTGCCTTTTAGACTGGAACATTTTACTTTTTGCACTTCGTGTTCATTACTCGGAGGGACTTCAGGCTACAGCGCACGATAAAAAGACCAATTAGAACGTTTCCCACTGTTTTTTTGTTTCTTTGTAATCCAAAAAAAAGAAAAAATCAATATTGTCCTTAGACCCTCCCAACAAACAAGCAGATTTGTGAATAACCTCGGACAAAGCAGCCAAGAAATTCAAAGCAGATGGAGAATCACACAACCATGCAAATGAGTACAGGCCCTGGGCTGGGCAGGATCACGATGTCGGGGGCTGGGAATTAATTTTTAATATAAAACAGAAATAATCACCCACGGCACTCATTTTCTTTTTCTGATGAACCAAGATGGTTCTGTTTAAATGAGGACCCCGGGGGGCTTTTTCTGAGCTCTGAACACATACGGACCGAGAGCTGAATCTCCCCAGGCTGGCTCCTGTGTCATAAAGTTCATCATGTGGGGCCGCGTACTGTTGACCCCAGGTGAGCTTTCCCTCGCGGGTCAGCACGACGCTTCCAAGCTACATCCCAAACTGCTAACATCAACATCAGAACTAAATTATGAGAGCGAATGAGATAAACACGCAAAAATCTAAATTGCAAAGTGAAAAAAAAAATCAAACAAAAAGAAATCTGAAGTTTATCCACTCAACTCTAAGAGTTTAACAAAAAAATCCTCAACTTGCAGAAGGATGGAAAGAAAAAAGCACTCACCATCTGTAACTCCGGTCGGGGCCCAAACCAAGGAGCAGACAGCGCCTGTGATGTTAAAACCATCTGACCAGCACGGGGGGCACTTCACACGTAGCTTAGAGCCTTGAGGAATCAGGTCTGGTTAACTTCTGAGTCTCCCATCTAATCAGCAGGGACTAACTTCTACCTTACGGGAGAGGCAGGGCCGCCCCATGAAGGGGAGGGTCACGGCTGCTCCAGCTCCTTCTGGTCTCGAAGACCTACATGCTGGGCTTCCTCTACTACCCACGCCTGATTGCTCACACCACACACCTGCTCCCCAAGGGGGGCCAGGTGAATAAAGGTCCTGACTGGCTTCACCGCTGGCCTGTGGGTACTACAGTCGATTACATGAGTTTCAAAATGAAATAATACCATTTACGGAGAGCTTAAGAGATCACACAACATTGAAAAATCTGTGTCCTCTGCAACAAAAATTGTGTCCTCTCACAATAATCCTGGAAGGTAGACACTATTATTTACAGATCTTTCACAGGAGAGACTGAAGGACATGCTAATAAACACAATGAGGAATGGGCTGGGCCAAGATTCAAACCCAACTCTGTGGCTCCACGTGCCGCGCTCTTCGGGATTCTGAGTTCTTTGAGATCGGGGGTCATACTTTTTCACCCTCTGGAAGATGTTGGAGGCAGGCTCTGGGCTTCATCTGATGCATGGCAAAGTGGAAACAGTATGTGCCCTGGAGAGAGATCTGGGTCCCGATTCTGGCTCTGCCGCTTGCTAGCTGGGAAGCCTTGAGCAAATTACCTCCCACTGTGAGCTCCTCAGTCTTCTCCTCTGTGAAATGGGATGGAACTCCACCTCACGGTGCTGTTGTGAGGATTGAATGAAATAACTTCTGGAGAGGAGGCACCTAATAGATACCAGTTTCCTTCCATGCAACCCCTTCACCTCCCCTGCCCAGGACCAAGAGATTGAGAACCAATCCCAGTACCTGGTTTGCATACATTACGAGTTTATACGCACAACTTCGGGTTAAGATGAACATTAACAACAGCACTGAAGCGAGGAGATTTCCAAAGGGGTGGATGTGCCAGGTGTAATGAGAGTAGAGACAGAGGACTGTGGGAGCGCTGGGGGTGGGGGTGGGGTGGGGGGTCAGCTTTAGGTTCTGGCCTCTATAGCAACAGAGATCCTCCACACGCGGGGCCCATGGTGCCCCAGGGCCTCGTTTCTGATATCCTCAGAGCTGGTGCCTTCCTAACACCGACTCTGGGCTCTCACGGACTATGGGTGCTACCTCACTCTCTGCTCCCTCCACCTGTCTCTCCTCGAGCTTTATGCTCTCCTATTTTCTGTCGTCTCGTACCACGTTGCAAGGGGGGGGGGGGGAGAAAATGTACAAATCAAATGGTCAAATGGGGTTACTTATGAACAACTTCTGGCAGAGCCCAGATGAGGGGCATGGAAAATTCTGGAAAGTGGAGAGCAGCAAGAGGTAAAAAATTAATGGCTGGTGTGAACTGCAACAAAAGCTCTCAGGACTCCAGGGGCCCAGGTGGGGGGAGGGGAGGTCATGGGCAATGCTGACAACTTTTCATCTGATGGGACAGAGGGGAATCCCAACCCTCTGAGTGGAGGTCTGCCAGGTGGGCGGGGAAGAGAACCGGGATCCTGTTGAGCAGACCCAGCTCCGCGATTGCTGTGAGACCACTGAAGTGGCTCCACCACTCGGGTTCCTCGTTGATGGAGTGTGGGGGTTGGACTGGGCTGGCTTTGGAATCAGACAAACCTAGGCTCAGTCAGGCTCCACCACTTACCTGTTATGCAACTTTGGGCAAGTTTCTTTGTGTCTCTAGTCTCCACTGCTCTCATTTGTCAGATGGGGATGAGAGACCAGGTCTCCAGAAGCTGGCGGAGGATTAAGGGAGGGGGTATTTAAACACATACCCTCTTGCACAGTGACAGGTCCAAGAAGCTCACGGTCCAGCAGCTGCTTGCTCAGTAAATACCAGTCTCTTTCCTCACTTCTATCTCTAAGTTGCTGTAAACTTATGTATTGACGGTGCAACCCATTAAGTCAATTTCCAATTATCTTCCCTGGCTACCCTGCTCTCCCTAATCCTCAATTAACAGGGCACTGAGGGTGCCCTATGCTGAAGCAGCAAATGGACAACTCAATTTGGACAAGATGGAGACAGATGTGGGCAGGATGGTGGAGGACAAAGGACTTACAACTGGGAGGCAGCAGACCTGGGTTTGATTTCTACCCGACTCGGTCACGAGCTATAAACATACAACTGTGATCAAAATTTTCTTAGTATTTCTGTGCTTCAGGGTTCTTACCTGTTACATGGGAGTAACTATACACTGGACTGGGAAGTGCAATGGGAATATTAGTGGCCAACTGCAGGCTATGATTCCTGGTGACCGATTTGAAAAATTGTCCACTGAGTTGCATTGGGAATTGTAGTTCAAATATTCTGAGAGCTGCACCTAGTGCCCCTTGGCAGTCAAACAAACCCTAATCTCCAAAACTGAATGACTATTGTGTAGATTGTTGATGTATTCCCCAAAAGAGCTGAGTTGGGTTTTTCTTAGCAATCGCCAAATCCCTCCGTGACCCATTGGAATCACCAACCACTGGCAGCCTGCTCAATACATGAAAAACAATACGATAAACCCTCTTATTTTAACAGCTAGCACAGGGCAGGACAGGAGGAACCCCCACCCACGCTTGTTCTGAACACACAACGTGTTGCAACCGATGTGAAAACAAGATAAGGAGAACCGTCTGTCAATAGTCTCGGGCCTTCCCTAGAGTGGGGCCGCTTTCTGTGTATTCTGCACAGATGGGAGCCAGAGGCCACACGGTCACCTGCAACGCTGTCCTGATACATGGCCCAAGTTCAGATACACGGCCAGCTCACTCATTCTCGCCTTCCACTCTCTTTTGAAGTATATATGTGGTAGCATAGTGCCCTGTAGAAACCATCCTTAAGGTTAAAATCCTACCTGCTGAGAACTGAGGAATTAAACACTGGTTGGCCATCAAGTTGTGAACCATAAGCTCAACGTGTCTGTGTAGTAACTTCTCAAGAGCTCTATCCTACGGGAAGCCCCAACTGAGGTCTTTGAAAACTTCATTTTATTTATTTATTTTTATACATACAGTGAAACATTTTTCATATGTCCTGAACAGCTGGTCATGCAATTAACTTTATTTCATTATAGAAACTGAACCGGGCTATCTTTCCTTTTTCTACCCCCACCCCAATCTTGAAAACTTCATTTTAAACCCGCTTTGACCTGGCTTGGCTGCAGGCCCCGATGCACCGGGGCAAAAGTGCCACAAAGCAGTTCTTTTCTGTTTTGCCCGAGCATCGTGAGACCTCCAGGGAGAGAGGCACGGCGGAAGATGAGGGTCCAAACAACATAGCCAAGGGTGAAGAGGACCATAATGCATAAAACATGACATACATAAATACTTCTGAGTTGTGAAAAAAAATTTTTTTTAGAGGAACAAGAAAGAAACCACAACGTCTCTTAGAGCTGCTGAAATGGCTTATCACTATCCACCACCTCTGGGTGTCATCTCTCTGAGAACAATGGAGTGACTGCCATGGGATCCAAGGAGACAGTCCCCGAACGTCATCACCACACAGAACCGGGTGGACTGGACAGGTTTGCAGAGGAGGACCAGGATGCACCTGCTCTCTGCCCTGCTGGCCCTAGTTCAGGGACTCCTGTCCATCTGCAGGCTCCTGTCAGATAGGCCCAGAGCTTCCAGCTCCTTCCAGGCACCCACGCAACTGAGTGATGGCCGGAATGGAAAGAATAAATGCAAGTTTTCTATTTTAACGGGGATCATTGTGAATGGCATGCCCTGGGGTACCCAAAACCGAGCCCATGCAAAGTGCCAAGCTCTATGCTAGGAGCTGGGACCTCAAAACCAATGACACACTTAACTTTGGCATCCAAGGAGCTCCCATCCAAACAAGTCTCTTTTAGTGATTCTTCATCCCCTGTGCTTACTTACAGTAGCTTCCCATTGGCCACAGCAATGCGTGCTAGGCCTTGGCCACTTCCCTATCAACTTGTTAGTTTTGCTAGATCTGCATCAGCACTCTACTGTATTTACATAATTTTTCTCAAAAATAACTCATTAACTCAAATACATTTTAAAGAAAATTTCGTATGACCTCCATGAAGAGAAAACAAGTCCTACTTGCCATGTACAGAAAATATTCACTGATTAAAAAAATGAAAACAAAAACCAGGAAACACGATATTTTTACTAAATCCCAGTTGCACACTCTTGCCTGCCAGTGCTCTGAGCATAAGGCCAAGAGCTCCCTGTTAGAAAGATGAACCAGTATTTGACTCACTGGCTCGGCACCAGACTCTCCCCCCAATCTTGTAATCAGAATCAAAAAAGGAATCACTGCTCACCATGTGATTCACTGTTTCTTAATGTTATGCCTGCATATCACCCCAATCAGACCCCATGGTCCACGCATACCATCTCTGCTTCCTAATCCGCCTCAGGATTGGGGCCCTACCGTTGCATCCCCAGAGCCTCGGGCACCGTGCAGGAACACTGTGGGCCCTGCACACATATTTGTCAAATGAATCAGTGCATTCATCTTAGCCGTCTTTATTCCAGCCATACCTATTGGCCTGTTTGCCCTCCAGTGACCCACGCCCCCTCACAAACCTCCATGTCCTTTTCCATTTTGTGCCCTTTATGGAATGTTTTTCCTTCTCCTCCACTTTCCACCAACTGATTAACTCTCTCCTCTCCTAGTCTCTGGCCATGTCATCATCCCTTTGTGGTTTTTCCTTACAACGTTGGGTCGAGAATAGAAATCTTTTTCAGTAGGTGTATTATATGAGTCCCTTGATGATCGGGATTATCACGTGGTAATCCCTAAATGCTTTTCTTTCTCTCCCTATCAGTCTCTACTCGCTGAGGGGGGGCAATGTGTCTCCTACCTCTGGTGCTGAATAAAAGCCTATTATCAGGCTCTTTCCCTTTCCCTGCGTGCTCTTGCTGTACCAGACAAACCCTGCCTCTCCCTTCTCAGAGTCGTGCAGACAGTGTCTTTGCCTGGAATGTCTTCACCAACATGCAAACTCCCTTCCATGCTCCTGCTCTGAGGAGGCCTGTTCCCCAAGCCAGCTGTGACCTTCCTTTCCCCTGTGCCCACAATACCCCCTTGTATCCCTTTCACTGTAGGATTAACCCCTGGTCAGTGCAATTCTGTGTTTCTGTATGGTTTGGTTAAGCTATGAGTTTCTTGTTTCTGTATACCCAAGGCCTAGAGAGTGCCTGGCATAAAGTAAGTAATCACTAAATACCTTCTGAAGGAATCAATGTCTAGTACAAAAATATTTTTCTATTCGCCTCTCCTCTCATCAATTTCAAAACTCCCTAAAGTCACAGTCAGTAAAAGCATAACAATATTAAACTTACTGCTGACATTACAGAGTGCTTCCTATTTGCCAGGTATTTTATAAGCATTCTCTCATTTAATTATCCCCACAGCCCTGTGAGGTTGGTACTTCTGTTGATGCCAATTTGCAGGTGAGGAAATCTGGGCTTAGGGAGATTTAGTCACTTGTCCCCGGTTACATAAGTGACAGAGCCAAGGAATGGACCCAGGCCGGAAAATCTCCAATGTTCTTAACTACCAGCCTGGCCCCGACTGTGACCTTATTCTGCCTGACCTACTGCCCTCCCTCAGGGTCAGAAGCCAAATCCTGCGGAGACGGACATGCACCTGCTGAAGGGTCACTCTGACGATGCCCTTTGGGAGTACAATTAAGCTACCAGGCATGGCCGCTCCCACAGCACAAGGCCTTGCCACAAAACAGCCACCGTGGCCTCTTGCCTGAGCCGTGGGACTTGGCAAAAATCACCAGCTCCACACTCACCAGCAGAAGGCCAACCAAGGCAGCCTTTTCATTGATTCTAGAGGTGTCTCTTTTTCATTTGTAAAATAATCCACAATTTGACATTTAGGGATTTTCCTGCAAATGGCAGTGGCTAGCACAGTAAGAGATGAACTGCTGTCTTTGAAGTCTCACAAAAACACTCTTTTTTCTTTTTTTTTTAGAGAGAGAAAGAGAGAGCGGGCTGGGGGTGGGGCAGAGGGAGAGGGAGAGAAAGAATCTTAAGCAGGTTCCATGCCCAGCGCAGAGCCCGACACAGGGTTCGATCTCACGACCCTGAGATCATGACCTGAGCAGAAATCAAGAGTCGGATGCTTGACTGACTGAGCCTCCCAGGTGCCCCCAAAAATACGCTTTAAAGATTTTAAACTTTAAATTGACTGAGGAGCTAAGTGGGAGTCCAGCAGCACCCGAAGGGGAGGAAGAGTATTGGCACCGTTTTTATAATTGCATTCTCTCCACACGAGAAGGCCGCAGCTGGTCTTTCTTCACCCGCAGTCCTGTGTCAAAAACCGTCTGAGGTAACAAAGGCTGGCTTCCCCCAGTTTGAGAAATGCTGCTTGGCTGCAGAAGTTTCTGTGCAGAACACAGTGACTCTTACAAAAACCAGCTTCAAACATGGTATGAAATTTAGGAGGGGGAAGAAAAATAAGAGCCACCTTATAAAAGTTCCTTCCTGCTTCTTGATGATGTTACCAGATTGTAGAACAGTCCAGCACAGGCATAGGGCAGAATACACAGCCATGTGGTTTCATTTTTCCAGGGATGAACATCTCAGGAGAAACACTCGTTTTGGAAAGAGAGGCACGCATATCTGGACAACAAGTTAACCGTGACCTCTAATCCTGGGTTCCTTTTCCTTTTCTGGGAATAAGCAGGGTCCAGGGAGAGGCCCAGGGAGGGCTCTGGAAGACCTGAGGTTTGGTTCTGGCTTTGCCACTTACTTGTTTTAAGACTTGAACAAATCATTTAAGCGCTCTGGGCTTCAGCCTTTCCCAGAAGTGAAGGGATCAGGCCCAACTATCAAGAAGTTTCCTTTCAGCTCTGGAATTCTCTGCTATGATGGAGTCTATCGTACGGAGGAAGAGGACACGTGTGATCCACTCTTAGGGATCCCACCCTAAGGCGAATCCTCTTCTCGCAGTAGCGATAATTAGGGAGGGATGGCTTTCTGTGGCTCTCACTGGCTCTCGTGCGCGTATATTTCAACCATAGCGGCCGCTGGGCCATGCAAAATGTCGGTGGATTAGGAGGAGTCCAGGTCTCAGCCAGGGATGCTGGGTCCCGGGGCAGTCTGACTGCTGTGACCCGACTTGGGGGTCGATGGCTGCCTTACCTGATCGATTTGAGCAATGGCTGAGCTGATATCTCACAGTGGCTTCCTGTTCCACCTGCTCTTCTTCCCGATGACCTTCAGAGAGGCTAACACAATTAAACCACAGAGCCCTCAGAAACCTTGAGAGTGTAATTCTACTTTTGGGCACTTAAGAAAATAATCAGATGAAAAGTAAGCTAGTCACAAGAGCTACCATTTATGGAGAGCTAACTGTGTGCAAGGCACTCTGCTAAGTACCTTATGGGTATTATTCTATATAATCCTCGTGACAGTACTTTGAAATGGGTATTATTACCTCCATTTTACAAAAGATGAAACTAATGCCCTTAATCTCACTCTGCTATTCAGGACACAAAAATTTATGCGTGAGAATGTTCATTGCAACAAAATGGCCCAGATCTCCAAAAACAGGGAATTGCTTAAATGGTATTTTCATCTAATGGCATACTAGAAATGCATGAGAAATCATGGTAGAATAATTAGTGACATAGAAGAACATTCACAACAAATTGCTAGGTAAGAATCCCATCAATTTATATGTAATTATAGATAACATATATAATATGGTATTTGTTCTTCTTTGTATGTTTCTTCTTTGTATGTCCAAAATGTACACAGTATGCACATATCACTTTTTAAATTGTGAGGCTTTTTGAAGGCCCATCAGATGTAACCAAGAGCTCATCCCCATCCCACTCAGTGTCCAGATCCTAGAGAAGGCGCTCTCTAATAGATTCAGTTTTTAGACAACGGACATCTCCCCAATCAGAACCAAGAGGTCCCCTCAGCTGTTCCTCTTATTCCTGAGACATAGAGCATATGAGTGAGGGATTGAGAGAGAACTGAAGGCAGATCAACACTTCTCTCTCAATAGCTGCCATCCCAACTGGCTCCGATCACTATGCCCTAAAGAAGTCGAGTGGAGACTCCAGAATGAGGCCACCTAATAAAACAAAACAAAATTCACAAACACTATCTCTGCTCCATTACTATTATTCTGATCATCGTTAGTAGCAGTAGTGGTTACTTAGATGAGGCATTAGTGTCTGGACAGGGAGATGAGAGAGTACAGAGTTAGCTTCATGATTGGGAAAACTCTCTCAGCTTGGAGTCCTGGGAGCACCAGGAGCGTGGTCGCGGAGAAGTGGCAAGACTCTGAGGTGTGGGGGGAAAGAACGTGGGCCTTGGCTTCAGGCTGACAGGAGCTGGAACCTTGATCTCATTTGCCACCTGAGTGACACTGGACAAATTGTTAACTTTCTCATCTGTGAAATGGGTTTAAAGGGGCTGTCGAAAGGAATAAAGATAGCATGTAAAAAACACGGCACAGCAGGGGACAGGCAATTGGCTTGATCTCTCTCTCCCAGCCCCTCCTCATCCATCCTTTCCCCAGGACAACACACCCGTTCTCCACCCTTCTCAAGTTCTAAAATCTTCCCTCTGGTGGTAGCGTAGCACAAAACCTCCCACTTGAAACTCGGTGCTGCGGCACCTGGGTGGCTCAGTCGGTTAAGTGTCTGCCTTCTGCTCTGGTCATGATCCCAGGGTCCTGGGATGGAGCCCTGCATCAGGCTCCCTGCTCAACGGGCAGTCTGCTTCTCCCTCTCCTCCCCGCTCGTGCTGGCCCATCTCACTTGTGCTCTCTGTCGCTCTCTTTGTCTCTCTCTCGCAAATAAATAAAATCTTAAAAAAAAAAAAAAAAAGAAAAGAAATCCAGTGTTATGAGGAGCCGTCTCAAATAGAAGATTTGAGTCAAAGGGCCAAGTCATGCAATTAGCCATCCCCGCCAAATGGGACTTAGGCAGGATCCCACGGATGGCTCATTGCCATCTTAAGCATACCTGGAGATGTCATGGCCTTATCATATTTACTAGATCCTCCTAAAGCATCTCAGGTGATGGCATCAAAGTCATCTACTGCTTGTGTGGTTTCGGATAAACTTTCAACTTCTCATATTTATCGTTCTTCACCTCCCTGGAGGTGAAGAAAAACAGGAAACAGCTTCATTTTAGGAAAAAACAGAGCTCACTCAGAGATTACCTGGCTTCTCTGAGATCACTTGGCATGTGAGAGCAGAGGTGGGGGAAGACGGGGATCTAGGGGCAGGGTGGAAGTCAATACCTGGGTTAGTTATCCCCATGAGGACAGGGAGAGGAGACGGAATATTCCACCCTCTATTCTCCCCTCAAGTCCACCACCCCGAGCTCTGTTCCTGTGCCCAGATGGCCTTTCCTCCAAGGCCACATTCTTTCCCTATGCCTCATGGCCAAGAGCCTACTCAGCCTGCACAGATCTAGCCCCCAAATATGCTTTGTAGTCATTTTCCTAACCTTTAAGACCATGTCAGCACCGTTTCACACCTTCTTGTAAATCTGCCACCGCACAGCCCACAGCATCCCAAAGTACCAGCTGCAAGAAACAGGGCCACCAGCTCCAGGCCCCACCGCAGGACTCTGCCCTTCCTCACAGACCTGGATATGAGTCTTGCTGTGTCTACACCAGGCCACATGCTAACCAGTTTTTTGCATACTCTTCCTTTGTGGGCATTTGTCTCTGACTTGACCTCACTCAGCCTGATGGAGACAAAGTCTACTTCTCCTGGATCCACTTAGGCTTCTTCTGGCAGACATTCTCCTGGGCACTTAAGCAGCCCCCAAATGTTATGTTCCCCTAAAAACTCTAAACCACTTAAGGCTGAAGATGGGTTCAGATTTCCCCAGAGGGCCTTCTGAGTGGCCTGGGATGAAAGCTGTTTTATGTAGGTCTTTATTTTCCACAAGCAGAGAAAGGAGATATGCCTGATGGTCTGGCAGTGTTTTACGGGTGAGTCGATGCGGACTTAGGCACGGGGCAGGCCTGGTTTCCGGGCTGCCTCACTTCTCCCTGCCTCAGTGACCTTATGCAACTCGGTCTCTCAGAGCCTTGGATTCCTCATCCGTTCATGGTGGTGAGAGTAGCTCTTCTGCCGTCACCTTAACACAGCTGCTGTGTACGACGACAAAAACAGAAATGCCTCGTAACTGTAATGTGCTGGAACAACGAGAGGTGCCATCACGATCATGGAGATGTTTCTGCTTATCACATTTTACGTTTCGTGAGTCCGTTTCCGCCTGCACACTGGAGAACTCACATGTGGAAATGTCCAGAGGGAAAGACCACCCCAGGGAGAAAAGCAGGAAGTAGACAAAGATGGACACGTTGACGGATTGTACGATATTCCAGCGCACATGCTCTGGTGGACTCTTCTGGAAAACAGTAGGATCAGAGTGATGAGGGAGACAGTCAAGATCTTTGCTCTCAGGAAGCTACTACGTTCTGGCAGGAGCGTAGGCAGAGAATAAGCAAGCAAGCAAACAAGATCAAGATAAGTGATCCTCTCACTGCGGGCGCAAGGGGGCTTTCACCTTCCTCAACTTCTCGTTCAGAGGCCACAGGAATGTTGGCAGCAAACTCTAATCCTTGACCTTGCCAGGACAAGATGCGCAGTTTCAGACTGGGGCACACGAGGATGTGTTGGTTCTCATGTTTTTTTGGCACAGTGACAACACGATGAAATGTTGATGAGACACAAAAGTTAAGGCATGAGAGGGGCCCCTGGGTGGCTCAGTCGTGAAGCATCTGCCTTCAGCTCAGGTCATGATCCCAGGGTCCTGGGATCGAGTCTCGCATCAGGTTCCCTGCTCAGTGGGGAGTCTGCTTCTCCCTGTGCCTCTGCCTCTTCCTCCGACCCCCAGCTCTTGTGCTTTGTGTTCCTTCTCTCTCTCTCTCAAATAAATAAGTAAAATCTTAAAAAAAAAAAAAAAAGTTAAGGCATGAGCGATCCAGACAAATGATTTTCCAGTTATTTAAGATTTCTAGCCTCGGCTTGGAGTCCTTGTTGAAATCTTTAAAAAGGAACACAGGCCTGCATCCCTTCGCTTCCTCTCCATTTTTCCACATCTAGGAAACTGCACCAAATACTTTCAGTTCTAAAATTGTTGTCTCTCCTCCCTCATAATATGTCACCTCCTCAGGAAAGCTTCACATCACCCAGTGAGATGAACCTCCCCCTTCTCCGAAGCTCTGGCGTCTAGAACTCCACACAGCACTTCCATGATATACCATCATCCCTGACTTGTTGGTTTGTCACTCACTAGAGAAAAAGCATCCCTGGCCAGGACTATGCTCCATTTGATTCTGAAGCGCCAACACCTACTGTCATGGAGGACACATAGTAGGTACTCAGTAAACGCTTGTTCACAAGATCACATCTCACTGGCCAATCTTGTATCTATAGCCAATTTAGTAGATGTGCTGAACATGAACACAGACCACAGGACACACTTTGCCAGTTGGTTTAATAAGACAAACACCCCATTTTACATTATTCTTCAGTGACTTTCCCATTTCTCCTATAAGGACTTGTGTTGCATCTGGTATCTTACCAAGAGTTCCTGGTCAGGTGAGGTTTTGATCCAAATGAAATCTACATAAAAACTGATCATTCCTTTATCGTGATGAGCACAGAGTAATGTACAGAATTATTGAATCACTATACTGTACACCTGGTATTAATATAACTGTATGCTCATTATATCGGAATTTGAAAAAATCAATAGTCCCCACTTGATCTAACTACCAATTTGTAAGAACTACCAGAAAAAGATGTTCCATGACATCCTGGGGCTGCCATCAGCATAATCCAGACTATGGGAAACTACAGGCACATGACCTAGTTTTGTCAGCCAAAAAATTACAAATAAAAAATAAGAGGAGGGCGGGAAAAGAAAGGAGCCACACTAAGAGGCATACGTGTCTGTTCAAGTATGGACCTTATTTGAATCCTGGTTCACACAAAAAAATTATTAGAAAAAAAAAAACTATAAAGGGACACCTGGGTGGCTGAGTCAGTTAAGTGACTACCTTCAGCCCAGGTCATGATCCCAGGGTCCTGGGATCGAGCCCCGCATCGGGCTCCCTGCTCGGCGGGGAGCCTGCTTCTCCCTCTCCTGCTTCCCTCTCCCTCTCTTGCTCTTTGCATGCTCTCTCTCTCTCTGTGTCAAATAAATAAATGAAATCTTTAAAAAAACAAAACAACAACAAAACACCCCCAAAACTATAAGGCAATAGATGGTATGTGATCACTGAGTACATACTTGATACCACATAATTATTTTTCAGGTGTGATAATGACCCTGTGGTTATATTTTAAAAAGAGTTATAATCTTTAAGAGATATATCCAGATGAAATGATACGATATCTAGGAATTAATTTTTTAAACCTGGAGTAGAAGAGTGGGCAGGAAGTACACAGTACAGATGCTATAAGAGCAAGTAGGAAGTGCTCAATACATTTGCTTTCATTATACTGTTCTTGCTACTTTTATAAAAGTTTGAAAACTTCCATTAAATAAAAAAAAAAATCGGTAGTTTATAAAAGTTTTGATCCCTACAGGATGCCTCTGATGAATCCTATGGAGCAGGCTCCCTATGACAATGTTGTCCAGACCGGGTGGCGGCCCTTCCTGAGGGGCGTGTGGGGAGCAAGCTGTAGGCAGCAGGGCTATTCCTCCAGTCCTGCCGGGAGAGAATGAGAGGAGAGCCGGTCCCCGGAGACCCGATCAACATCTTCCCCAGAGAGTCTCCTGGTTAGATAGAGATGTATATCTCAGACTCCGGGAACCAATGGAGGGAGAAAGAAGTATTTCAAAACTTCTCATATGGAAAAGTAAATGCTCAGGAAAGGCAAACTGGACAGAACATGGAATTTGGAGTCAGAAGGTTTAGATTCCCTCCTTGCCCCACACCTGGGATCAGTGAACTTCTCAGGGCCTCAGTGTTCTCATCTATAAAATGGGAATATGGTTCCCGTCCATATCAGAGAACTGGTGTGCAGATAAGATGGGATCTTGTATGGGGAGGTGAGAGGCAGCATGAAGCGGTGGGTGGGACACTTGGGTCTGAACCGTGGCTCCATTGTACCATCCACACAGTCAAGTACTAAATAAATGAACGCTGTTAAAATTAATTATTTAAGAAAAAGCAATTTGTTCAAGGCCTCAAAGTGAGTCAGCAGGGTGCTACTTGGGGAGGAGGATTTGCACTCCGCTGTCTTCCCCACTAACCTTTGGGCTTCCCTTATGGCTCTATCTGGGCAGCTGATTCACAACCGGTCGCTTTTTGCACAGGGCAGGAAAGACGGAGACGGGGAGACGGGCCATTCCTGTTCTGACAGCTGGGCCACCCCGGGTGGTAGCGATGAATCAGCCTTGCTTCTGCCACACTCAGCACACAAGGCTTCTCAAGCAGAAGCAGAGCATCCAGGATACTCTGACCCAGTGGTGGTTGCATGATGGCAACAGATGACTGTCTCTTTATGTCCCCATCCCCCGCGGCACTCAGCCAGCTCACCAGTTTCGCCAGCTTCTGGGTAGAAGCGTATTTTTTTCCAACCGCAGGGATCAAGCTAGCAAGAGGGACATGCGTGTGTGCATGCATGCGTGGGCATGTGTGCATGTGCGTGCGTAAGTGTATGTGTGTGCAGGTGTTGGAGGATGCATATAAACCCATGCCTATTACAATGGCTGATAAGACCCTCACTTTCCCACTTTCCTGGACCCCACTTTACTTAGAGGTGTGTTCAGTCATGATCCTAGAGCACCTCGCTGCACATGTGGTTTCAGAGTGGCGTCTTCAGTTTGAGTTATCCAAGACCTATATTCTAAATCTCATCAATGTCTGTCTAAAGCACAAGAGGTACAAGGAGGCAAGAACTCCATTTACTTTTTGTGAGTGATTTTCTGTTGGACCGAGGAGTCGGGCTGGGCAAAGAGAAGGGTGACAGCTGGGGATATGTATTTATGGATGTGGAATTTATTGGTGGATTAAAAAAATTTATAATGTCTTGGGTTTTGCAATAAAAATCTTTTAGGCTTGCTCCAGTTTTGTGTAAGAAAACAGGTGGGACACTCGACTCGATTCATTCACTCTATTATGCTTCTAAATAATGACTGTAATGAACAACCCATTAATTACCATGAATGAACAAGTTTGAAATAAAAACAAATAGGTATACATGAAATAATTTCTAGCCAAACGTCATTTCTTACGGAGTAGCACCTACTTTCACTTTTATTTTGCTAAATTAAAAAAAAAAAAAAAAGAGCCTCAATATCTTATTTTGGGTATTGAAAAGCCTCGGATCTTGCTCTGTAGAATACCTTTTCCCAGGACAGGCTGCTCACAGCATTTGGCTTTGACATTAAAAAGCCTGTAATGAATTGTTTGTAATTTATCAGAAAGAAAAAGGTAATTTGCTTTTTAAGCTGTGCTTATTCTGCTTATGTTATGGAAAGAAGATAAGGCTCTAGTTCTCCTTTCAAACTGGTTATACATGGAGTAGAGGACAAGAATTTGCTTGGAAGTAAGCAGGCCTGTGTTTGAGTCCTAACCAGTGAGTAGCTGTGTTACTTTGAGAAAGTCATTTTCCCACTTGGGCTCCATTTCCTCATCTGAAAATAAGGATTTCCATGTCATTCCCAGCTCACTGGATTTTCACAATAAAGCATAAATGTCAGGAGGTATTATGTGAAAGCTGAGGGTCTGAATCCTACAGATCAAGGGTCAGCAAACTATAGCCCCTGGTCAAACCCAGTCTGCCGCCTACTTGACATAGAACCCACAAGCAAAAAATGGGCTTTATATTTTTAAATGATTGTAAAAACCAAAACCAAAACAATATTGTTGTGACAGGTGAAAATAACATGAAGTTCAAATCTCAGTGTCCATAAATAAAGTTTTATTGGAACACAGCCATGCTCATTGGTTTACATATCATCTGCCTGCTTTTGCAGGATGGCCATGAAGTTAAGTCGTTGCCACAGAGACCCTGTGGCCTGGAGAACTGAAAATATTTATTCTCTGGCTCTTTATCAAGTTTGCTGACCCTTACCATAGACCAGTAGGTCTCCAGCTTTAAAGTACATACCGATTACCTAGGGATCTTATTAAAATGTAGTTTCTAATTTAGCAGGTTTGGGGTGGAGCAGAGGCTCTGCATTTCTAACAAGCTCCGGGTGCTGCCTGAGCCGCTCGTCTGGGGACCCTATTTTGAGTGGCAAGGCTAGGCTCAGTCAGACGGATCTGGGGATGCGATGATTCGCTCAGCATCCTTTGGGGCCTTTCCAGAGCCTTCAAAATAAACTCAGACTTACTACTACGTGATTCTTGCCAGTCTGTCCAGTTTTGTTACCATCCCCCCACCCCATGCCTCTCACACACATACCCGAAAACACACTCCCATGCGTACACATGTGTGCCTTCTGCTCCCCGATGTACCAGGCTTTCTCATTCACACGCCTATGCACACCCTGGTCTTTCTGCCTAGAACATTCTCTCGTCTCCCCATCCTTCCACCCTGGACATGGCCAACTGTCCAGCTTCTTGTCCTTCATGCTTCAGCTTAAGTGGCACGTCCTTTGAGAGGAGGCTTCCCGGATTCCCTGAGGCTGAGTTAAGTGGCCCTGTAGTGAGGTCCCTTCGTACCTCATCTCCCTCTTCACAGCCTGAATCACACGCCGCGGGACCTGGGTCCTTAAAGCAGAGGTCATCTCACGTATTCCTGCTTGTCCACAAACCAAGCCCAGTTCTTGGCACATGGCAGGGGTATAACGTGTGTAACATGGAATGGGACAACAGAAATGTCCGGGATCACCCAGCAAATCAAGGAGAGAGCAGGGACTACAGCCTCTCCTCTCTGAATCCTGGTGTGGTGTTTTCTTTTCCCCAAGCCATGCCTCAGAAATCGATGCCCTCTGTTGCAACTGATGGAGGAGCTCAACTTAGAGTGTTTCAGAGAGACAGGAATTCAGCCTGTGCTCTGAAATCCTTAGAGCCTTTGGGAATAGCCAGCCTCTTCCTGGGGCTGGCCATTCTGTGGAGTACAGAGAACTTCTGAGCCCAGGGAGCAGCTCCTGAAAACATACCCCCCGGAACGCAGCGCCGGTCCCAGCAGCAGGACCGGCAGGCTCGGCACCCAGGTAGGGAGCCCATCGTCCTGGGCCTGACTTGTGCACAGTGCTGATAAGCGCTCCACGAGAAGGCCTGGGAAACAGATCCTGAGGCTGCAGGCATCAGCCCTTCCCATTTCTTGCGGCTTCGATTTCCTTCCTGATTACCTGAAGCCAGAGGAATGTGGATCAGCCAGACAGACTGCAGGCTGAGGGCAGCCACAGTGGAGAGAAGAGGAGGGAGCAGCAATCCTTCCGTCAGCCCAGCTAGTTGAGAGGCCTAGGGAAAGATGACCGGGAAGGATGGGATGGTGTGGAGGGCGCGGGAACCCACCCTGAGTGCGCCCCCACCTGCTCAGGAGGGCATCTTCCCCACCCCTCCTCCACCTGACCTAAAATTCCCATCCCTAAATCCCCAGAGCTGTTCTCTCCAGAAGGTCGGTGAGAGTTGCTATAGACTGAACTGAATTGTGCCTCCCCCCGACCCCCCAAATTCATATGTTGAAGCCCTACCCCCTAACGTGATGGTACCTGAAAATGGGGCCTTTGCAAGGCCATGAGAGTTAGAGAAGCTCAGAGGGTGGAGCAGAGATCTGATAGGATTCTGTCCTACCAGCAGACGCACTTCTCCCCCCACAAGCACCCACCCGGGAAAGGCCGTGTGAAGCCACAGTGAGAACGGACCCGTCTGCAAACCAGGAAGACGGTCCTCGCCACAACCCTACCCCTGCCAGACCCTGATCTTGGACTTCCAGCCTCCACAACGGTGACAGAGTAACTGACGGAGGTTTAACTGGCCAGCCCGCGGCACTGCGACCCGGCAGCCCGAGCCGACTACATCGCAGCCTTCCTTCACAGGGAATCTGATCAAGCTGGGTTTCCTCCAACGAACCTTCATTAGGCTCATGATGGCAGCAGGGACCAGTCCCGTTTTGCTTGTCATTGTCTCCAAAGCACGTAGTACAGGGCGCAGAAATAATAAATGTCAATGAAGGAACGAACGTACTGAGTGCTCACTAGATACTAGGCACCATGCAACGTGCTAGGGAAACAGGAAAAACGAAGACACCATCACTCCAAGGAGACACTCTAGTCTGGGAGATGGGGTAAACCAACGATGATGAGATAGGCAAAGTGCTCCAACAGAGGCAATGGGATGGGGTGCATCCAACGGGCTGGGGCTGCGCACAACGATGCGCATGCGCACATGTACACACAGGCCGTGTGCTTGCGCTCGTTCTGCTTCAGGACGGGAGTGGGGAGAGCCTGGCCGAGACGTGAGAAACGGGTAATGCAATCTGAGAAATTTTCTCAAAAGGCAGCATATGTGAAAAGGACGTTTATGATTTCACTTGAGAGAAAAGTGCACCCAGGAAGAAGGCACTCGTTGATTCATCGATTAATAAAATTGAGCGAGCCCCAGGGGTGTTAAAATTGTGGGAACTTGAGCCGTCAAAGATAGCTGAGTGCTACAGAGAGTACTGGGGCAGAAGGGAAGGTGAGGACGAGGGTCTGGAAAGACAGGCAGCAATCAGATGGTGATCACCTCCTGACTGATACTGAAGTGGATACCTGGAAACACAGAGCAGGGAGCCAAAGGAAGAGAAGCAGAAGACATTTCAGCAGGGGTTGAATGTTTGTTGGTATCTTGAATGGTTAAAATGAAATCTTCAAAGGGTCTTGGTGGGGGCTGTAGAAAGGGAAAGGCTCCAAAAACAGACTAACCTGGGGATGTTGGTGCAGTCACTTACAAGTTAGAAAAAGCCTTTAATTGATCTGTCTGGCTTTTCTCATTTGTAAAATGGAAACACTACTTACTAATCCCCTCAGGATGGACAAAAGAGTAAAACACACACACACAGACACACACAGAGCAGGTTCACAACAAAAGTAAGATCTTACTAGCTGTCTCTAATTAAGAAGCTCAAAAAAAAAAAAAGTTCCAAACACCCTGCAGTTTCAAGAGGGTCCTTTGAAAACTTGGAAGAAAGCCGGCTGCCCTGGCAGCAGGTCATACCTCCTTGTTTGGTGATTCTCCACTGCTTCTGTATCTGTCTGCCCCTCTTCTCATCGGAGGGATTCGCAGGGGTCAGGAATGCATCCTGTTTGTCTGGGGCCCTTGGATCTACATGGTCCTGGGCTCATCAGAGGCACTCCTGGAAACTCTGGATAATTAATTGCACAGATGGGCAAAGCAGACGTAAACCGTCTTACCCAGAGTCACAGGAAAGATCAGACGCAGAGCATGTTCTAGAACTTTGACCTCACAGTCCATTGACTTCTTGAGACCACATGGTCGCAGACCAAACAGAACAAAGCCTCTGATCTCATCCGGGGACAGGCGCATTCTTCTCCAAATCCCCACCCAATGGGAACTGCCACCCAACACTGAGCAACCCATGTCACCTTCCCCCCTCTCAGAAGTGGCATCCACACTTTCGCAAGGAGCAGACACAACACTCGAAACAACTCTTAAAACACCTTCCTGCAATGTGGGCTATAAACACAGGAAACAGCAGCTGGGTGAGCTGCCAGTAACGTTAATTTGCCAGTCAGGGTGCTACAGCTCTGTGTGTGAGTTTAAAGCTGTCATCCAGGAACAAAAATAAACCAGGAAAGCAGAAACTGAGGCACCCTGACTCTAGGTCTAACGGAAAGGGCTTTGGAGTCAGAAACGCTAGGGTTAGAAACCCAGCTCTAAAAAAAAAAAAAGAAAAGAAACCCAGCTCTGCCATTATTCATGAGGCATGCTCAATCACCTTTTGCTCATGTGCAAATGGGTCTCTTACTACCAACTGCATGGATTTTCAGTGAAGAGTAACTGACATAGCGTATGCAAGGTGCTGAGGCTATCGACTGGCACAAAAAAAAAATGATTGTAAATGGTATTTACCATCAAGCTCCTTGGTGTTTCCCCAAAGGAACTGAACACTTATTTTTTTGTTTGTTTAGATTTTATTTATTTGTCAGAGAGAGCAAGAGAGCAAGAGAGAGCACAAGCAGAGGGAGCAAGAGAGCGAGAGAGAGCACAAGCAGAGAGAGAGAGAGAATGAGAGACAGAGAGCATGAGAGGGAGGAGGGTCAGAGGGAGAAGCAGGCTCCCCGCTGAGCAAGGAGGCTGACGTGGGACTCGATCCCAGGACCCTGGGATCATGACCTGAGCCGAAGGCAGACGCTTAACTGGCTGAGCCACCCAGGCGTCCCAGAGCTGAATGCTTATATCCACACAAAAACCTGCACACAGATGTTTACAGCAGCTGTATTCATAACTGCCAAAACTTGGAAGCAACCGAGATGTCCTTTATTCGGTGAATGCATAAATAAACTGTGGCCAAGGGAGTATTATTCAGTGCTAAAAAGAAATGAAGTACCAAGCCATGAGGACATGGAGGGATATTAAATGTATATTATGAAGTAGAAGAAGCCTATCTGGAAAGGCTACATAGTGTACGGTTCCAACTATATGACATATTGGAAAAGGCAACACTATGGAGTGGTTGCAGGAGGAGGAATGCCAGGGGTTGGTTGGTGGGGGGGGGGGGGGGAGGATGAATCGGCAATAGGTAGAACACAGAGGCTTTTTAGGGCAATGAAAATACACTGTATGATACTATAATGATGGATATGTGTCATTATACATTTGTCCAAACTCATGAAATATATAATGCCAACAGCGAACCCTAAGGTAAACTTTGGGTGATTGTCATGTGTCAATGTAGATTCATCAGTTGTAACAAAGGTACCACTCGGGGGAGTGATGCTGATGTGAGAGGCTGGGGCATGTGTGGGGGCAGGGGTATATGGGAAATCTCTAAATTTTGCTCTGAACCTAAAACACCTCCAAAAAAATAGTCTTAAGGGGCGCCTGAGTGGCTCAGTCGTTAAGCGTCTGCCTTCGGCTCACATCAGGATCCCAGGGTCCTGGGATGAAGCCCTGCATGGGGATCCCTCCTCAGCAGGAACCCTGCTTCTCCCTCTCCCGCTCCCCCTGCTTGTGTTCCCTCTCTCGCTGTGTCTCTCTCTGTCAAATAAATAAATAAAATCTTTTAGGGCGCCTGGGTGGCTCAGTTGGTTAAGCGACTGCCTTCGGCTCAGGTCATGATCCTGGAGTCCCGGGATCGAGTCCCACATCGGGCTCCTTGCTCGGCAGGGAGTCTGCTTCTCCCTCTGACCCTCCTCCCTCTCATGCTCTCTGTCTCTCATTCTCTCTCTCTCAAATAAATAAAGAAAATCTTTAAAAAATAAATAAATAAATAAATAAAATCTTTAAAAAAAAAAAGTCTTCAAAAACGATATTTCTCTCCAACACCCTGGAGGACCTCATATGAATGCACTTGACAACATCCAGATCTTTGGAAGAACCCCGGACCCCTAAGCAGAGTTATTTGCTAGCTCCAGCGCTGTTCCATAGCACTATCTTCATTTCTCTCTGTTTCTGGGCACGTGGCAGAGTGCAGTGCATTTATCTGATCACTTCTCAGTCTTCCCTATTAGACTGGGAGCACCAAGGCATCAGGGGCCATTCCTTACGCATTGTTTTTTCTTTTGATCCTAGCAGTGAGCAAGCCCAGTAATTGCATATTGAAACAAACTAACAAAACCACCCGGTGAACAGGAAATTGGTGCAAGGAGGAGAAAGAGGCGCTCTGCACCCTGACATACAGCTCTCTGATGGTACTCCCAATATTTTGGCAGGAGTCCAGCAGTGTGCAGAGAAAGGCTAAAGAAACATGGTAGTACTTCCTCCTTGATGGTGATCTTCTTTTTCTTTTAAAGAAGAAAACTCCCTCTGTAGAAAAAGGCAATTCCAAAGCAAAGAAAACCAAACAAGGAAATAACCTCGGATTCTTTATCAAAAAGTGTTGCAACATACATTCTCCCCATCATCAGAAATTGCAGTGACAACAGAAAGAACATCAGCCCTTCTGGAATTTTCTATTGCAAGGAATTCAAGGCTCACTTAAGGCTATTTGTTTTATGGCTTTAAATTCCAGCCTCCCGGGCGCCTGGGTGGCTCAGTCGGTTGGGCGTCTGCCTTCGGCTCGGGTCATGATCCCGGGGTCTTGTCCCGCATTGAGCACCCTGCTTGGCGTGGAGTCTACTTTTCCCTCTGCCCCTCCCCCTCTGCTCATGCGCTCGTGCTCTCTCTCAAATAAATTAAAAAAAAAAAAAAATTCCAGCCTCCTGAGTTATAAACTCAAAGCCATCCTCCTTACAAGTTCTTTCCTTTCCTATTCTCGGGGGGGGCTGTTCTGTCCTGGCTCAGTTACACTGGACTTGTCCATCTCCTCTGCATGTGGCTCACTGCTGCTTCTCTGAGTCTCTGCCCACTCCCTCTGCCCCAAAGTGATCACATGCCCAGAATTGATTACACATCAGTAAGTATGTGCCCAACAAGTGAGTGCTTGAGGTTCACGCCTTCCAAGGCCCTTGTCCGACTCCCTGAGGTCAACACCACTCCCTTCAGCCCTTGCGTGTGAACAATGCATTCCTAACCAACCCTGGTGGGGCTGCTTCAAAAGGGATGCCTGGAAAGGGGATGTTCAGAGAATCCAGAGACTTGGCACAAAGGCACTTTAAAGACAGCAGGCTTGGAGGTCGGGTCCACCCCCCACTTGCTCTTCCTACCTCTGGGCTGTTCAATACCTTGGGAGTCAGTGAGCTCCCTCTCTGGGCTATCTGTATGCGCATGGTCCTGGGACTGCCTAGTTGTACCCTTTAATAGCTTTGGGTGCATTTCTGTAGGCTTTTTTTTTTTTTTCCATATTTTATTTTTTTTTTATTCCTTTTTTTTTTTTTTTAGTTTCAGAGGTAGAGTTTACTGATTCATCAGTTGCATATAACACCCAGTACTCACTACACCAAGTGCCCTCCTTAATGCTCATCACCCACCTACCCCAACCCCCCAACCCATCCATATTTTAAATAGGGGAAATGATCTGTTTTACTGTGAGAGCCGTGGAATCATGCATGTGAAAGCACCTATCCAGAAGCTTCCTCATAAAGGACACCCTCAGATTTCATATCCTTCCCCACAGACCTCAGATCCCAGGCTGGCCAAACCTAATCCCTGCAGGGATTTCAGATATGTTCTCCAACCTATGTCCTTCTGAGGAGGCTGAGAGGGAAGCTCAGTTACAATCAGTCATAGAACCTTCCACCCTCTCTATCTTATCACATGATATTGCAGTCTTCTGCTTGAGTCTATCTTGCCCAAGAGCCTGAGAGCAACTTGTGGTCAGGGACGGGGTCTTACTCATATCGGTCCCTCTAGCGCTCAGCACAAATCCCAAGTGCCTGGCACGAAGTCGTTGCTCAGTAAGTTTCTGTCGAATTAACAGCCTCTTCTTTCTGCCCTGCCTCAACATCTCCCATACCCCCTTTAAATCTTCTTCTGACTAAACATATGTAGCCCCACACTACCTGGTTCCCGGGTCAACTCAGAAAAACAGTGGCTAGTTCCCCACAATGCATAAAGTGGAAAGGAGAAATTAAAAAAGAAATTCAAGTGAGATGTGCCCCTTTATCTTCCATATCTTTCAGAGTCAGCTGTCTAGCGAACAGCAACCTTCTCTGTTTACCCAAGTTCCCCTGAGAGTCATTCAATTTGAAAGCCTTCACCAGTCAGTCATGCAGGACACACGCCATCTTGCTGAAGTGGTTTTACTGGTGTCCAGCCCCTCTTCCTCAGCTGGCCCACCTCCCCACTCCACTGGCCTGCAGCGCTGCCAGCCACAGGCCAGAACAAGACAAGCACACTTGCCATCTCCCTGCCAAGGCCTGATGGATGAAGTGACACCCGGAGGTCTGTGGTGCCTGAAGCAGCCAGACAGCAAAGGGGTTATGGCTGTCTGTTCAACCTTACAGTTGAGAGCCTGTGATCTTACATTTGCAGGAAGATAAGAACTTCAAACGTTCTCCTCAATCCTGACGCATGAAGTTGCTGAAAGTCTGGGTGCGGTCTGAGGTCCCTAAAAGCTCATCTTGATGATCAGACCTACCTAAAAGCTGACTCCCCCAGGACCCCTTACATCATCACCACTGTGCTGACATGTTAGGGATTCTTCCTGATAAGGGGAGTGGGTCTGAGTACTTGTGAGCCAGGCAGAAGGCAGGAGTGGTGTGGTTCTGTACGGAGGAGAAGAGCCATTCCACACGCCTCAGCCAACTCCCCTCATCTCTCTGCCCCTCCCCAGAATGCTTACCCAATCAACCAAATGCTACTTAAATTATCTCTAGGCCCCAAGTCTTAAAGATGTTGGGAAGAGAACTTAGGAACTCACCAAAGATTTACAACGGCTCATTGACTTTCACCCAGAGTCCCCTCCTGCGTCCCATACAACCTTGTGATTCCAAAGCTAGTGATCTGGACCACCATATATCTACCATTTATTGTGCACTGAAGAGTCGGGCTCTGCACTATCTCATTCAAATGAGTACCAGGCAAACTACTATGTACTCTGTCTAAGGAACCCCTTACAGAGGCCACGGGAATAGGAGCATGCTTCCTGTGTCTCTTGTGGAGGGTTCAATTTGCAACACAGATAGCGGCCAGGAGACATGGTTGCCAGGGACATGGTATTCTGTAAACTCCTGAGTACAGTCTTCTGCCTGTCTTCTCAAAGTCTGGAGCTGAGATGGGTAGTACACACAACACATACACATGCTTTCAGAAAGGGTGACAATATCACTGTAACTCTATACGAAACCAATAGACAGCCAACCACATTGCAACTATTTGGGCCCAGTAAGAGATTAAACCAATGAGATTAAACATATTAAACCAATCAGGTTGCCTTCTTGACCCCAGTTCTATGTAATCTAAAGACATCATGTCATTTCTGTGGACCTCAAGTTTGTTTCCTTCTGCTACTCATCAAACTTTACTAAACACCAGCTACACATCAACACTGTGGATGCTGGTTAGGAACTCAGACTCAGGAATCTGACTGCCTGGGGTTTGCCCCTTGGGTCTGCCACTTACTAGCTGTGTGGTCTTGGGCAACTTAAAAATTTTTGTGCCTCAGTTTTCTCATCTGTAAAATGGGGATGATAACAGCTTCTATCTCATAAGGTTGTTATGAAGAATAAACAAAATAGTGCACATATAATGTTTTAAAATACTGCCTGGCACCGAGTAGGCACTCAGCGAAGGTTAGCTATGAATATTCGGTGCTGGGGTTGGAATGATGAGGGCGACGAGACAACCAGTGAGGAGTTAGGTACAGGAAAGACAAATGAGGAGATCTGGTAGACCTCTGTCCTGTATAAAACATCACAAACTAGGAGGACATGCAGACCAAGAGTGTTACACATGCACATACGTGCCATGGTAGAAGAATGATGGCCCCCAAAGATACCTTCGTCCTAATCCCCAGAACCTATGAATACGTTCCTTTCCAGGGTGAAAGGGACTTTGCAGATGTAACTAAGTTCAGCATCTTGAGCCAGAGCACTGCAGTCATTAGGGTCTTTCTGAAGGAGACAGTGAGGCAGGAGAGGCAGAAACAGATGGAAGGCCAAGTGGGAGTGGTGCACTCTGTGGATGGAGGAAGGGGCGATGAGCCAAGGAATGTAGGCACACTCTGGAAGCTGGCGAAGTTAAGGAAACAGGCTCCCTCCTTGAGCCTCCAGCAAGAGCACAGCTCTATTGACATCTTGATTTTAGGCCATCGTGCCCATGTTGGACTTCTGATCTCCTGATGTTAAGAGAATGAATTTGTTTTGTTTTAAGTCACTACAAGTTTGTTAGAGTAGCGATAGGAAACTCTACTATACATGCCTTTGGTCACATGGGCTGTATTTCACAAAACCTCTTGTTGTTCACAAAAGCCACTTGCTAATTCATTATGACTCATGTCCCTACTTCCCAAAAGGGGTGAAGTGAAAATTTAAGCTTCCAGAAGGAAGTGTTCACTTTGATGCAAGTGGCCTGTCAAGGGGCTCCTCATGTTCCTCGTTCACAGCATTAGCCTCTCTGAAGCAACAGAGCTTGGTTAGGGAGGACTAGAACGGCCCACCAAATGTCACACAAAACCAACAGTCCACGGCTTTCTGGAAGAGCCTCAAAGTACCAGACCCCTGACAACGAGTAGTATCACTTTACACGTGCATGACTTTTGGTGATTTAAAAAAAAAATTTTTTTTTATTAACATATAATGTATTATTTGTTTCAGGGGTATTTTTGGTGATTTTTATTACTTGTATATACATTGCCTCATTTTGAT
>NC_058413.1:92745788-92760110 GCF_002201575.2 Neomonachus schauinslandi
ATTTTTGGTGATTTTTATTACTTGTATATACATTGCCTCATTTTGATCAAAACCACATCCTGAGAAAGTGACAGGTCCAGAATTTGAAGCCAGCCTTTTGTCTCTAAAGCCAGTCTTCTCTCCACCATAGCGGAAGGTAACATTTGTTCTTACCTCCTAGGTGGGTAACTGAGACAACTCTGGGTCCCCTCCAACACTGCCCCTACCACTGGTGTGATGCTCCCTCCCCCACCCAGGCCACCCTTCTTCCCAGAGGTGACCACTCCAACTGGCCATAGACAAGTTAGCTGCCTCTTCCTCAGGCTGAGATGTAAACACATGGCAGACAGAAGGAGGGGAGTGAAAGGGAGAGAAAAGGCAGAGAAACTGTGTGAAAGGGCTAATCAAGATAATAACCCAGTCCATTCCTCCTGAAAAGAGAGCCAGAAAGCCTTGTTAGCAATCTCCTTCTTGGAGGCAGAGCCTGCACTCAGGGAAGTAGCCTGATGTATATAAAAAAGAAACCATGTTCTGGCCTGGGAGTCAGGAGGCCTAAGGTCTGCTTCTGTCACAGACCAGCTGGTGGTCTTGAAAAAGTCACTTCATTTGTTTGTCTCATTTTACTTCTATGTAGAAAGAGGAAGTTGGACTGGACAAGCTCCGCCAGCAATGCTAGCTATACATTTCTGAGATCCTGCCTCTACAGGTCTTTTCGATGGAGGAACACTCTGTTTCAACAGAGATACAGGAATTGTCCCAAATCGAGGGCAGGAACCTTGTATGAGCTTCTTCACCCTGAAGCAAGTCCTATCATTCCTCATACGTGACTCTCGAGCCAGGGGCAAGTGATTTCTATCATGCAGTTAAATACGAGGTGCAGTCTAAGATGTGAATAATGATTAACATTTCTTGAACACCTCTATCTACGTACGCTTTCTGTTATCTAGAGCTTTCACAAAGTATTGTGTTCAAGATGTTGTTCACGGGGTGCCCGGTGGGCTCAGTCGGTTAAGCATCTGCCTTCGGCTCGGGTCATGATCCCAGGGTCCTGGGATCGAGCCCCACGTCTGGCTCCTGGCTCAGCGGGGAGCCTGCTTCTCCCTCTCCCTCTGCCTACTGTTCCCCCAGCTTGTGCTCTCTCTCTCTCTCTCTGTCAAATAAATAAATAATTTTTTAAACAAAGATGTCACTGGGTGCCTGGGTGGCTCACTTGGTTAAGCTACTGCCTTCGGCTCAGGTCATGATCCCAGGGTTCTGGGATCGAGTCCCACATCGGGCTCCCTGCTCAGCGGGGAGCCTGCTTCTCCCTCTCCCTCTGCCTGCCACTCCCCCTGCTTGTGCTCTCTATCTCTCTGACAAATAAATAAACAAATCTTTTAAAAAAATAAAAAATAAAAATAAAAATAAACAAAGATGTCATTAATTTTCACATCTTTGGCAACCCATAAAGAGCCACCATCACTCACCAAATCACCTAAACTTAAAACCATGTATTATTCTGTCTACATTGTCCATGTCCACCAACTCTCAGAAATCCAATGCTCACATAAAACTTACCACACAAAGTACAACTTCCCTTTCTTTGGGGTAAATGTACTTTCTCCAACCTTGATTTGGGTACCTCCACTTCAAGGTCTTCTGCTTATTTCTTTCTCCCTCTTCTTTCCTCTAGCATTTCCTTCCAGAGCACCCAGTAAAGCCATCATCCATTCATATTCCACACATCCCCACTAATCTCCACGTTGTAGGTGAGTGCAGGTGGGCCCACGTGTGCAGGACAACTTGCAGTGACTTAGAAGACTGGACAACGCCTTCCCTCAGGGACGTGGAAGGTCCCTGACCACCAGCCTCCTCACGAATCTTGATGTCTTATAGACAGAGCATAGATCCCCAGCATTCCTTGATGAGCTCTTTCTGATGGAGAGGACATGGTGGCAGGAGCTTACCAGAGAGAGGAAATTAGAGAAAATGAGCTCAGTGCATGGCAGGCTGAGATCTCAGCCAGAGGCCAAAGAGAGCAGGAGCTGAGAATTTTTCTCAGTGGTTTATCCACAGCATTGACCGGCATGCCATGACCATCGGGAAAGATGTGTTGAATAAAGAAATGAAGGAAGGGTCACTCCAGCACGGATGGTCCGGTGATCTCGCATAGTTTCCAGTGAGGGCAGGTAAGTGCAGATACAGATGGGTGGAGGCCAGGTACCGAGGTATGGATGGGGGAGCACATAAAATCTCTAGCAGTGAGGGAATTCTAAAGGGGAGATGATTCTTACATCAGAGATTCCAGATCATCAGTCCATTCACAGTCAGATCTCAGTCAGCTGCCTCCATTTCAGAAAGAAGATTCCAGCTGTCCTAGGAAACAGTATCAGAGAGCGAGGCAGGATCCCAGGGTCCCGATCCTCAGGAGTTTGGAGATGCTGAAGAGGATTACCAGAAACCCTACAGAGAGGCTTTGGAATCTCCGTCTGTGAACACCTCATTCACAACCAACAACTTTACTCACTTGGGCATTGCAAAGGGAATGGAACGTTTTGTTGACCTCCATCTTTTTCATGAAATTCTCTTCTCCCCTGTCTTCTTCCATGACACCTGTCATTTTGTTCTTTTCCTGCCTCTTGGACCATCCCTCTTAGCTTCCTTCACCTTCTTTCTACTCTACCCACCAGTTGGTCCCCCACAATACTATCCTTGGGGGTTGGTTTCTTTCCTTTTCTTTTCACTCTGCCTGTTCTTTACACCTACTGCCATGCCTTCTGCTACAACCTCCAGGAAACAGTCTGGTCCCAACTCATTTCTCCACCTCACCTCTCACTACCTCTCTGTCTCCTTCCCACCAATCCCAGGCCCCGGGGTGGCCAACTCTGAAGTCAAGCTGTTCTCTCTGACTGGAATGTCTCCCCTCCTCTCTGCCCAGAAAAGCTCTCCTCATTATTTAAGGTCTGCCTTAATTATTACCTCCTCTGCTTTCCTCAACCTTCTCAAGTTACACTAATTGTTTTTTCTGTGGTCCCATGAGGTTTTTTTTCAAACTTTGACTACAGCAATAATCATATTATGATATCGCATTTAAGGTTTATATGTCCTGTTCTCTCGAGGAAGGCTGAGCTCTTGGAGAACAAAGACAACCTTCACATCCCTAACAAGTTCCTGGTATACAGTTGGCACTCAGTAAATGCCCAGTGGAAGAGTGAACGAAATAATGTGAAACCTCAAGTCAGGCCCAACTATGGGCCAGCTCTGTCTTTTGGTAGCCGATATGTTTCCTTTTCTTTATGAGCTAGATGGTAACATAGGGGGAGAAGGTGAGAGAGTGTTGAGCAGAGTGAGTCAAGAGACCCAAGTTTAGATTAAAATCTGCTTCTATCTTCCATTGTGGTATAATATGAAATCGTTCAAATGGTCTACCGATCTTCCCAAACTCCCACCTCTCAAACTGAAGGGTCCTGCCGCCATCTTGTTCACACCTTGAATTTCCTTCAGGGCTCCCTGTCTGGTTACAGCACCCTCCTCACCTCCTCACCTACGTCCTGCATCTATCTCTGGCAGCACACCGATCACATTTTATTATCATTTTCTGTCTTCCACACTGAATTGCCAGTTCCTGAGGGCAGAGATTATATATAATGATGCTCTGTACTCCTTATAACTCCTGTTAGAATAGGCTATCATAGTTGCTCATAAATATGTGGTGAAGTGTATACACATTAAAAAAAAAATTGGCATTGCCAAGGAAACGTTTGATGGAGATAACACATATGCAATATTGGGTTGTTGTTTTTTTAAATTTTGTTGAAGTCTGGTTGACACATAATGTTATATTGGTTTCAGGTGCACAACAGAGTGATTTGGCAAGACTACATGGAATGCCGTGCCCACCGCAAACGTGGCTACCATCAGTCATAGACAACCCTACCATGTATGGTGGCATTTACTATATTCCTTATCCTGTGCCTTATTCATTCCATAACGGGGGCCTGTACCTCCCGCTCCCCTACACCCACTTTGCCTGTCCCCCAACCTTTGGCAACCATCACTTTTGTTCTCCATATTGATGCGCCCGTTTCTGCTTTTTGTTTGTTTGTTTATTCATTTGTTTTGTTCTTTAGATTCTACATATATGTAAAACCATATGGTGTTTGTCTGGCTTTTTTTCTTTTTTTTTTTCCTCTCCTTGTCTTGTTCTTCAGATTTCATTTGTCAGGGTATGTTCGAAGAGGCCCCAAAGAGAAAAAATATCACGGTGGGTTGAAGTGGCTGCAGACCTGGGACAAAGTACTTGGTATCTTTGCAGGTAATCTAGGGATGACCCTCTCTCTTCCCTGCGTGCTTCACAGGGTGCAGCCTAATAAAGCTTGAGGAGAAGAGACCAGAAAAGAAAGGAAGGGGAAGAGAGAGGAAGGGAGGGAGGCGGGGAGGGATGGAGGGGGGGGTGAAGGGAAGCTGAGGGAAGAGAAGCCAAATGCATTGTGATTGAACTAGTTCCCCAGGGTGGGCGAAATCTGCTTAGGCAGAAAGCAGAAAGCAGACAAATGCTGGGTCCACAGTCAACTCAAGGGATGACGTAGGTGAGGTCACTGGTTCAGAACTCCAGCAACCCCGCGTTGTTCTGAGCGTGTCTGTGTTTAAATAAGACTGTACACAAAAGCAGCGATTGGAGGCAGATTTCTTCCCTTTTCCGTAAGTGCTTCCTACCCGAGATCAGAGAAGAAACATTTAGAGGGTGAATGCTCCCAGTCAATATTTTTGAATGGGGCACAGTCAACCTGGAAGCAGGATTCTAAACAAGCCTGCTACCTGATTCATAGAGAAGGCTGATCCAACAACACCTGAAAAGAAATCTGAACTGTTGGGCTGCCTCTGGCCATCTGTGCTATCAGCTTCCTCTTGGCATTTCCCAGACTGCTGTGAGCTGCTCTCTGCTGGTGTTTCTTCCAGCTTCCCACTGTGTGTGGCAATAGCCCTAGTCCTGCTGGAGTTCATTGCCACTGTTGCTTTATGTACGAGAGGGTTCATGCTTCCACTGGGGCAAAGGAACACAATGTGAATCGTTACACAAACAGCTGGTGACTTCCAGAAGGGAAGGTGCCCCTTTAATTAAAAAGGTGCCCATGAGCCATTTATTTCCCCCAGGGGCGGGGCTCAAGGCACTAACCTCCTCTTTCATTTAACCAGCACTTTGTTTTATGTACCAATTTGAAAATGATACTATTGTATACTGCTTAAATGACTCTCCCCCCTTGCCATCGTAATTGGCTGCTATCGTTCTTTCTTTCTGTTTATTTACTCCCTATAATATCGGTAGTCAGTCCCAAAGAGTTTTATTTAAAGGGAGAAGAGAAGAATTTGACAGTAAAGACCTGGGGAAAATAAAACAAAATAAAAACAGAAATACAGGGGCGCCTGGGTGGCTCAGTTGGTTAAGCGACTGCCTTCGGCTCAGGTCATGATCCTGGAGTCCCGGGATCGAGTCCCGCATCGGGCTCCCTGCACAGCAGGGAGTCTGCTTCTCCCTCTGACCCTCATGATCTATCTCATTCTCTCTCTCAAATAAATAAATAAAATCTTAAAAAAAAAAAAAACAGAAATACGAGACTCAGTGAAAACATCCTGTACTGTCCAAAACCACATGTCCATGTCACCCTCGAGTCCCCAGAACGCCTGAGATGTGGTTGACTTCAACCTCATTTACAGTTGGGAAGACTGAGCCCTGGGAAAAGACAAAGATGGGTGTGAACCCAACAAACAGCCAATAAGCGAGAGCAGAGCAAGAGCGCAAAGCCGGGGTCTGAAAGAAAGGTAAACTGAGTTTGCTTTCCACGACCACTGGGCTACCAGTGGGGTGTGAGCTGAGCCTAGAACCTTCACACTATCTGTAAAGTGTTGTTCACCCAGGCATAGAAGAAGCACACATGCCCCTCGGGGGGTCACTGTGGACGATGTGCAGCCAGCTAGACAGAGTGCCAGGCTCCGACAGCTGACTTCAGAGGGTCAGCTGGTGAAAGTTGGCATTCATCTTTTCCTCCTGAGAACTGCACAGAATTTGGTAGGATACCATGCACCTCGTAAGAGCTCAGATAATTTCTGGATGTTCATCTGAGGCATTCCCAAGAGGCCTCAGCCCCAGAAACAGTAAGTGGTGAAGAACATGCCTGCAAAGGCACCAGGAATACAGGGATGGTGGCGAGAGGGGCTGACCCGAAAGGAGATCTCCTATCACATAACTTTGAGCCCCCAACAGAAGGTCTGGAGGGCGGAGGCCCCTGCTCCATCTGTCCATCCATCCTCCCACGGGACATTCTCCCAGAAGCCTCCGGGTGACACACAGTGGCCCCTGGGAAAATCCTCCAATGAAGGAGACAAGAGCTGTCAGCCCTGATGGGGACCGCAAGCATCTTCCTCTCCAGCAGCTGCTCCATCCTGCAGGGACTGTGCCCATCACAGTGCAGAGAAGCCGCTCTCAAGCAAGATTTTCTCTCTCTCTCTCTCTCTCTCTCTCTCTCTCTCTCTCTCCAGGGCTGGCGTCTGATTCCATTTGAGACTAATCAGAAGACAACCATCTGGCACTCCTGCACATCCCCAACCCGGGCCATTTATTATAATCAGCAGCTTGGGCGGTGCGGGCCCTGCTCCGGGTCTGCTTCTCCTCAACCTCGCACCCCTCGGGGCACTCTGCAGACAGAGGTGCTGGGGAACAGAACCCAAGTACTGAGGGAAGGCACAGCCTCCACCCCCTACTCACGACTTCGTGCCCACAGAGTGGTGAGGAGCGGGGAGATGAACCATGGAGGCAGCCCAGGAAGCAGGCCCCAAAGAAGCCGAGCAGAATAAAATCACCATTGCAGTAGGAACGTCCCCGTCTTTACCCAGTGCTCACCGGATGCCACAGACTCCGTGGCAGTTTGCAGGGGACAGCACCGTTGGCCTTTACAACAATCCTATAAGGTAAGTACTGTTATTATCGACATTTTCCGGGCCAGGAAATTAAAGCATGGCACTTCCAGCAACTTGCCCAATGTGTCCCGGCTGCCTGACCAGGCACAGGCTAGACTTGGGTGTCTCGGGCAGATGATGTTGGGGTCTCTTCCGTGCCCTGCTACCTAAGTAGAAGCTCCCCCCGTCACTCACACACACACACACACACACACACACACACAGGCATCAGACACCTGGGGGATGGGGCTGGTGCCGATACCCCAGCCACCCTGGTCACTGGCCAGAGAAGAGCTGGCAGGAGACACAGATTCGCTAGGTTTGCATGTGGCTTCTCTGAAAAGCCAAGCCTCTAGCTCTGAGATCTAATGACTGCACCCTCAGTGAAAAGCAGCCTGAGTCTGAGGCAACCAAGGACAGGGGGCAGGGTGGTGACAAAAGCCACCGGACAGAGTCACGAAGCACGATGCTCTTCACTCTCTGTGGCACTTTGTTTTCTCATGAAACTATCAAGGTCTGAGACTTGATCGTGATTATGCATATAAATCTGCTTTGTCGTCTCTAAAAGGGTCTAAAAACCTAAGGTAATATTACTAGGGCGTAGTGGAATTTCCGTAGAAGCTCTGTGCAAGGGGTTATAATTGCATTACCAGCAAATTCAAATACATCGAGGTCTACTAGCAATACAAGGAGATAAACTACTGATTCATGCAGCATCGTGGAAGACTCTCCAAAATATTATGCTGAGGGAAGAAGCCAGGCAGGCACAAGAAGATGCGCTGTAGGATTCTGCTTCCGTGCAGATCTAGAAAATGCAAACTAATCTGTAGCGACAGAAAGCAGACCGGTTCCCCAGGAAGAGGGTGGAAAGGGGCACAAGGAAACTTTTAGGGGTGACAGGCAAGTGCTGGGTTTTGTGGTGGGGATGCCACGGGTGTATGCATTTGGCAAAACTGATCAATCTGTAAATAGATTTAGTTTCAGGTACGTAAATGATACCTCATAAAGTTAAATGCCTGTCAGTCTTCCCTTTTGAACCAGGGTCTCTGTGCAGCCTGAGAAGGTCACTGGACTTGCAGCTTTAGCTCAAGATTCTCATGGTGACCGGGCCCCATGCAGGTCAAGTGCGCACCGAGCTCCTCCGAGCCTCAAGCCTCTTCATCTTTAAAACGAGTCTTGCATCCTGCACTGTACCCCACAGGACTTCTGTGCCTATCAAGAGGGCTCTTTGGTGCATGAGAGCAATTTTCTGACTGCAAAATAACAGACAGATGTAGAGGAACTTTTGTGTGGGTGCGCAGTCATGATGGGTAGCTTCGAGTCCTTTGCCCTGCCCATCTAGAAGGTCCCTCCAGCTCCAGGTGGTCCGCCGTTTGTGTCCTCTCTCTACCCGAGGCCCCCGGGGAAAGCAGCTACAGCACCCGCCTCCATCAGAATCGGCCACAACTCGGAGATGCTGAGTTGACTGAGTACTTTCAGAGGCTCCAATGTCAACCACCTGGTAAGCTGGAGAAGGTCAGAGAAACTGGATACTTTATGTCATGGGCCGTGCAAGGTGCCTCGCATGTGCAGCCAGCTCTGGAGGCCTTTTATCTTTGGGTGCTGAGGCCTAGCTAATGCAGCTTACTGTCCAAAGCGAAGTCAAAGGTGCTTACCCCAGCTCTTTCCTTCTTCTACTGTCCTGTTCTTTTGACTAGGTAGGCATTGTTCAAATATGCTCTGGAGGAAAAAAGGACGGCCTCTAGCACAGGTAAATCTTTGCTGGAAATGTCAACCAGCCAACCACCTCACCCCCTGTTCTTCCAGTCAACACAATAAAACCAAAATCCTCTCTGTCTGGTGTCCATGTTATATTTTCAACTATTCTAAGTCCTTTCCTGCCCGTGACTCATTGTGTCTTCACAAAGCCTCGTGAGCAACACGGGACAGGTGTTGCTGGGCACAGAAGCTGCGCAGTAATGTTGAGGAAAATGGAAGACCTAAGACCTTCCTCGGTCAGAAGCTGGACTAGCGCTTGGGCCATGGAATCCCTGCTACCAAGTCCTTTTGCAAGACTGTATCTCTCCATCACCAGCAAACATTAAAACCATTTGCTAGAGGCAGAGTTCTAGACACAGGCAGCCTCAAACCAAACCAACCAAAACAAAATTAAAGGTCAGAGGAGTATTGGCGAGGACTCCTCAAATTCAATGGTGAGGTGATGCTCACACCCTTGGCCTCAAGCTGCAGAAGAGATAAGAGATAAGAGCCTCGCTCCCCCACAAACCACAGAGGCCAGTAGGGGATGGTATGAAATCAAGTAGCAAAGCAATAATCCCCCTCAGAGTTCCCCACCTACCTTCTCTCCTGGCCCCCAGGCCTCCCCTTCCCCAGGCCTTTGCTCAGCACATCATTCCTTTGCCTTCCCACCAACCTCACTCCAGTCTTGACCAAGCTGGACCTTCCTTTTTAGAATTTTTGGAACAGGAACATTTAGAAGAGCTAATAGGTATGGGGGGGGGTGGGGAGGAAGGGATAGGCCATTTTGGCCCCTTGAAAGTTTCCTTCCTGAGGCCTCCCTAACACCTCCTTACCTGGTGCTCACACACACACACACACACACACACACACACACACACACCCTGGAAAAATCGCTACTTCAGTCCTCCCTATGGCAGGCCCTTCTACAGCAGTGTTTGTGGACCGAAGGTAATAGGGTGGGATGGAAAAAACCTAGCACAGCTCTGAGGGAGTGATGAGCTAGAAGGAACATACCCTGAGGTCACCCAGCTGGCTCAGTACTCCTCTCCTTTAGCTCTGTCAAGCAGTTAATAAGCATGCACGAATTAGTCCTGTTCCCCTCAGAGGGAGCCAGTGAGGCCCTGAGGGGTTAGGTGACTTATCCAAGACCACAGCCCAACACAGGCTGGAATGGGACCTGGGCCTTGCTGGCCTGAGCTCTCTGCTGGCCCACCCAGAGCCCCGTGGAAGGTCTCTTGCTGCTGCTGCATGATACCAGACCCAGTTACACCCAAAGGGAAACCAGAGCTGTCGGCCTTGGCTACCACCAGTCTCTCCAAAGGGCCGTGTTCCAAACATCCCTCTGATCCCTCCTTGAGGCATCCCAGCCACGTCTCCCAGAACCCAGAAAATCATCACCACTCCCTCCTGCTTGCAATTTCTTCACGCCCCTTCCTCTAAGGTTAAGGCCTAAGAAAGAGGCTTCTCAGAAGCTAAGCCTGATGCCCTGGCTCTCTGTCTTCTCAACTTGGCAGCCCAGGGAGAGTAGAACTAGATCAGGTAACAGCCAAGGGCTCTGCCCCCTCCCAGTCAGGGAATGTGATGGAGACAGAACAGCAAAGCCAACTTCCCTCCTGCCCAGGCTGTTCCATGAGGACCCACTCGGTGACCCTTTCAATAAAGAGAGGCAGTGCTAGTCATAATCCTACTAGCTGTGATAGGCTGAATAATGGCTCCCCAAAAGCTCTCCAAGTCCTAATCCCTGGAACCGTGAACATTACCTTATAGTAAAAATAAAAGAAAAAAAGCGGGGGGGAAGATTTTGCAGATGTGATAAAGGATCCTGAGATGGCAAGGCTATCTATCCTGAATGATCTGGAGAGGCCCTAAGAGCAATCACTAGTGTCTTTGCAGGAAAGAGGCAGAGGGAGATTTGACACAGACAGCAAAGCAATGTGACCGGGCATTCCGAGATCTCCGTGACCCACACGATGCAGCTACAAGCCAACTGATGCCAACAGCCGCAAAGCCATGGATGAGGCAAGGTATGGATCTCCCCCGGAACCTCCAGAGGAAGCACAGCCCTGCCGACACCTCGATTTCAGCCCAGTGACACTGATTTAGGGCTTCTTGCCTCCAGAACTAGGAGAAAATACATTTCTGTTGTTTTAAGCCACCCAGTTTGTGGCCATTTGTTATAGCCGCCCCAGAAACTAATATAGTAGCTAACACCTACTAATCATCCATGACATGCCAGGCATTGCACTAAGCATTTTACGTACATTAACTCATTGTGCACGGTCTCTGGATGTGCGGGTAAGCAGACACCCTGGGGGATTGAATCCCAGCCTTACTGCTTAGTTTGTGACTCTGAGCAAGTTATATAACATTACTAAGCCTCTGTTTCCAAATGCATAAAATGGGCATACACGTTTCCTTTCTCATTGTGTTGCTAGGAGGATACAATGGCTAATAAAGGCAAAGTGCTTAGAATAGCATATAATAAGTACTCTCTAAATGCTAGCTATTATGAGATCTCAGGGGTTGAACCAGCCAATATTAGACCATCATCCTAATCTGTTGGGACATGGACAAGAAAGACCTCCTGGACTCAGTGCAGGAAAAAAGATGCCGACGCCCCTTTAAAGCAGGTTTGAATAGCAAACATGACAGTCTGAGGAGTTCAGTTAAGTATTTCTTCCCTTAATTGAGTAACTTAGGTCCTTAATGTTGGCCTAGATGCCCGGGCCTGTGCTAATTCTGCAGCACTGCCCAGCAGACTCCCCGGCCCCTACCTCCCGTGCTTAAGGAGAGCCGTGCACAGCCATCCACCAGAATAAGGACATAACTTGCAGCACCCACACCTGACACAGCCCTACAGAGCCCACCCCATTTTCTCTGTAATTCTGGCAGCAGGAACTGGAGCCCCATTGCTTGGAAGTCAACCCGAGTCAGAAACGTCAGTCTATTTCCCGACTTTCCAAGGCTCACTTTCCTGACTGTCCCAGTGGGCAGGGTGGAAAGATAAAACCAGGGGTGCGCTTTGGTTACAAGGTCACAGCCAAGTTAGTAAAGAATAGAGTAAGCAAGATTTGCCCAGAGGCGGGGGAAGGGTAACCTAGACTTGCCCCCTGAAAAAAGGGGGGAGAAAATTTTTTTTTTCATTAACTTGGCCCTTCCTGATAAAGTTTGCCCAACTCTCCCGTTTAGGTGATGTCATTCAAAGAAGCAGCGCCCCTGTCCTCCCCCCCCCCCCAAGGATCGCAGGCCTTGTGTCCCCACCTAAGAAATTAACCAAGGGAGAAGGGCTTGGCCGCCCGGCCTTGGCTTCCTCCTAGGCAGGGTTCCAGCCCCACGGTCTTGGTTGACCAGCTTAAGAAGACTCCTGCTGCCACTGCCCAGTGCAGGTGGCCAGGCCTCTTCCCAGCGGGCTGCAGGGACTGCCACCTGCGCTTGCTCGGCCCTTCCCCACCCCACCCTCCAAGGGTTAGAAGGATGAGGGAGGACAGCTCCCCTCCTTACTCTCAGGCACCCACAGATTTCCGCGCTGCCGTCACCACTGACGAGCACCCAGGTCCCCAGGAGGAATCGCTTCTCCTTCTCATTCCATCCTCCCTATCAATGAACACGCAGCAACACCCACGCTCCCGCTCCTCCTACTCCGGAGGGAGACCGAACCGGAGAGCGACATCCGGAGCTGGAAGCCGCTGCAGTGAGACCTCCGCCCCGAGGTCCCTTGCCCTTTCCCAGCCATCGGAGGATCCTCAGCCAGCCCAGCGTTCGGGATCCAGAGGGTGCCCGAATCCTCGGTGGGGCCCCGCCTCCCCGGGGGCCGGGCGCTGGAGACCTCGGGGAGCCCGCTAGACACCGGCTTAGCCCCACCACGGGGGCCGGCCGCCGGGCACGGTACCTGGGAGCCGACCCCGGCGCCCTCGCCCCGAGGCGTGCCTCACCTCCGGCACCCCCAGCAGGGGCCCCCGCCCGCCCAGCGCTCCAGCGCGGCGCCTGCCCCGGCACCCGCGCCGGGAGGGGCCGAGTCCCGGGCCGCCCGCGCGCCGGTCCTGCCCCGGCAGGTGGTGGGCAGCGGGGAGCGCGCCGCCCTCCCGGTCGGCGCGGGGAGGCGAGCCGGAGCGAAGCCGAGGGCCGGCCGCAGGGGGCGGCGAGGGGCGCGAGCCCTGCCACTTACGCGCGGGCTCTGGGGAAGCCCATGGAGAGCAGCACGTCCAGCGCCGATCCATGCTTGATGGTGCCCGGGCGCTGCTGGCGGCTCCTCCGCGGGGTGACTTTGCTGTACAGCTCCTCTCTCGCAGCCATGCCGAGCGGGCCGGGGTGGCCGTACTGAGCCATGGCTCAGCGGCCAGCCATCGCCGGGGAAAGCGCCCGAGCCACGAGCGTCCGGGAGGGAGCAGGGGAGGGGGCTCGGGGACCGGGCGCCGGGCGGGAGGCGGCGGCGGCGGCGACGGAGGCGGCGCTCGGAGCTTCCCCAGAGTCGAGACTGACGCTTCCTGGTGAGGCCACCGGAGCCAGAGCGGCCCGCGGGCTGCTTGGGCCGGACCAGCCGTCAGCTGCTCGGGCCCCCGGGTGCCCCCAGCGCGGCGCCTGCAGCAGCCCTCTCTCCTCCGCCCCCTTCCTTCTCTGCTCCTAGCGGTCCGGGAATTTGCAATGAGTAATTTTTGAATGGATCAAAAAGGAAAAGGAGCCTTGTGGGCCGGCCCTGCCTTGCCAGTACCGGGGCCCCGCCCCTCTCTTAAAGCGACAGCGCTGCCCGAGCCTGCCCCGGCCGGCGGGGCTCAGGCTGTAGCGTCAGGGTGCTGCTGGGCGGAGGACTCGAACCAACGAGGGCTGCCTAGGTGCGTGGGTTCCGGGGAGTCGCTCCCAGGCCCCCAGTCTTCTCCACGGCTTGCCCATAGAGCCAGCTGGGCCTCCGGACGCCAGATCAACCCGTGTCAAGTTTAATGTGGTTCATGTGGTTCTAGATGGGTTAATAATGGAAATTGGGCGAACTGATGGATGACAGTAATGAACCAGAGGGCCAAGCCCTGTAGGCCCAGATAAAAGGTTTTGCTTCCAAAAGACCCTGCAAAATCCGGAGGATTGTTATAGCCAGTGGAGACCAAGCTCCCATCAGCTGGCTAAGTAGCCACACCGAAGACCTACCATGCTCTCCAGGACTGAGATAGTGAGTTCAGGACAAAGATTGGAACCTCAGGACTGAGATAGTGACTTCAGGACAAAGATTGGGACCTCGGGCTCTCAAGCTTGGGAGGGGAGAGGGGTCGAGGCAGAGGGCAGGGTGGATAAAAGAAGAGAAAGGGGAAGATGGAAGGAGGAAGGAGGAGACAGGGAAAGTGGGAAGTGGAGGGAGGGTGGAGGGAGAAGGAACAGAGAAAGAACACTTTCTAATTATAAAAGGTGTTCAAAATGGAGTGGGTTGGTTTTCATTGAGCACCTTGTCAATGAAAGGATTCAAGGAAAGACTAGATCATCTTTGCTCAGTGGTGACATATAAGTGAATTTGCATCATAGGTTGGATAAAACTACTCCCACCTCAAAGAAGGTGGGAGTCTTCACACTCACCCCCACCCCATACCCCGCACGGTAAACTTGGCTTGAGAATATTAATGCTTTCTTTCTTTTCTTTTCTTTCTTTCTTTCTTTCTTTCTTTCTTTCTTTCTTTCTTTCTTTCTTTC
>NC_058413.1:92760120-92760280 GCF_002201575.2 Neomonachus schauinslandi
TTCTTTCTTTCTTTCTTTCTTTCTTTCTTTCTTTCTTTCTTTCTTTCCTTTTCTTTCTTTCTTTCTTTTTCTTTCTTTCTTTCTCTTTCTTTCTTTCTCTTTCTTTCTTTCTTTCTTTCTTTCTTTCTTTCTTTCTTTCTTTCTTTCTTTCTTTCTTTCT
>NC_058413.1:92760290-92813412 GCF_002201575.2 Neomonachus schauinslandi
TCTTTCTTTCTTTCTTTCTTTCTTTCTTTCTTTCTTTCTTTCTTTCTCTTCTTTTCAAGATTTTATTTATTTGAGAGAGAGTGAAAGAGAGAACACAAGCAGGAAGAGTGCCAGGCAGAGGGAGAAGCAGACTCCCTGCCGAGCAGGGAGCCCGATACAGGACTAGATCCCAGGACTCTGGGATCATGACCTGAGCCAAAGGCAGACACTTAACCGACTGAGCCACCCAGGCGCCCAATGCTCTTTCATTGGAGACAAACTTACTGTCTTCAGTCAAGGACAACAGCCCCACTTGGTTTAATGGAAAAGAGAGTAAACCCTAGCTGCTCTTTTTCAGGTAATAATAATAATACCTAACATGTATTGGACTCTCGTGTCCATCATTGTGCTAAGCATAGTAAATGAATTGACTCATTGTTTACGACCCTTATGGGGTGTGTACAATTATTATTCCAGTTTGCCGATGACAAAACTCAGCTCAGAAAGGTTGAGGAAGATCATAGAGCTGCTAAGTGTATAATGAAAGCTTTTATCGACTGTAGTGCCTGGATACATTGCTTCTGCCTCTACAGCCCCATGCCCTTACCTGTGTGCATCATAGTAACCTAGCCTCACACATATGGGGTTCTCCAAAAATGTCAACTCCTTTCCCTGCCTAGTGCGTGGGGGAGGAATGGTGACCAGAGCCCATGAACAGTTTTTTGATGCTGCTTTCTAAGTCATCTAAAGGTTTTACCAGGGGAAATGACAAAGCTTAATTCTCTTGGGCTAGAATTGCTTTTCTAAAGAATGTCCAGTGGTGGTAGAAGTGGCGAGATAAGGACTACCAGGGCTTAAGCAACAATGTGTATAATTCTGCCTTCTGCTTGTGTAAGGGATGAGGGAAATTTCATGCTTCCTGGGTGAGAGCTTCTGCCAGAGCGGAGGAAGCTTCCTGGAGCCTTTTGCAGAGTGCTTTTCCAGAGCACGGAGCAAAAAGACAGGACTGGGCTGAGAAAACCATACCTAGTAGAGTAACCTCCGGGGGTGTGTTCAATAAAGGATGCTGGACCTTACCCAATAGTCTGAATTTCTTCCAAATGCCTGGGCTGAGAGTCAAAGGATCTGGAGGCTAGTCAGGAGGTAATAATGTCTGTGGAAGCATTTTGTGGAAACACGAAACAAATAACTTGAATTTATTGAGAACTTGCTATATGCTGGTGCTGTTCTTAGTTTCTTACATATATAACTCATTTAATCCCTTGACAAGACACTGAAGTAGGTCCTACCATATTATCAGTGGCCACTTTACCAGTGAAGATACTGACGCAGACAGAGGTCAAGTATCTTGTCCAAGGTCACAGGGTTAGTAAATGGTAGAGCCAGGATTTGAGCTCTTAAAATTTGTCCAAACAACGACTTACTGCCATGGTTATGATCATGAAGAGATGTCGACCATTAAAATAACTTGATTACCTTTTGGACTCGTCCTATGCCCCTTGACACAAAATTGTTGATCTCTGTTTGTCCAGAAAAATTGAATTAATGGTCTCTCTCCCGCCTTTAGGCACACTATGAGTCAATTCATTTACTATGCTTAGCACAATGATGGACACGAGAGCAATACATGTTAGGTATTATTATTATTATTATTACCTGAAAAAGAGCAGCTAGGGTTTACTCTCTTTTCCATTAAACCAAGTGGGGCTGTTGTCCTTGACTGAAGACAGTAAGTTTGTCTCCAATGAAAGAGCAATGGGCGCCCGGGTGGCTCAGTAGGTTAAAGTTAGGTTATAGTTAAAACTATAAAAATAGTTTTAGGTAGCCTGGAAAAATCACTATGGAAAACCAGATTCCTTAGATGGGAACTGTTTGGTCTGGAGTGTTTTTACAGAAATCCCAGCCTGGCTTCCTCACCCTGCTTCACTCCTTACATTTAGGACTGTTGCCATTTGTCACGGCCAGGATAGAGGGCTGGCAATTAGGATGCAACGTCCTTCAATTGTGTTACCTTTGAAACGCTAGGGGAAGCTTTATACGTGTCCCTATTATTGTAGTACACAGGAAAGAGGGATGACCATTCACCTGCCAGGATGTCTGACAGCAGTGGGAAGGAGGAGGGAGGCAGGAGAGGGGTCCTGACCCATCAGCATCGAGCTGCTCCCTCAGAAGGGACAGCACATCATCCTGTCCCCCCGCACCAACAGGTCATATCAAAGTCCACCCTGGACCATGAACTTGTTTTTGTTCACGTCAGCACTGTTAAATTCCACTGCACTGTCCCCAGTGGCTTTCTTGGAGTGGTAGCCCTCCTGAAATGGTCACAGGGATGCCGGGATGGGTCCAGTTTATTGCGCTCATAAGTTCAGAAGCCTGTCGTTGCCTTTTTCTTCTCTCTGTCTTTGAGAAAAGGTCAAGTGGCTGCAGAATGTTTCCAGTCCTGAGGGTTAGGATGTCGCTTTGGCAATGGGAGGTAGTTTTTGCATAACTGGGAATGATTTTAGCCCCTGGACTTTAAGGGGATTCCTCATGGCCAGAAGATTTTGAAACCGTGTGGTAAGGAAAAGAAAGGACAGGCATGGGAGGGCTCCAGCTCTGGGAATTGGGATGCCGAGGTGTTGGCTGTGACTTGGATATGTTCTCTGCCCATTTCTGGGCTTCAGCTTCTTCACCTGCCAAATGAGGGTGTTGGCTTTGGCTGGGGATCCCTTGGACTTTGCCAAGGGACCCTTTATGGGCAGGGGTTGTTAGGGTTTTCAACTGAAGGTGGTGTGGGAGAAGCATGGCATCCTCTGTTTCTCTTCTTGGAGCAGGGACACTTTGTCAACTTTGTATCATGGGCATTTTATGTAAGGTCTTCTGTGGGAAGATGGTTTAGAGGATCAAAAAACATCTTTTTTTTTTTTTAAAGATTTTATTTATTTATTTTGAGAGACAGAATGAGATAGAGAGAGAGAGCATGGGGGGGCGGTCAGAGGGTGAAGCAGGCTCCCCGCTGAGCAGGGAGCCCGATGCAGGACTCGATCCCAGAACTCCAGGATCATGACCTGAGCTGAAGGCAGTGGCTTAACCAACTGAGCCACCCAGGTGCCCCTAGAGGATCAAAAAACATCTTGAAAACCACTAAACTAGCTGATCTTTAATGCCCAGTCTAGTTCAGAGAGACCATAATTTAGTAAATGGGAAAGTAAAGACAAATGAAGTGGAATTGGCAAAAGGGGAAGAGGCTGCTGGGAAGAGGGTGAAGGGTGGGCTGGGGAGAGAGAAGTTTCCACACAGGTAGCATGTTAGAGAAACAGACTCTACCATTAGAAGAAATGATAATGATGTGACTCAACAGAATGCTACAATGTGAATCATATTGCAATATAAATGTATCAAATCAATATGTTATATACCTTAAATTTACAGGATGTTATATGTCAATTACACCTCTATAAAAGAGAACGTAAAAAAAAAAGTCATGTCAGTTCTACCCTGTCCTGAGGCACAATTCTAACAGATCTAAGGACCTCGAGATTGGGGACTATTTCACAGTATTATATTTGTCTTTAAGACTTAGTACAGGCACATAGAAAGTCTGTAGTTGTATCTCTACAATTATCTGTGGGTTGTTTAATCTATGAAGCTGTGTGACACAGGAGGAAAAACTAAGGCAGAAACACAGTTTGGAGCATCACTCCAAACCAACAAAAAGCTTCTATTTTTCTCACACATTGGAAAAATTAAGATTCCTCCCTCCATTGCAAAAGGAAGACAGAGAGGGGAAGCATTATTTATTTATTTATTTATTTATTTATGCCCATCTCTCAACAAAAATCCCAGCGTATCATTCTGGAATCCTTGTTGGAGACACTCCACTGTCCCTGTTTTCTCCTTGCAAAGACCTCATCCCAAATGTCATTGCCCCAAGGTTTGTGTTTCTGACTTGTCACATAACAATAGAAGTGTTGTGAAATACGTGCAATACGGTGCAAGCTAAAAAAAAAAAGGGTTTTCCCTCTTCTCACACAACTTCCTTTTTGTAAAAGCAGCAAAAGGGGAAATTTTATTTCTAAGAAATAGAATAAAACTTAATAGCTAGGTATGAGGCAAACAAACCAACACAAAAACCTTCCCCTTGATTTAAAAGAATGCAGGGGCATCTGGCTGGCTCCTCAGTAGAGCACTCTTGATCCCAGGGTGGTAGGTTTCAGCTTCAAGTTGGGTGTAGAGACCACTTAAAAATAAAATCTTACAAAAATAAATAAAAGTAAAAGAGTGGAAACAATAGTCATGAACCAAGATACTTGGAAAAATAATTTTCACCATTTAAAAATTCAGTGGGGCTCCTGGGTGACTTAGTTAAGTGCTGACTCTTGATTTCAGCTAGGGTCTTGATCTCAGAGGCGTGAGTTCAAGATCCATGTTGGACTCCACACTGGGTGTGGAGCCTACTTAAGAAAATTTTAAAAAATAATAATGATAATAATAAATAAAAAAATAAAATTTCAGTGATCTTAGGGCTTGTAAGATATAATTTTTGAACATTTGTTTTTAAAAATGTAAGTTTATTTTAAAATTCTATAAAAGACATTTTATTTTTTAAAATTAAAAATTTTTTTTTTTTAATTTTATTTATTTATTTGCTAGAGAGAATGAGATAGAGAGAGCATGAGAGGGGGGAGGGTCAGAGGGAGAAGCAGACTCCCTGCTGAGCAGGGAGCCCGATGTGGGACTCTATCCCAGGACTCCAGGATCATGACCTGAGCCGAAGGCAGTCGCTTAACCAACTGAGCCACCCAGGCGCCCTATTTTTTAAAATTTTTTTAAAGATTTTATTTATTTGACAGAGAGAGAGAGAGAACAAGCAGGGGGAGTGGCAGGCAGAGGCAGAGGGAGAAGCAGGCTCCCCGAAGAGCAGGGCGAGCCCGATGTGGGACTTGATCCCAGGACCCTGGGATCATGACCTGAGCTGAAGGCAGTCGCTTAACCAACTGAGCCACCCAGACACCCTATAAAAGACATTTTAATGAATCTTTGTGGGCTTGTGTACATTGCTTTAGATATGTTTTTCCAATTCATGCATAATATATTGAAAAAAAAAACCAACGGGCCTCAGATGGAGTCACATTTGCTAAACCCCGCCAAGACTTTTATTTAAATTTTTATTTTATAATTTAAATTAACTAACATATAATATATTACTAGTTTCAGAGGTAGAGGTCAGTGATTCATCAGTCTTATATACTACCCAGTGTTCATTCATACATCACGTGCCTTCTTTAATGCCCATCATCCAGTTACCCCATCCCCCTATTCCCCTCCAGGGACCCTCAGTTTGTTTCCTATGATTAAGAGTCACTTATGGTTTGTCTCCCTCTCTGATTTCATCTTGTTTTATTTTTTCCTCTCTACCCCTATGATCCTCTGTTTTGTTTCTTAAATTCCACATATGAGTGAGATCATATGATAATTGTCTTTCTCTGATTGACTCATTTCGCTTAGCATAATACCCTCTAGTTCCATCCACATCATTGCAAATGGCAAGATTTCATTTTTTTTGATAGCTGAGTAGTATTCCATTGTATATATACCACACCTTCTTTGTCCATTCATCTGTTGATGGACATCTGGGCTCTTTCCACAGTTTGGCTATTGTGGACATTGCTGCTATGAACATTGGGGTACATGTACCCCTTCAGATCACTACATCTGTATCTTTGGGGTAAATACCCAGTAGTGCAATTGCTGGGTCTTGGGTAGCTCTATTTTCAACTTTTTGAGGATGCTCCATACTGTTTTCGAGAGTGGCTACAACAGCTTGCATTCCCACCAACAGTGTAGGAGGGTTCCCCTATCTTCACATCTTCGCCAACATCTGTTGGTTCCTGAGTGGTTAATTTTAGCCATTCTGACTGGTGTGAGGTGGTATCTCATTGTGGTTTTGATTTGTATTTCCCTGATGCCGAGTGATGTTGAGCATTTTTTCATGTGTCTGTTGGCCATTTGGATGTCTTCTTTGAAGAAATGTCTGTTCATGTCTTCTGCTCATTTCTTGATTGGATTATTTGTTCTTTGGGTGTTGAGTTTGTTAAGTTCTTTATAAATTTTGGATACTAGCCCTTTATCTGATATGTCATTTGCAAATACCTTCTCCCATTCTGTCGGTTGTCTTTTGGTTTTGCTGACTGTTTCTTTTGCTGTGCAGAAGCTTTTTATCTTGATATGAAGTCCCAATAGTTCATTTTTGCGCTTGCTTCCCTTGCCTTTGGAGATGTGTCTAGCAAGAAGTTGCTGTGGCTGAGGTCACAGAGGTTGCTGCCTGTGTCCTCCTTTAGGATTTTGATGGATTCCTTCTCACATTTAGGTCTTTTATCCATTTTGAGTTTATCAGTTTCATTCTTCTGCATGTGGCTGTCCAATTTTCCCAACACCATTTGTTGAAGAGACTATCTTTTTTCCATCAGATATTCTTTCCTGCTTTGTCAAAGATTAGTTGACCATAGAGTTGAGGGTCCATTTCTGGGTTCTCTATTCTGTTCCAATGACCTATGTGTCTGTTTTTGTGCCAATACCATACTGTTTTGATGACTACAGCTTTGTAATAGAGCTTGAAGTCCGGAATTGTGATGCCACCAGCTTTGGTTTTCTTTTTCAACATTCCTTTGGCTCTTTTCTGGTTCCATACAAATTTTAGGATTACTTGTTTCAACTCTGTGAAAGAAGTTGATGGTATTTTGTTAGGGATTGCACTGAATGTATAGATTGCTCTAGGTAGCATGACATTTTAACAATATTTGTTCTTCTAGTTCATGAGCATTTGTGTCTTCCTCAATTTCTTTCAGGAATGTTCTATAGTTTTCTGAGTACAGGTCCTTTGCCTCTTTTGTGAGGTTTATTCCTACATATCTTATGGTTTTGGGTGCAGTTGTAAATGGGATCGACTCCTTAATTTCTCTTTCTTCTGTCTCATTGTTAGTGTATAGAAATGCAACTGATTTCTGTGCATTGATTTTATATCCTGCCACTTTGCTGAATTCCTGAATGAGTTCTAGCAATTTTGGGGTGGAATCTTTTGGGTTTTCCACATAGAGTATCATGTCATCAGCGAAGAGTGAGAGTTTGACTTCTTCTTTGCCGATTTGGAGGCCTTTGATTTCTTTTTGTTGTCTGATTGCTGTGGCTAGGACTTCTAGTACTATGTTGAACAACAGTGGTGATAGTGGACATCCCTGCCATGTTCCTGACCTTAGGGGAAAAGCTCTCAGTTTTTCCCCATTGAGAATGATATTTGTTGTGGGCTTTTCATAGATGGCTTTTATAATATTGAGGTATGTTCCTTCTATCCCTACACTATGAAGAGTTTTAATCAAGAAAGGATGCTGTACTTTGTCAAATGCTTTTCCTGCATCAATTGAGAAGATCATATGGTTCTTGTCCTTTCTTTTATTAATGTAGTGTATCACGTTCATTGATTTGAGGATGTTCAACCACCCTTGCAGTCCAGGAATAAATCCCACTTGGTTGTGGCGAATAATCCTTTCAATGTACTATTGGATCCTATTGGCTAGTATCTTGGTGAGAATTCTTGCCTCCATATTTATCAGGGATATTGTTCGGTAATTCTCCTTTTTGATGTTTTTTTTTTTTTTTTAAGATTTTATTTATTTATTTATTTATCTATCTATCTATCTATTTATTTATTTAGTTATTTGACAGAGAGAGAGATTGAGAGAGAGAGAGCACAATCAGGGAGAGCAGCAGAGGGAGAGGGAGAAGCAGGCTCCCCCACTGAGCAGGGAGCCACCACAGGACTCGATCCCAGGACCCTGGGATCATGTTCTGAGCCAAAGGCAGATGATTAACTGACTAAGCCACCCAGGCGCCCCTTGATGGGCTCTTTATTTGGTTTTGGGATCAAGGTAATGCTGGCCTCATAGAAAGAGTTGGGAAGTTTTCCTTCCATTTCTATTTTCTGAAACAGCTCCAGAAGAATTGGTATTAATTCTTCTTTAAATGTTTGGTAGAACTCCCCTGGGAAGCCATCCAGCCCTGGACTCTTGTTTGTTGGGAGATTTTTGATTACTGCTTCAATTTCCTTGCTGGTTATGGGTCTGTTCAGGTTTTCTATTTCTTCCTGGTTCAGTTTTGGTAGTTTTACATCTCTAGGAATGCATCCATTTCTTCCAGATTGCCTAATTTGTGGCACATAGTTGCTCATAATATGTTCTTGTAATTGTTTGTATTTCTTCAGTCTTGGTTGTGATCTCTCCTCTTTCATTCATGATTTTATTTATTTGGGTCCTTTTTCTTTTCTTTTTGTTAAGTCTGTCCAGGGGTTTATCAATCTTGTTAATTCTTTCAAAGAACCAGCTCCTAGTTTTGTTGATCTGTACTGTTCTTTTAGTTTCTATTTCATTGATTTCTGCTCTAATCTTTATTAATTCTCTTCTCGTGCTGGGTTAAGGCTTTATTTGCTGTTCTTTCTCCAGCTCCTTTAAGTGTAAGTTTAGGCCCACCAAGATTTAATACCTAACCTAATTGCAATTTCAGCCTCTCTCAGGAGTGGAATTTTTTTTTTTACTTTTATGTTATGTTAATCACCATACATTACATCATTAGTTTTTGAGTGGAATTTTTAAACCAGTCAGTCCAGAATATGCTGATCAGCTCTAGTAAGGTAATCTACTTAAGACCCTTGCCTTTCCCCTAAGGGAAGGTGACCTTGCCTTGAACTATCCTTTCTTTTCTTTTGCTAATTAACTCTCTGGTCCCATCCTGGTTCTGCCTAGAATATCTGCCCATTTTGCACAGCTCCTGGGTGTCCCTCTCTCCTTGCTAGATGGGATGCTGCCTGATTCATAAATTGCTGAATAAAGCTGATTTGACCTTCACATTTACTCAGTTGAATTTTGGCTTTTAATAATATAATATAAACATAAATAACTTATGACCTGTACAAACGGGGAAAATTTTGCTTATGCCAAGCCATAGGAGACTGATACTCTGGCCAGTGATATGTCTTGCATCTTTATTCCAGGAATGAAAAAATATTAAAAGTGCCTCCCTCACCCTCTGCCTGACCTATCCTATCCCCAAACCACCCTAGAAGGTGTTTAGCCACACCTTATGACAAGTCCCATTCTATGATAGGTTTGGAAAAGTCAGCAAGACAATTTACTTCTGTTGACTCATCTTTAAAATGGAAACAAACATATTTAACTCATAGGGTTTTTGTGATAATTAAGTGGCTCAAGAATATGAAAATACTAAGCAAGGTGCCACATGCTGGGTGCCACTTGTTAATGAAACTGTTTTTTCCCTGTGTACTACTCCCCTTCACATTCTCATGACATGTAGTTTCTTTGTTTAATTAGATCTCAGGACTGCAGAATTAGATTAATCAGAATCCATGGTCCATATGGCTCAATTTGAGCTATTTAGCTAGTTTCTATTATCAGTTCATTTTTATTTTTATTTTTTTAATCCTGTGTCTTTATTAAAGAGAGCTAGAAAGAGACTATACCTGGCAGCCAAGGAGTGAGGTACTGGGCAGAAAGGTGGGGTGGGCTCAGGTGCTGGGGACTCAAGGGGCCCAGGAGACCCTTTCCTGGCAGTGGCTGAAGAGATACCCAAGGGTGAGCTTTCAGGCACCGGGGCAACCAGCTGGTTCTGCAGGAGGTGCAGGGTAAACTGGGCTGGACTGGAATTTCCCTGAGGCCATCTAGGTCTACCTAGATCATCCATTGGTCCTGACCCTGTTCATTGCCTCCCTTGTCCAACTCATTGACTTCTCCAGCTTCTGGTGACTCCTTGTAGTCATTCATCTCATCCGTGTCCTGCATGTCCTCATCGTCCTCTGAGTCCTCTTCACTATCCTCATCATCATCCTTATCCTCCTCTTCCTTGTCATGATAGTACTCTCAGGACAGCTTGCCAATATGTACCAGGTTGTTGTCTCTGTCTGCGATGCTCTGGAGTCAGGCCCAATAGTCTTGTTCTTGCTGCTGCTACAGCTCTGTCTCGTCAACGCAGGGTCAATCCAGATTAAACCCCAGTGCTCGGTCATACTGGGGAAGAGTGAGGGAAACAAGGTGGACATGGCTCCTAGACTGAGGTAAAGGGTCAGGTGAATCCAGCTTTCAGATGTGTTTAGTTTGGGTTTTTATTGGGTTACGATACAATTTGGGGATGGGGTGGAGTAGAAGGTAGCAGCGAAGTAGCTCTTGAGTCCGAGCTTCACCACTTACTAGCTGTTTGACCTTGGCCAAGTCACTGAACCCCCCTGAGCCTCAGTTTTCTTATCACGCCAGGAGGCAGCAGCTGGCTATCAGTTCATTTTTAATAATACAATAATCACCCACAAACCCTTCACCCAGAGCAAAAGTCAGGACCTTGACAATAACCTACATCTTATCCGATGACCACTCTCTCCTCCAATGAGCCCATCACCTGCCTCCCCATGCCCCAGGATCTTTATCCTGTGTTTTATAGTCATCGTTTCCTTGTTTTCCTTTTCATTTAACTTTATTGAATCTATAAGTACTCCTAAAAAGGATACCTAAACACTTTTAGATGTTTTTAATACCACAAAAAGGTATAATGCTGTTTGAAATATTTTGGGGTTTCCTGTCTTTTGTTCAGTAGTACATGGCTAACGTATAGCCATACTGGTGAATGTTGGGCCGTTCATTGATCTGATTGCTGTATAATTGTCCACTCTCCTGTTCATTCATGTTTGGATGATTTATAAGTTTTTGCTTTTATGACTCTCACCTCTATGAACACTGTTTACATGCCTCCAGCTGTATGTGTATAACAATTACTCTTGGGTATATCCCTAGAAGAAGTCATCTTCAACTTAGAAGGTAGTACAAAATGTTCTCCAAAGTTGTTTTGAGACAGGGAAATTGAATGACTCCATAAAAATCTGCGTTTTGTTCCTTTTCTTGTTCCTATTCTTGCTAGGACCGGTACTCCCCCACCTCACTATACACATGCGTCATAATGTAAATAGCGTTGTCTTCCTTTAAGGGACAAGGAGTGAATGATTTCTCTAGAGTAGATAACGTCTAAGGAAGGACCAGGTGAGAATGACAAGGTGGAGCCATCATCTGCATATTCCAGACCACCAGCGCTAGACACATCTCCATACCAAGACTCTCTGGCTCCGAGGAATAATACCTGGGCCCTCATCTTTGTTCTAACCAGTTCCTGGATGCCTGAGAGGACACATACCCCAGACCGCCATCCTCAATAAAAACCCCTGAACATAGACAAGACTCCCTGCTTTCCTGTCTGAGTCTCCTGGACATTCTGTGTGTACCTGCACTCTCTCTATACCTTCAGTAAAGTCTGCTTTCGCCTCCTGCTGGCTCAGGTTTGATATCTATCCCTGCGCACAGCCAGAGACCCTCTTGGCTGGTCTTATGGGGCCCCCTCTCACAACCTCTCACAACCTTGGACTGGCCTGCCAGCATCAGTAACGCCAATTTATATTTCCACCAGCAGCACATAAGAGATCTCTTCGCACTGTAGTTGCCTGTAGCTATGTAATTATTCTGTATTCTAGACTATTCTACAAGCCACTTCAGGATAAGGTAATATCTTTAGAGAGATCAAGAGTGTAGGGTCTATGACTGACTTCTACTTTCTTCCTCATTAGCCATGTGACCTTGAAGAAATTCATTCATTCAACAATTATTCACTGAACATCTACTATGTGCTGAAGACACAGAAATGAACAGGATAAAGTCTCTGTTCCCACGGAGTCCATATGCCAGTAGGGAGAAGCAGATAATAAAGGAGTTAATAGAAATTCCATACAATGATATGTCCTGTGAAGAAAGGAAAGCCATGATGTACTAAAGAGTGACTGAGTGGGGAGCTACTTTAGCCCAAGGAGGTAGGGAGGGTCACTTGTGTGGAGAGGACTTCAGATCTGAATGACAAGAAGGAGGCAGCCCAATGAAGATGTGGTTGGACGGAGTTGGAGGCAGAGGGCACAGAAAATGCAGAGGCTCTCAGGAGAGAATGCTCAAAGGTGAGGATGTGGAAAAAGGGAAACCCTCTCAACACTGTTGGTGGGAAGGCGAGCAGCTGCAGCCACTGTGGAAAACAGTATGGAGGTTCCTCAGAAAGTTAAAAATAGACCTACCCAACAACCCAACAATTGCACTACTAGGTGTTTATCCAAAGGATACAAACATAGCGATTCAAAGGGGTACCTGCACCCCAATGTTCATAGCAGCAATGTCCACAATAGCCACACTGTGGAAAGAGCCAAGATGTCCCCTGACAGATGAATGGATAAAGAAGATGTGATATATATATATATATATACACACACACACAATGGACTATTACTCAGCCATCAGAAAGAATGAAATCTTTCCATTTGCAATGATGTGGATGGAACTAGAGGGTATGATGCTAAGTGAAATAAGTCAATCAGAGAAAGACAAATGCTATATGATTTCATTCATATGTGGAACTTAAGAAAAAACAGATGAACATAGGGGAAGGGAAGGAAAAATAAAATAAGATGAAAACAGAGAGGGAGGCAAACCATAAGAGACTCTTAACTCTAGGAAACAAACTGAGGGTTGCTGGAGGGGAGAGGGGTGGGGGGATGGGGTAACTGGGTGACGGGCATGAAGGAGGGCACATGATGGAACGAGCACTGTGTGTTGTGCAATTGATGAATCACTGAACTCTACCTCTGCAACTAATAATACACTATATGTTAACTAATTGAATTTAAATAAAAAATGTCAAAAAAAAAGAGAAGGAACATAAGGAAGGGTGTGGCTGTAGAAGCACGTGGCTTCTGGAGAGTTCAGGCAGGTGATGGGTCTGTCAGAGCCAGCTTGAGTAGCCGGTCAGAGCCCACTGTCTAATCCCTGGGAATGCCTGGAGCCAGTGGTGGAACCATCAGCCCCTGGAAATCAACACTGGTGGGAGTATTCCCAGTACTACCTGGCAAGTGCGTCCTCGGGGCTGCTCCCCACCGCCCTGAGCGTGAGTAGTTACTGAGCAGATGCAGTTAAAAAGTGAGACGGAGTTACTTAACCTCTTACAACCTAATCTCAAGGGGTTGCTGTGAGAATTAAATGAGCTGGTATGCATAAAGCCCAGGCACATGCCGAGTGCTCAATGATTAAAGAGACTTGCCGGCTTCTGCCAATTTTCGAGCTCCTTCCCCAGCCTCGCTGCCCTCCAACACTCTGTTCATGATGATCTGTGGAGGAAAAAAGAACAAACATATGTTGAGTGGTTGCTTTATGCTCAGACTTTCACATATCATTCATTATTCCATACCATCAGCAACACTGTCAGGCAGATATCTATATGGGCAGTTCACTGATCAATCTATTTAAGTTCAGAGAGTCTATATTACTTGCCCAAGGTCACACAGCTGCTAGGTGTTGGAACTGGCATGAAAAACTAAGACATCTGAATCTGACTTCAGGGCCTATTACAATGAGTCTTAATTAAATTAATATCAATTAAAAATATTTTTAAAGATTTTATTTATTTATTCATGAGAGACAGAGAGAGAGGCAGAGGCAGTGGGAGAAGCAGGCTCCCCGCTGAGGAGGGAGCCCGATGAGGGGCTCATCCCAGGACCCTGGGATCATGACCTGAGCCGAAGGCAGATGCTTAACCAACTGAGCCACCCAGGTGCCCTCAATTAAAATATTTTAATAGGCAACTCATTTCAGTGGATAATACACTTCAGTGAGCCACATGACTGTTGGCAGTAGGAGGTGGGGCCTGTGGGGGGGTGATCAGGTCAGGAGGGTGCAGAGCCCATGAATGGGATTAGTGTCCTTATACAAGAAGCCCCAGAGAGCTCCCTTTCCCCTCCCACCATGTGAGGACACAGTGAGAAGTCTACAGCCCCAAGGAGGGCCCTCACCCGACCACACTGGCACCCTGGTCTCAGACTTTCAGCCTCTGGAACTGTGAGAAATAACCTTCTGTTGTTTATTAGCCACCCAGTCTGTGGTATTTTATTATAGCAGCTGAACAGACTAAGTAAGACACAAGGGCAAATCAAATCTCAAAATACTGCTCATTCTTCAAGGCTCAACGAAGGTCCTGAAATTTCTGGGAAGTTTTCCTAAGCCCCAGCTACTAAGAACTCTCAGAGTACTTTTTAAACCCTAAGATCTCGTGGATAATTTAAAATATGCTGCCTTTTTCTTCCCTTTACTTCTTCATCCTCTCTTTTAAATGTAAATGCTTTAAATATATATATTTATATATTTTATAAATATATATTATATACTTATATATAAATATTTAAATATATATTTAAAGCATTTACATGCAATACAAGTATGTATTTACATGCAATACATTTATATGCAATACATATATATGTGCAATACAATAAGGTATTTTTATCATAAAGTTAATGTCAAAAAAAATAAAGAAGGAAAAACAATCACTTCAAATAGAAGTGATCCATGATAACATTTTAACACATTTCCTTCTATTGTTTTTAGTAAAATTGATAATCAATGGTCTGGCCTACTTAAGTCAACTCTAAATTACTTGAGAGTAGGGATTACATACTATCACTATTATCACATTTTACCTTTCATGTGAGCCCCTTAAATTATTGTCTTTGATGGAGACAATGCTCAATGGATTATGAGCTCCCAGCTAGTTGGGACCAGGGCACATGACTGAGAGTGAGGTGATGTAGATTTGCTTTAATTTTTGTGCCCTGAGAGGGTAGTGTGAAAAACCCAAAAGAGAAGAGGACATAGTCAGCCTTGTCATCTTCAAAACTACAGCTGTCCTCTTTACACAGGTGTGGCTCTCTAGAATGGAGACCCCCAGGGTTGTCTAATGTCCCAGAGGGATGCTGGATCCACCGCTGGCGTGGGTGGCCAGATATCACTTGAAAAATAAAAGCAAAATTAATAAAGCAAGCAACAGATCACTCTCTTTCTCCTCTCCCTCCTTCTTACAAAGGACTGGGCAAAATTGATGCTTGATCTCTGTAGGAATCTGTTGTTGTTTCCCGTGGCTGCTGTAATAAATCATCACCAATTGGGTAGTTTAGAACAACAGAAATCTCTTCTCTCTCAGTTCTGGAGGCCAGAGCCTTCAATCAGTGTCACTGGGCTGAAATCAAACTGTCAGCAGGGTTGTACTCCCTCTGGAGGTTCTAGGGGAGAAATTACTTCCTGCCTCCCAGCTTCTGGTGGCGGCTGGCGTGTCTGGCTTGTGGCCATGTCACTCCATTCTTTAAAGCAGCATCTGCAAATCTCTCTCTGCTCTGTCTTCACATCACCTTCTCTGAGTGTGTCCGTCTGAAATCTCCTTTTGCCTCTTCCTTTTAAGAACCCTTGCGATTGCATTTAGGGCCCACCCAGATAATGCAGGATAATTTCTCTATCTCAAAACCTTCATTTCATTACATCCGCAAAAACCCTTATGAAGAAACATTTATACTGCCCAGAGTTTGGGACCTGTATCTGTGGATGGACATTCTTTAGCGTACTGTACTAGTATTCCTTAGAGCAGTTAATTTGGAGGCTGCATGGACTTCATGGCTCAGAAGAAGCTTCTTCACCCTCATGATTTGGGTTAATGGGTGGAGATAGATTATGGAGAGGGGCAGGAAATGAGTAACTCGTACTTTCCCAATCCTTCTAGAAAAAGCCACTTTCTTCAATTTATCCTGTTTCCCTCTGCCTGGAACCCTTCCTTCCTTTGACCTCCTCTAAGGGGTCTTGCCTGACCTCACCTCCCTTCCTTGCCCATACTGCTTGGATGAAATCTACGACCCGCTGTGCACAGAGCACAGTGAAAGGCATGTCCTATACTTAATGCTCCCCTCCAGAGTAGACTGTAAGCTCCATAAAACTCCCTGTGACTTGTCCAGAGCTGTGCCCTCAGTAGGTGCTTAATAAATGTTTGCTACTCTGACTTGAGTTGCATTCCAGCTGAGACGAGAGGCATCCTCAGCACACGTGCGATTGCATTTCCTCGCTTCTCTGATTCTGAAACTGAGGCCCAGAGACTCCCTCTTCCATGCCACATCCCTAGCCTGGCTGGCCTGACTCAGAGCCCTGATCAAAATCCTCCTCTCCCTGCCTCCGTTTCCTTGGTGATTAGACAGATCTTCATCCCGAGTTCATGTCTCTACTGCTGAGAGTGCGGTGAGTGGCCTGGAAGTCAGTGTCCTTAAAGCAGTCTTTGTTGAAAGGTCTAAGGGGCACACACCGGAAGCGGCGCACCTATGACGGGAAGCTGGTGGAGGCCATGGAAGGGGAAAGGACCCTCCTTGAATGGGCTGGCCTGAACCAGGAAGAGAGTGATATTTCATCTCCGATGTTCAGTGGGAAGAATGGTTTGGGAAACATGTCTCTAAATGACAATGACTCGGTTCTTTCAGGCCCTGACTTTTACATTTGTCATTGTCCTCCCACTGGGTTAAGTAGGAGTGCTCCCCGGGGCCAAATGTCCAGCGTGACCATGCATGGAGCCTCCAGGCCACTTCTAGAAGTTTTCTTACAGCCTATTCTCTGCTCCTTAGTGGGAAGCTCCTATAAAGGGAAGCCAGGAGAGGAGAAGAGACACAAGTCCAAATCAGCCCCTTAGTTAGAGACTTTAAAGAGTTGGGGACTGAGTTTGTTCTTGAACTTCAATTATCTATGCTGTTTCTGCCTACTCCAAATGTCGCACTCCTATTCCTATTTAGTGTTTACATGGCTCTTTACAGTTTTCAAGCACTTTCAGGCATCATATCTTGTTTAATTATCCTTCTAAGAAAACAAAACAATATGAAGAAGTTACACTAAATACATTTTTTTTTAAAAGATTTTATTTGTTTATTTGACAGAGAGAGACACAGCGAGAGAGGGAACACAAGCAGGGGGAGTGGGAGAGGGAGAAGCAGACTCCCCGCTGAGCAGGGAGCCCAATGTGGGACTCGATCCCAGGACCCTGGGATCATGACCTGAGCCGAAGGCAGACGCTTAACGACTGAGCCACCCAGGCGTCCCTAAATACATTTTTTTAAGGACAAAAAAAAAAAAAAAAAGACCGAGGCTCAGAAAAATTAAGCGACATACCCATGATAATACAGTGACGCAGGAGAGTAAATCAGTATTTAAACTCAGCTTTTTCAGAAGTGAAAGCCGTTCTAGTAATACTCTTCTCTCTTTCTTGGGCTGGGTCCAAAAATGTCTTATGACTTGGTACTCTCACAGGGGTAGGGGAAGTTCCTTAAACAGTGTAGACAAATCTCTCCGGTGAGGCCAAGTGAAGGCTTGGATCACCCCTTGGCTTCTGAAAGGCGTCCAAATGGAGATTCTACCAAGAAGGAGGGTTAACTGTCCCCTGGAGTCATGTGTATTGCTGTGAGCACCCATAATGTCTCGGTAATCCCAAGTGTAGGTAGCAGAGGCCTAGAAATTTATTGATTTAAAACTGCAATTCATGGGCACCTGCGTGGCTCAGTCCCGTCACACGTCTGCCTTTGGCTCAGGTCATGTTCCCAGGTCTTGGGATCGAGCCCTAAGTTGGGCTCCCTGCTCCTCCAGGAGACTGCTTCTCCCTCTCTCTCTGCCTGCCGTTCCCCCTGCTTGTGTGCTCTCTGTCAAATAAATAAAATCTTAAAAATAGAATAAAATACAATTGCAACTCAAAATTGCAGTTGAGAGAGCACCTAGTGCATAGATTTTGATTGCTAAGTACCATTTCCTACTAAAAAGAACCAGGGCTTCACGGAGAGATGTTGATTCCAGGTCAGAAGCAGGGAGAGCAGAAGGTTGGCCTGGGACATCTTGTGCCACAAAGTAGGGGATTGCCCTGAGATCAGTGGCATTATATGAACAGGATACAGGAGCCAGCTTGAAGGAACTCTCACAGCTAAATGCAATTTGATCATCCCTCTTCCCTGCCCCCAAATGATAATATTAGATTATAGTAGGCTATAGTAGAAAAAAAGTCCATGAGTCCATAGTGATACTTTAAAAGGTAAAGAGAGAGGAAAAAGTGGGGAGAGAACAGGGGAAACTGTTCTTTATGAACAATGCTGACATGTAAGTGTAGAAATGTTGATAGAATTAGAAAGTTCCCATTTTGGAGCCCTCAGAGTAATGGCAGATTCAGGTAAGACTAACTAAAGGTGTTAAAATCACTGAGCAGAAGAGTTGTTAGGGAAGAAGATATTCACATTATTTCAAAGTATCACCCCACAGATTATTCTTTTTCATGTATTTAAACAATTTTTTCCCAAGTTTTTATTTAAATTCCAGCCAGTTAACATACAGTGCGATATTAGTTTCAGGTGTAGAATTTAGTAATTTATCACTTCCATACATCACCCGGTGCTCATCACAGAAGGGCCCTCCTTACCACAGATTATTAATTACAGGAGAAAGAGGCCGATATAATGGGGAGATCTGGTAGTTTCCACCTTAATCAAGAGCTCCACATTGGCATTGCTGATTGTGGGGTGGCCTGACTTGTACATTCAGCTCTCTGAGATGAGATGCAGTGGGAGGTACACATCACGGTCAATGCAGGGCCCTTGTCAGGATTGTCACCTGAATGTAATCCCGAGGAAAGAGTCATCCATCCAGAATGTGGGACCTTCTGCAGGACAATAGCCTAGGCTCACTAGAGGACATAATGCCAGGGACATCAGAATGAGTAGAGGACTGTTCTACACTGGGAAAGGTAGACAGACATAACAGCCAAACGCAATGCTGGACTTTGAAGGGAACCTAGATCCAAAAAGAAATCTGCTCTAAAGGACATTTGGGGACAATTTGGGAAATGTGAGTATGGGCTTAATGTTGGATGCTATTATTGTATTAATGTTGATTTTCTTTTTTTTTTTTTTTTAAAGATTTTATTTATTTATTTGACAGAGAGAGACACAGCGAAAGAGGGAACACAAGCAGAGGGAGTGGGAGAGGGAGAAGCAGACTTCCCGCTGAGAAGGGAGCCCGATGCGGGGCTCGATCCCAGGACCCTGGGATCATGACCTGAGCCGAAGGCAGACGCTTAATGACTGAGCCACTCAGGCGCCCCTAATGTTGGTTTTCTTAGGCATGATAACGGTGCTGTGGTTATGTAAGAGAATGTTCTTGTCCTTGGGAGATGCAAGCTGAAGTTTTTTTGTTTTGTTTTAAGCAGGCTCCCTGCCCAGCATGGAGCCTAATGTGGGGCTTGAACTCATGACCCTGAGATCAAGACCTGAGCTAAGATCAAGAGTTGGACACTTAACTGACTTGAGCCGCTCAGGTGCCTCATTTTTTTCTTTATTCTTTTTAAGAGAGAGAGAGGGAGAGAGAGGTAGAGAGAGCACACTGGGGAAGGGCAGAGAGAGAGGGAGAGAGAAAATTCTAAGCAGGCTCCACGCTCAGTGTGAAGCCCAATGCAGGGCTCGATCTCACAACCCTGAGATCATGACCTCAGCTGAAATCAAGAGTTGGGTGCTTAACTGACTGAGCCACCCAGGCACCCCAAGCTGAAGTTCTTAAGGGTGAAATATCACAATACGGGAAGCCTACTTTTGAATGGTTGAGATAAAGGGTGTTATATGTGGGAATGCAAACTGGTGCAGCCACTCTGGAAAACAGTATGGAGGGTCCTCAAAAAGTTGAAAATAGAGCTACCCTACAACCCAGCAATTGCACTACTGGATATTTACCCCAAAGATACAAATGTAGTGATCCAAAGGGGCACCTGCACCCCCAATGGGTTATAGCAGCAATGTCCACAGTAGCCAAACTATGGAAAGAGCCCAGCTGTCCATCGACAGATGAATGGATAAAAAAGATGTGGTATATATATATATACATTAGCATATTATGCAGCCATCAAAAAAATGAAATCTTGCCATTTACAATAACATGGATGGAATTAGAGGGTATTATGCTAAGCGAAATAAGTTAATAGAGAAAGACAATTATATGATCTCACTGTTATGTAGAATTTAAGAAAAAAAACCAGAGGATCATAGGGGAAGAGAGGAAAAAATGAAACAAGATGAAACCAGAGAGGGAGACAAACCATAAGAGATTCTAAATCTTAGGAATCAAACTGAGGGTTGCTGGAGGGGAGGGGAGTGGGGGGATGGGGTAACTGGGTGATAGACATTGGGGAGGGTATGCGTTGTAATAAGCACTGGGTATTATATAAGACTGCTGAATCACAGACCTGTACCCCTGAAACAAATAATACATCATATGTTAATTGAATTTAAATTAAAAAAAAATCCTAAAAAAGGGGGTGGTATATGTATGCATACGTATCAATATGGACAGTGTGAAGTAAGATGGGTATGGAAAAATGTGTCCATTGGTGAATCTAGGTAAAGGGACATATGGGTATTTTCTATATTATTCTTTCAACTTTCCTGTGAGTTTGAGACTTCAAATTAAAAAAAAAATAAGAAATTACAGTTAAGCCTTGTAAATTACTTTGGGTCCTCTCCACTAGGAGTGATGCATTTGCAGGAAAGATGGCAAACTCAAGCAGGGGCTGGTCTATGGCTTTGGAGCAGAGCTAGGACAGCTAGAGATGAAATTGGGGATGCAGGTCTTCCTAGCCTAAGCAACAAGAGCCCAAAACCACAGAGCCATTCTTGCTGCTTGGCTTCTTGTTCATGGACTTTCCCGCTTTCACACCACAGCTCAGGCTTCTCATAAATCCACTGATCTAGCTAGCAATCACTAGTTAAGAGCATCCACATGGTTGGCCTTTGAAATTTAACTAGAGTGCGTTTTCTTCAGGATGCTCACAGTCAAAGCAAATATTTCTGTAAATATTCTGACAGATCTAGGCTCTGAGACCATCTCCACGGAAGTGCTATTCCCTGAAATAGGGTCGTCTCACTCCCACATTAGCCTTATTACACACCACCAACTCCTCCTCATTAAATCTAGTGGTTTTGACCTTTTCTCTAGAGAAAAGAATGTTCTAGATATTTGTCATTCTATTTCTGGTTCCCTTTATTTTCAGGAATGTCACTATCCCTCACCTCCTGTGACTAATACACGCTGTCTGTCCCTCGGAGCCAATCCACTTCCCCATTTTGAAAGCGGCTACTGGTAAAGTCGCCAACAAGTGCTTCTCTGGGCATTTCTGGCAAAAGTTCTGGGAAGCTCAGTGATACTTGATGGGATTGCTGAATGGCCACTCTGTTAAGTGGTGTTAGTGTTGTGGCTTCCTTATCTGTTGGTCTGTTTTGAAAAATAATCACTCATTCACTTGTTCAGGATGAGTAACAATCCATGCTGGATGAATAACAACTTGTTGATTTCACTTCCTGTGAGTGTCTTCTGCCTAGCGGTCTGACTGGTAGAGAGAAGCATTCCAGAAATGTTCTGAGCAAACAGCAGAGTCAGGCAAAGTGGGTTGCTTCCCAAGATACACTGCTAAGCTAGGGCAGTATTCATTCACGTGTTTGCATGCCCATACATTTACTTGCAATATCGATCTCGTTTTTTTTTTTTTTTTTTAAGATTTTATTTATTTATTTGACAGAGAGAGACACAGCGAGAGAGAGGGAACACAAGCAGGGGGAACAGAAGAGGGAGAAGCAAGCTTCCCGCCAAGCAGGGAGCCCGATGCGGGGCTCGATCCCAGGACTCTGGGATCATGACCTGAGCTGAAGGCAGACACTTAACGACTGAGCCACCCAGGTGCCCCTCGATCTCGTTCTTTAGTTTATAGTCATATCTCCTATATGGGCTAGTAAATCACTAAGAACAAGGGATAGTGGACGGAGACTAAAGTTTACTTATCACCGATTGCACGTCAGGTTGTTTACGTGAGTGAGTTAATTTAATCCTTATAATATCCCTGTAAATAAAGTTTTATTTTTTTCATTTTACAGATGACAAAAGTAAATTCAGAGAGTTAAGGGACTTACCCAAAATGGTTAGAAGGACCAGAAGGTGAAATCCATGCTTTGTCTACTGTCTCCAGTAACTTAGGGTCAACGCTAATATTTGCTTGACAGGTGATAGCCAGCAGGTTTTAAATTGCTAATTTCCTTTCACCCCCAGACACACATTTGGGCGATCTTTTCCTCATGATCAATCAGCGTCTGCTCTTAGTGAAATGATCTTTGGTAAAATCTGTAGAGAAGAATAAGGACATGCATTTTCAAGCCAGATATTAATGAGGCCCATACTGCTGCTTATCTCCATTACTCTGAAAAATACACTTGAATCACTCCATTATTGTACCCATCAATGAAATTGCCAATTTCAGTAATTTTCAATCCTCCTGAAGTCGGTAGATATGAGGATGTCACAAATTTTCCTAAGAGATGATGTAGAAGTTGCACATTCATTTTGAAAACAACAACAATAGCAAACACCCCTGTCCTAAAAACAACCATACAGCACTATCAGGAGACTGCCCAGAATTGAAAAGTATGACCTTTGCCATCAAATATCAGAACTCTTCTGTTTAGAGTAACTCTGCTATTACTGCTTCAACTCTGAAAGTCGCCTAAACTCCATAAACTTCAGTTTTGCATGGTTAACAGAGATAAAAGTGCACTAGCTTCATAAGTCTCTTGTGATTATTTTATTAAAGAATGAAGATCAAAGTCAGCACAGAGAATAGCTTACAGACTTAAAAACAACACAGATGACGTCAAACAGCAGTGGTGATGAGGTGAAGAATATAAAACAGGTGAGTGGGAAAGAGAGCGAGGTAGAAGAGGACACTTCGGTGGGGTGGACAGGGAAGGCCAGTGTTGCAGAGGCAACGTTGAAGCTCAGAGCTGAATATTCAGCTGGAGGTAGACATGCCAGAAGATGGCAGTGGCGCCTGGCTTCAGTGTGGAAGCCCAGAGCTCGAGTTCCCGTTCTGCTACTTCTCACCTCATTCACGGTAGGCACGTCTGGATCTCCTATTCCTGGTCTGCAAAAAGAAGTGAATGAAAAGCTATGTAAAGGGCCATGAAGATTAATATAAGGCAGTGCGTCCGTGCGCGTTGCAGACGATAAAATCCCATAAAAGATGAGTGAGCACATCATTCGTCCTATACTGACAAAAACAAAACAAAAACAAAAACCCTATTACTTTCATTTATCCACTTACTGTTTCTTACATTTCTTTATCTCCTCGTTCATTGTCGTGCTCGCTCCAGCAGCACATAGACTCATTCATTGCTCAGGGTCGCTGAAGTCTGCTGTAAGCCAGAAACTAGACAGGCATTGGAACAGCTCTTATCTGTGTGTGCTTTATCATTATCGCATGAATTATACCCCATGAGCCTTGGGAAGTTTGTGGTACTGCTGCCATTTGTCAGACGAGGAAATTGGGGATCACCTTTATGACATGCCTGAAATGACCATGCTTGCCTGGGAGGTGATTGCCTGTCTCCACTGCCGGGTGGGAGCCCCTGAAGGGCAAGGCTGTCACTCATAAGGACTTGGACTGTGGATGCTCATGGAGGCATTTTTCATCTTCTTAGCTTCTCCTCATTGCTCAGGCCGCTCTGAACTCTCAGGAGGTGAGAGCACACACCACAGAAATGAAGACAAGGTGGATGCAGCCAGGCTGGCTTTCTTCCCCAAGAGACATATGGTGGGAAATAAGCCTTGCTGGGGGCAAGGGGAGGGTATAAGTCACCTATAAACCAGGTGACTGTAGTTTCTGAACCCAACATCAGCAGACATGACCTGACAATAAAACACAATACTTAACGTCAGACTGCGGCATGCGGTTGGCATGTGGTTGCCGTAGAGAGAGGAGTCATGCTTTACAAAGAGATTGGGTCCAGCTGACTGGCTGATGGCCAGTAATATCGGGATTAGACTGGGAGGGAGGATAGGAAAAGAGGAAACAAAACAAACAGGTTTGGGCAAAAACAGAGTCTGGGCCGATCCACCTGCCAATTCCTGAGTTTTCCTCCTCTTACTCATTAAAACCTGGGGCCAATGGTTCTCTGTGTATTACTAATCACCCTGATTAGTAATCTCCAACCATGGAATGAAAACTGGTGCGGGGTTTTGCAGGAATGATCTGTAAGAAATGAAAATAAGTAAGTTTCTTGAAATGCCTGGCAACTTCAAATCCCCTGGGGCCCACCAGAGGGGCCAGAAGCCAGTTCCAGAGGCCCCCTAATTGATATGCCTCACTGTGAGTCTGAGGGGACTTGGAAGCCTTGCTGTCTTCAGAAGGTAGGGGTGGAGGAGACGTGTGGGGAGGGGAGAAGGAAGGAGGGAGACACAGAGGCTGCTCCAACTGCTTCCTTTTGTTGTGGTGGCTATTGCACTTCTCGGGCTGTGGCAGGATGGGAAGTGGGAAGTGTTTTGTGGGCACAGGACTGCAGCTGTGGGGGATGGTGTGGGCTGGGAGACACTGGAGAGAGAGATAGCAGACGACAGGAGGAGGGAGGGAAAGAGCCATCAGGGTGGTGGCTAAAGACTATTTCCCCTCCCACCAGGGTGGCTTCCTTGTTTGCAAGTCCAAGGGTTTCAGATCAGTGCCTAGGGGTTGATGTCCTGCTGTCATCACGGGGTTCAGTCACTGGGCTTACCATTTGGTTTGGGGTCTCTTGCTGTCACGTAGGGTGGCCTTGGGTAAGTCTCATAACCCCTGGGCCTCAGATTCCTCACCTATAAAATGGAGATCATACCATTTAGAGCAGAAAGTTGTTGAAAATAAATGAAATGCCTTGTACATGGAAACACGCACACATGTAAGCTACTCTTATAGTTTTCTAGAAATGGCTAGAAGACAGGACAGTGCCAGAGGGCTCCAGAAGGGCAGCATCTGGTGCAGCAAACCCAGTAAGTACACATTGTCCCGTTCTCTGCAGCTCACCTGCATTTTCCAGCCATTTCCCAGTTTACGGACATCAGGTTCTCCACTGGGGGCCCACCAACGCCAGCCGGTGACCTGCAGTGCCACTCACGCTCTCACTTGTGCCTGCAAGCCCTCTTCTCCCCTCCTCTCTTTCCCTGGCTGCAGAAGCACTGGGAGGAAGATGCAGTGTCTGCTCTTTGATCGCTTTCTTCAAGAGAGGCTAAACGGGAGAAGGAAGGCCGGAGGGAGGAAAGAAGGAACAAAGGAAGGGGGGGTTGGTTTCCCATGTACTTACGCTGGCTGCAGCCTCTTCTCTGCTCACCCTAATCGCATCATCCCCAACACCTTCTCTGATGGTGCATTATCCCAGGGCTCCTAGTCCTTCATTTTCATCAACTCCTCTGCCCCTAACTCAGTTGCACTTGAGCTATGCAAACAGAGAGGAGTTGAAAAGGGAGAGACTATTGGCAAGTGCATGAGCATTTGAACATCATGGTACAATTTATAGTCATTCTGCATTCATGACACCACGTGGGACCCCAGAAGGTCTAGTATTGTTACCCCCATATGACTGGTGGGAGACTGTAGTTTAGTGAGCTAAACAATTGACCTATAGTCACGCAGCTTGTAAGTGCCAGAACTGGGGCTCGACCCCAGGGATTCTGACTCCAAACCCTGACTTTTCCCTTCTCTTCTATGTCTGTCTCAGGAGAGAAGTGGTGAATGTGTGTGGGGAGCGGAAGGAGACCATTCTCTGATGAAATTTGCACCTTAACAGAACTGGAATAAGAATGATCTACAAAATAGTGGAAAAGTTCTATACAAATCACCCCTTCACTAACCCTGCCCACCCCAGTCATTGTGTAGTTTTTCAAGGGAATTCAGAATCACACTGTTGGAAAAATCATAAGCATTTCTCAGCGCTTTGGGCACTTATGGAGATACCTAAAAACTTACTATTTTAAGTGAATGAAGGTGTCTGGCTTTCATACTTGGCCCCATCCAGAGTGTGAGGCATGCAGAGGGCTGTGGGTCCTGAATGTGATAGTGCCTTCCTTTCTCCCAGATGGAAGGCCAGAATTGGAAAATGTCAGCATGTGACTTAGAATCCCAATACAACAAACATGAGCTCATCAGCCACTCACATATTAGTTCTTTAAAAGGTTTTTTGTACCTGTACTAAGACAATCAGAATCTGACCCAAATCCAAGCAAGAGCCTCGAACATTGTTAATGTTGAAAGGGTTGTCATGGGGGCGTGTGGGTGGCTCAGTCGAGGGAGCGTTTGACTCTTGGTTTCGGCTCAGGTCATGATCTCAGGGTCATGAGATCAGGCCCTGTGTCAGGCTCTGTGCTCAGTGTGGAGTCTGCTTGAGATTCTCTCTCTCTCTCGAAAAATAAAAATCTTTTGAAAAAATGGCTGTCTCGTTATCAATTAAATTAGGAATGGACTTGTAGATAATAGTGTATTAATTCAGGGTGGTCTTCTGAGAGTCTAAGCAAAAGGGAGCCCAAACAGTAAAAATCAGCACCACCTGAGCCCTGTTCAGAAGCCAGGACATCTAGATCCCTAGGACAAATACTTTGAGATCAAATCTTACTCATCTGGATCTCTGTCTTAGCCTGTTTGGGCTACTAACAAATGCCATAGACCGGGTGGTTATAAACAACAGAAATTTATTTCTCACAGTTCTGGAGGCCAGGAAGTTCAAGATCAAGGCACCAGCATATTCAGTGCCTGATGAAAGTCCAAGATTCCTAGATGGCTGTTCCTCGCTGTGCCCTGACATAACAGAAGGGGCAAGGGAGCTCTCTGGGTCTCTTTCATAGGCCACTAATCCCATTCATGAAGGCTGCACCCTTATGACCTAATCACCTCCAAAGTTCCCGCCCCCAGATCCCATCACAGTGGGAATTAGGTTTCCACATACGAGTTTGGGGGTAGGGTGGGTGAAGGTGGGTGGGTGAAGAACTCAGTTTATAACAATCTCCAAACCTATTCCTTTTTTTTTTTTTTAAAGTTTTATTTATTTATTTGACAGAAACACACAGCAAGAGAGGGAACACAAGCAGGGGGAGCGGGAGAGGGAGAAGCAGGCTTCCCGCTGCGCAGGGAGCCCGATGCGGGGCTCGATCCCAGGACCCCGGGATCATGACCTGAGCCGAAGGCAGACGCTTCACGACTGAGCCACCCAGGCGCCCCTCCAAACCTATTCTTGAGATGATATTTATTTTCTGTTCCCTGAGAATCAACCCTTCGAAACTCCCCAGTTACTCGGGGCTAGACCTTTGCCCAGCTCAAATGGTATTTATGCCATGAAACGTTTCTAATTCTCTTCTTCCCTCGCTGGAAACAAAACAAAACAAACAAACAAACAAACAAAACAAAAAACCTTTTTCTCTTCCCTGAAACTCAAAGTCCCTTTGATTTGAATCCTCACAGCAACCTTGTGTGGTGGTTAGAGCCAGAAATGTCTCACTGCAGGTCCCAGAGCTGGCTATAATTGAAACAAAAATTAACTTTGGGGGTCCTGACTCTGGCCCATACTCTCATCACCATATTTTCTTATCTGGAAAGACTCTGGCCCCTATAAGCACATTAGCAGGTTAGTTTTGTAACTGCTGTCAGAGAGCAAGACCCCAAGGATCCAGGGCCAGGCAGTGTTGGCAAAGGGTCAGGAGAGAGCTAGACTGTGGAATGCCCAAGAGCAGGACAAGCCTGATGACAGTCTTAAAGGTGGGGTTAGGGAAGGAGTCAGTCTGGGCCGTTGCCCATCCTCTACACTGTAGGTAAAGCACTCATTCTAGAATCTTACCAGGAGACGCACGCCTGTCTTTCCCAAGCTAAAGACCCTCTAACGGGGTTCTTCACTGCCCTTAGGATAAAGACAAATTCCTTGGCATGGTATTCAAGGCCCTGCTCAGACTGGCCTGTGTTTTCCTCCACAACACATCATGCAGCCCCCAACACACATACTCTGCTCCAATTCAACACAACAATGAGTGAAGCAATGACCCTGCTTTGTAGACAAGCCCTGAGGCTCTTGAAGGTAGACAGGCAAACGGGCACATCCAGTGCAGAGAGATCAGTGCTCTTAGGTGAAGTTCTGGGGGTTCTGGGAACTTAGAGGAAGGACACAAATCTGGGCCAGATTTGGGAGCTCAGGGAGGACTTCCCAAAGGGAGTGATATCTAAGTCTCTAGCTAGGTGATGATACTAGATCAAGAGGGTAAGGAGAGTGTTTCCAGCAAGCAGAATATGATGCGTAAATGCTGGAGGCAAACAAGGACAGGGAGTTCAGGAACGAAGCAAGAAGGGGTGGTTGGCGGGATGGTTGGAGATGAAGCTGGAGGTAGGCAGGGGCCGGATGGTGCTGAGGCCTCCTAAGGCCGGCCAATGAGCCAGACCATGCCCTGAAGGCTGTGGGAAGCCAGTGAAGGGTTTTAAACTTAACCCAAGGTGAACAAGTTGTTGAGAAGATAGAGTGGGGGAAGGGAGAGAGAGAATTTGCGAAGAGATCTCTAGCCTCTGCTAACTTTCCTCCATCAATAAACGATCGTTAAAAGAACCACACAAAGCTCTGTGCCAAACCTAGTAGGGAAAACCCAGAAAAGAACAGCCAAAGCTTTCCCCTTAAGAATCTCACAGTCTAGAAAGAGAGATAAGATAAAAATTAAAACAAACAAGGCAAAAAAAACCCAGAACCAGGCAGAATACTGAAACTGATAATAGAGGTACAATGAAGTGGTAGTGGAATTCAAGAATGAGAATAATTCAATTCAGTTGGAATGTTATTAAAAATCTCATGAAGGAGATGCTATTTGAGGCTATGTTGAAGGACAGGAAGGATTTCAACTGGTAGTGATGGGGAGTGCAAGGAGCCCAGGGTGCAGGCTGACCGAAGGAGGGCAGGAGTGGGAAGGAGAGCAGAGGACTAGGGGACAGCTCCCTTGGACTAGGTCCCTCGGGGATGGAGAGTGGAATGGTGAGAAAAGAGCTTGATGGACTAAAGCCAGAGTACTAAGGGTCCCAAATGCCAGGCCAAGGAATCTGGATGTAACTTAGCAAGTAATGGGGAGCACTAAAAGTTTTTAAGGTCAAAAGAATCATGTTAAGAACTTGAAGATTAATTGGCAGGGGAATCCATATACCAGTCAACTGGGGTCCGCAGATGTATTCTCAGTGCTCTGAAAACTCTACAGTAATTTTCAAAGTATGTATTTTCTCCTAATGAGAACCTTAAAGTGTTATAATATTCTGGAGTATCTGAATGACCACAGCATGTAACAGAATTCTGCCACCCAAGTTCGATGTCCGTGCCTTCACAGGAAGTGTTGCTTGAGCATCTACTACGTGCCAGGCATTGTTCTAAGCACTGGGCTTATAGCGGTAGACAAAACAAAGGTCTCCCTCTGCAAAATTGAACACTAACTGGATATTTGTCAATATTAAGAAATTACTGGGGGTTTTTTTTAGGCATAATAATGATATGTGATTATGTTTTAAATGGAGTTATCTTTTAGACATACTGAAATATTTATGCATGAACTTACCTGACATCTAGGATTAGCTTCAGAAGTGTCTGGTGGGAGGTGGGGGAACATGGGTGAGGATATAAACAGAGTAAGATTGTCCAGGAGTGACGGTCATGGTAGCTGGGCAAAGGGTGCAAAGAGATTCATCACGCTTTTCTCCTTACTTTTGTGCATGCTTCATATTTTTCCCAAAAAGAAAGAAACAATGAACACCTGCCTTGATGGAGTTTACTTTCTAGTGTATGAATTTGTGGTGATGACGGGGTTGACACCAAGTGAAGGAAACATGACGTCAGGGCCTCAGAAAAGAGCAGAAGGGGTGGGGGTGGGGCAGGCTGAACAAAGCTGAGTGAAGGAACCGAGACACTTGGGAGCCTAGGGATTCTGGATTTCAAAGCACCAGCTGTTTTGAAAGTAGAAGTTTCCTGAGCCTACTGTCTCTGGACATTTTACCTTGCAACTGTTCATTAGCAAGTAAATAAAGCATTATAAATTTTGTTTTTGAATTATGGGGTACACTATTAAAAATCATCCAGAGACAGTTTCAGAAGTGATGATTCTTAAATAAACAATATGACAGTAACTCAAAAAGGGGCTCGTCACAACTTAAAATCAAAAGAATTCAGTGAAGGGGCGCCTGGGTTGCTCAGTCAGTTAAGTGTCCGACTCTTGGTTTCGGCTCAGGTCATGATCTCAGGGTCGTGGGATCGAGCCCTGAGTCAGGCTCTGTGCTGGGCATGAAGCCCACTTGGGATTCTCTCTCTCTCTCTCTCCCTCTGCCCTCACCCCCATCCCCACCAAAAGAAAAAAAGGGAAAAAAAAGAATTTAGTTAATAGCTAGTGAAACACAAAACAAATTTACCTTTCTTTTTAAAAAAATTTTTAATTCACCTTTCTAATACTGGTTTCAGTAAAATATTCTGTATTAAAATTAATGTGTTTAGTTTTATTAGCTTTGCATGTCTATATAATTTAATGTAAAATATTTTAGTTATATTGTATAAGAACTACAGGTAAAAATATTCATAATTAATTTTCTGTTGGCACATATTTAAATAATATAGTAATAAAAATGAATTACATCAACACTGAAGGACCGTAGGATTCCCTCCCCCCAAAATAAAGTCATCATCGTTTTCAGGGATATAGAGAAACTGATTATAATGTTACAACAACCCAGGTGAGAGCATTGAAGAGGATGTTGGCAGTGCAGTTGAAAATGAAAAATGAGATTCAGGAGATATTTTGGAGGTAAATCTACACCTTGTAGAGGATCAGAAATGACTTGGATAAAGGGAGTGAATGAAAAATGTTTGAATCTCAAGGACAAAGAAAATGTCATCCTCAGAAATTGGATCCTCGAGAAGAGAAACTTAATTGGGGGCAGGAAAAGAGGGGTTTGAGAAATTAATTTTGGATGTGTTGCATTTGAAAAGCCAGCATGGTAGCGAGCTGGAAAGATGAATCGGAACTTGAAAGACATTAATTTCTCTCTTCAGAACCAGAAGACACACCGCCCACACTCACTGCGTTTGGGACCCAGGGTCTCTGCACTCCTCACACTGTGGGTTGGGCTGGGTATGAACCCCACAGGCAGGGCCCAGAGCGAGGCCAATTCCCAGTCAGCCCAAAGCCCTAAACTGGAAGGCTATGGGGCCAGCAGGAGCCTGTGGCCAGGACCAAGTGTGTGTGTGTGTGTGGGGGGGGGCGCAAAGGGCCCCAGGGCTCCCCCTTACCCTACTCCAAGCCAGAGGGAGCTGTTGGCATGACTTCCAGCCCCAAGTTTTGTGAGCTATCACTTGAAGGCAATGGTATCTACTTCCTGTTTTTGGTAAACAACCAAAAAAAAAAAAAAGTTTCCGGTCTGGAAATTGAAGGCCATCTGTTTCTCATTCTATTTTCCCTCTTCTCTGGCTTTCTTTCATTCTCCCCTCTCCTTCTCCCCCACCCTAAGAACTCACAGCTCAGCTGGGAGCATAGTGACCTTATTTGACTATCTTTGCTTTACTGAGAATATTGGGTTTGTCATTGCGATTAAAACGAGAGTATTCCTTGTTCCCACTCAAAATAGGTGTCTTGGATTGTTTACTTAAAAGTCTTTTTTTTTTTCATGAAAATGAAGTTTCTCTATTTAGTCTAAGTAATAAACACATCTAAATAATTATAAAACCGTGACTGATGAAGCCAAATGCAGTTTTGTTGAAGGCAATGCACAAACTCCTAATGTCTTATTAGCAGACTCATTTAAATTTTACCAAAGGATGATAGTTGACTTTTAAATCAGGATAAAAATGAAATTTTGAGCTGGTTAAATTGGCAGCAACTCCGTGGCCAGGATGGCTTCTCTCCTGGGATTCAGGGTGGGCAGGCTGTTTTCAGTGGGTTCTATTTTCCTGTAGTCTGGTTGTGTTGTTTCCTGTAGTTCTTGTGTTGGTTGTTAACATCGTCTTGTTTCTGTCTCTAGAACCATGAGAACACAATGATTCTGCACTTCCATTCATCCAGCTTCTTGCAACCAATGTCTTCCCCTCCCCGTCATCATCCCCATCAGCATCAGCATACTGCGAAAACCCTGTAGGATAGTTCAAAACCACGTGTTTTGAAACCAGACAGATCTGAATTTGAATTCTTTTCACTGTTCCCTTGGGCAAGTTACTTTCACTTCTGTATGTCAGGGTCTGCACGATTAAGTAGAAGTGCTGACGACACTCACATCATTGTTTTCAGGAGAAAAAAAGGATAAAGCCGGTAAAGTGTCTGATGTTCAGGCTTGAAAAATAGGACTCCCTTTCTCATTCATTTCTTCTTTCTCTAAGGAAGACAGAAGTTCTCACAAGGAAAGAGTTAAGATGTAATTGAGACAAACTGGATGTAATGGGAACTTAACAAAGGATCGAGTCATCTTCAGGCTACCTCTGTAATAACAAAGCGAACACACTTGAAAAAATGAAAAATCAGTCTGTGATATTGTTTTCGTTCATTGTTATGCCCAGAAGGGGACCCTTTGTTCATTTCCTGTTTTCCCATCTCCCCACCTTGACCGTCACTACTTCGGAAGGCAGAAGGACCTACTATTTCTTCCAGCTGTGGACATCTGACAAGTGCTTGTTTTTTTTTTTTTTTTCTGTCCGATGGCTTGTTCTTAGCAAGGCCTCGGGTCAGAATACAAACACCTTTTCTCAAGATTAGTCAGGAGTGTGGTGTGTACAAGGTATTCACCAAGGCATTACTGCTCATACATAATCGTGCTGCTGCTCAAATAAAGGATTTCTCCTTCTTCTGAATTCACGTAGAACTCATGCCAAAGACTCTGTAATACGCCCTTAGCGTATACACATCTTGTTGTTTTATACTGTTTGTTCTAATGTATGCATCTCCAGGATCCTTGGGGCTGTCTCGATTCCTCTGAATTTCTACCGATGAGCATGGGTTTAACCTCAAATTCAGCTCTAATTAAGTATTTATTGAATTAAATTGAATTGTTTATCTTGTTTGCCTAAGGATACTGCAAATATTTCAGAGACAGACTTTATTTTCTACTTCTTTGTACCCCTTTCTTCTCATCTTACTCCACTGTGATACTTAAAAAATGATCAATAATATTTGATGATATCTATGATCAGCAATAGAACAAAGGGGAATCCCAACACTGCAAGAAACCTTCACAAACATCCGGTCCAGTCCTGAATTCTGTGACAATAGTCCTGCCAAAGGTCATCCCCTTTTTGTCAGGACGACTCTGGTCCCCGGGAATGTCAGAAAGAAAGTTTTCTCTTTCTTGAGCTACAATTTGTCTTCCTTTAGCTTTCATCTTGGATCTAAAATCTACCCATTGGAGGAAAGCAAAATACTTTTAAGCCCACCTTCCACATGACAGCCCATCACATATTCAAAGATTGCTCTTGAATCTGTTTTTTCACAATGAAAACTTCAGTCCATTACATGGCTTACTTTCTCTGTCATCCAGTTCTCTCTCTCCCTATTTTTTTTTTTAAAGATTTTATTTATTTATTTGACAGAGAGAGACACAGCGAGAGAGGGAACACGAGCAGGGGGAGTGGGAGAGGGAGAAGCAGGCTCCCCGCGGAGCAGGGAGCCCGATGCGGGGCTCGATCCCAGGACCCTGGGATCATGACCTGAGCCGAAGGCAGACGCTTAATGACTGAGCCACCCAGGCGCCCCCCCCCTTTTTTTTAGAGAGAGAGAGAGAGAGGATGAATTGGGGTGGGGGGAATGGGAGAGAGAGAATCTTAAGCAGACTCTGTGCTAGAGCGCGGAGCCTGACGTGGGGCTCCATCCCACGACCCTGAGATTATGACCTGAGTCGGAATCAAGAGTCAGGCACTCATCTGACTGAGCCACCCAGGTGCGCTGCCCCCCTCATTTTTCACTTGATTCTTCACTGGGACTAGTTGCAATTATCATTATCTTTAATTGAGAATTTACTCTGTGCCAGGTATTGTGATGAATTGCTTACAGATGCTGTCTATTGTAATTCTCCCAAATCCATGAGGTGGGTGGGTATTACCACAGGTGAGCACACTGAGGCTTAGCGGGGTTAAGTAACTTGCCTAAACAGTAGACGGCAGAGCTGGGCTTGGAATCCAGAAATGTCTGGTAGTCAGGTCCACACCCATATGTACTATACTACCCTGCCTCCCCAAGGTAAATTGGATCAGTCTATTCAGCCCTGAGTTCATTTTTTGTCTGGACTGGATTCTTTTCGCTTACTTTCCCCAAATTCCATTTCTTCTCTCACTTCTACTGTTAAAGAAATCTACCTGCCTTCTAATGCGGATTAATTTTTTTCTCTCTAGATGTTCTTCTTGCTCTTTCTAGCTTAAGGACATTTCTTTTTTGTTCTTTAGCTTAAAAATAATCCTGTTTTTAGGATTGCATGGTGACATGTTCTAATTTAAGTCATGTTGGGACACATTAGCTGTGATAGTCATCGTCACATGGTAGACCAGGCAGAAACATGTCTACATGCTAACTATCATGCTTTCATGTCCACACAGCATGTACTTAAGATTGGTTGGGCTGATGTTCTGGTTACCCTGGCAACATGGCCAAAGAAAAAGAAGAAGTGAGAAGGTGCCCAAATGTGAGGGGGAATCCCCTGGGACACTATTCATGAGTTCCTGGCAGAAGTGCAAATTCAAAGTCATGGTGGCCAAATGCTGGGGTGGGGTGGGGTGGGGTGGGACTACGTTGTGGTGCAGGACGCAAAACCCAAGCCAAACCAAAGCAATACCAAAGCCATATGATGCCAAGTGTGATTACCCAATGGTGACGTAAGAAAGAGACTTAAGTTCTGAATTCAGGAAGATTGGGGATGCAATATGCAGTGGGGTCAGGGTGAGAGGTTCAGGGAAGAGACTATGGACAAAAAAGGGACTCATTTCTGGGGCAGAGGGGGACAGGGACTCAGAGTCAGATGGGATCATCTGAAGGCACTGGGCAAGTCCAACTCGAAATAAGAGAATGAGTGCTGTTTTGTTTTTCTTTTTTTGACCTGCTTTTAGTCATAGACTTTTTTTTTCTTCCAGAGCTATTCTGAAATGCCTATTCAATAATTAATGTTTTCAACCAACTGATTCATCTGGCAGGAAGAGTACTTCTATGTGCCAGTGTGGAGACTGAACTCTGTGACCTCTCCACTCGGATGTATGGTGGTTCTAAAGTTCATCACTGGGTCACCACCTCCGAAACACTGGGAAGTGGTAAGCTTTCCTTTTTCTTGCCTTTTTATATAGTGACATCTTTGACTTACGTCTAGTATTCTAGGTGACACATATGTGCCAAATGTTCAAATTTAATGGAGAATTTGAGACGAAGTATAGGAAAAAACCCGGGGAGGGGGTAGCAGGGTGGTGGAGAAGGAGAGAGACAGAAAGATTTTCTAATTCATGAAATTATCAAATAAGTATCATAAAATATATATAACATGAAATCTACATGACATAAAAATTCATGAAATTTTTAACCATTTTAAAGTGTACAGTTCAGTGACATTAAGTAGTCACATTGTTGTGCAACCACCACCACCTCTACCGTTGGGATGGTTTTGTCTTTCCAAATGGAACCTCTGTACCCATTAACAGTAAACGATAACTCCCCACTCCCCCCCGCCCCAGTCACTGGCAACCACCGTTCTACTTCCTGTCTCTCTGAATTTGACATTCTCGGTACCTTAGATGAATGGAGCCCACCTATTTGTCTCTCTGTGACTGATTTATTTCACTTAGCATAATGTCCTCAAGGTTCATCCATATTATAGCACATGTCAGGATTTCCTTCCTTTTTTTTTTTAATTATGTTATGTAGTCACCATACAGTACATCATTAGTTTTTGATGTAGTGTTCCATGATTCATTATTTGAGTATAACACCCAGTGCTCCATGCAATATATGCCCTCCTTAATACCTATCATGGGGCTAACCCATCCCCTTGTTCCCCTCCCCTCTGAAACTCTCAGTTTGATTCCTGGAGTCCATAGTTTCCCATGGTTTGTCTCCCCCTCTGACATCCCCCCCTTCGTTTTTCCCTTCCTTCTCCTAATGTCCTCCATGCTATTCCTTATGTTCCACATATGAGTGAAACCATATGACAATTGTCTTTCTCTGCTTGACTTATTTCACTTAGCATAATCTCCTCCAGTTCCATCCATGTCGATGCAAATGTTGGGTATTCATCCTTTCTGACAGCTGAGTGATATTCCATTGTATATATGGACCACATCTTCTTTATCTATTCATCTGTTGAAGGGCATCTCGGCTCCTTCCACAGTTTGGCTATTGTGGACATTGCTGCTATGAACATTGGGGTGTATGTGGCCCTTCTTTTCACTACATCTGTATCTTTGGGGTAAATACCTAGTAGTGCAATTGCTGGGTCGTACGGTAGCTCTATTTTTAACTTTTTGAGGCACCTCCACACTGTTTTCCAAAGTGGCTGCACCAATTTGCATTCATTGTTAAAATGTCTATGCTGCCCAGAGCAATCTATACTTTCAGCGCCATGCCGATCAAAATACCAACGGCGTTTTTCAAAGTGCTGGAACAAACAATCCTAAAATTTGTACGGAACCAGAAGAGATCGCGAATCGCCAAGGAAATGTTGAAAAAGAAAAACAAAGCTGGGGGCATCATGTTGCCTGATTTCAAGCTATATTACAAAGCTGTGATCACTAAGACAGCATGGTACTGGCACAAAAACAGACATATAGACCAATGGAACAAAATAGAGAGCCCAGATATGGACCCTCAACTCTATGTTCAACTAATCTTTGACAAAGCAGGACGAAGTATCCAATGGAAAAAGACAGTCTCTTCAATAAATGGTGCTGGGAAAATTGAACAGCTATATTCAGAAGAATGAAATTCGACCATTGTCTTACACCATACACAAAGATAAGCTCTAAATGGATGAAAGACCTCAATGTGAGACAGGAATCCATCAAAATCCTAGAGGAGAATATAGGCAGTAACCTCTTTGACATTGGCCAGAGCAACTTCTTTCAGGATACATCTCCAAAGGCTAGTGAAACAAAAGCAAAAATGAACTATTGGGACTTCATCAAGATAAAAAGCTTCTGCACAGCAAAGGAAACAGTCAACAAAACAAAGAGGCAACCCACAGAATGGGAGAAGATATTTGCAAATGACACTACAGATAAAGGGCTGGTATCCAAGATCTATAAAGAACTTCTCAAACTCAACACCCAAAACACAAATAATCAAGTCAAAAAATGGGCAGAAGACATGAACAGACACTTCTCCAAAGAAGACCTATGAATGGCTAGCAGACACATGAAAAAATGTTCAACATCATCCCATCAGGGAAATCCAAATCAAAGCCACATTGAGATACCACCTTACACCAGTTGGAATGGCAAAAATTGACAAGGCAAGCAACAACAAATGTTGGAGAGGATGTGGAGAAAGGGGAACCCTCTTACACTGTTGGTAGGATTTCCTTCCTTTTAAAGGCTAACTAGCTTTGGCTCAGGTTGTCATCCCAGGGTCCTGGGATGGAGTCCATCGGGCTCTCTCCTCAGCAGGGAGCCTGCTTCTCCCTCTGCCTGCAGTTCCCCCTGCTTGTGTTCTGTCAAATAAATAAATAGATAAGATCTTTAAAAAAATTAAAAAATAGAGACCGACTAGCATTCTATTGTATGCACGTACCCCTTTTTGTTTATGCATTCACCTATAGACCCACAACTTTTAAAAAAGATTTTATTTATTTATTTATTTGAGAGGGGGAGTGGGGAGGGGCAACAGGGGAGGGAGACAGACAAGAAGATCCTGTGCCAACATGGGGCTCAATCTCACGACCCTGAGATCATGACCTGAGCCAAAACCAAGAGTCAGACACTTAAGTGACTGAGGCACCCAGGCGCCCCAGAACCACACCTTTTGAGGCTTTTTTGAGGTTCGACCTGGGCCCTGCATCCCCAGGGTGTGGCTCACATTGCTGGAGGAGCACGCCTCTTCCTTCTGAGCACGCTGCCACCAGTCTGTTGGAGGCATAAATCAAAAAGAACAGTCTGTTTGCCAAGGGAATGTGTCTATGAAGAAACATATAGCTCAACACAACTGTTGCACTGGGAGGAAAATCACAGCATCTGCCAAGCCACGAAGCCTGCTCACAGCCTTCCCCTGCACACTCTTCCATTGCCGAGCACAGCCCTCTGGCTATTCCAATCACAGTTACATGATCATTCTGGAAAAGAAGAGCACAGGCCTGTAACAGCCATCTGATCTAAGAGCTGATTTGTACTTGAGCAGAAGATGAAAAGTACTGGTATGATTGACCTCAGGGAGTTGAAAGCCACGGGCTGAAATTTTAATGATGTTTACATTTTCAAAGAGATTTTATCCAGGACTTTTAACAGAGGAAATCTGTTGTATGTATAAACCCAGATAATAAATTAATGTTCAAGGCTAGGGAAACCTAATGAAGCCTCTAGCAAATATTTATTGCATATCTGTTACAGTCAAAGTGCTCTGCTAGATGATGTAGGAGAGTTAGAGCTACTTCGATTGGGGCCCAATTTTTCTATTTAGTCTCTACTGAGCTTAAAAAAATGAATACTAGTGTTTCATTTGGTTCTTTATGGATCCTGGTGCCGTGATTTATAACCAGTCGATGTGTATGGGACTTTATTTTTTTTAATGAATTTATTTATGTATTTATTTACTTATATTCATTCATCAAATGTATTTTGTTCTCCAGTCACAATTTTTTTTTATTGTGGCAAGAATATTTAACATGAGATCTACCCTTTTAAATTTTTTTTAAAGATTTATTTATTTATTTTGAGAGAGAGAGAGAGAGAGAGAGCACAAGCAGGAGAGGCAGAGGGAGGAGGAAAGAGAATCTCAAGCAGACTCTCCGCTGAAGATAGAGCCCCATGCAGGGCTCTATCTCATGACCTTGAGATCATGACCTGAGCCAAAACCAAGAGTTGGACGCTTAACCAACTGCACCACCCAGGCTCCCCTACCCTCTTAAATTTTGAAGTGTACCATACAGTATTTTTAACTGTAGGCACAATGTTGTACAGCAATCTCTAGAACTTATTCTTCTTGCATGATTGGAAACTGTATACCCACTGGAGACTAACTGCCCATTTCCCACTCCCCTTAGTCCCTGGCAACCACCATTCTACTCCCTGATTCTATGAGTTTGACTATGTTAGATACCTCATATAAGTGGAATCCTGCAGTATTTGTCCTTCTGTGTCTTCACTTACACAATGTTCTCCGGAGTCATCCACGTTGTTGCATATGGCAGGATTTTATCTATATATCTATCTATTTGAAATTTTTTATTATAATTCCAGTTAACATACAGTGTTATGTTAGTTTCAGGTGTACAGTATAGTAATTCAACATTTCATACATCACCGAGTGTTCATCACAAGTGTACTCCTTCATCCCCATCACCTATTTCCCCCATCCCCCCCACTGCCCTCCCCCCCTGGTAACCATCAGATTGTTCTCTATAGTTAAGAGTCTGTTTCTTGGTTTGTCTCTCTCTCTCTAACTTTTCCCTTTTGTTTCTTAATTTCCACATATAAGTGAAATCATATGGCATTGGTCTTTCTCTGACTTATTTCACTTAGTATTATGCTGTCTAGCTCCATCCATGTCAATGCAAATGGCAAGATTTCTCTTTTTTATGACTGAATAACATTCCATTATATGTATATATATATAGTTTTTAAAATTTTTTTTTAAATTCAACTAATTAACATTAACATATACTGTATTATTAGTTTCAGGGGTAGAATTTAGTGATTCATCAGTTGCATATAACACCCAGGGCTCATTACATCAAGTGCCCTCCTTAATGCTGTCACCCAGTTACCCCTTCCCCCCACTCCCCTCCCCTCAAGCAACCCTAAGTTTATTTCCTATGATTAAAAGTCTCTTATGGTTTGTCTCCCTCTCTGATTTTGTCTTGTTTTATTTTTCCCCTTCCTTCCTCTATGGTCCTCTGTTTTGTTTCTTAAATTCCACGTTTGAGTGAGATCATATAGTAATTGTCTTTCTCTGATTGGCTTATTTTGGTTAGCATAATACCCTCTAGTTCCATCCACATCGAAGCAAATGGCAAGATTTCATTTTTTGATGGCTGAGTAGTATTCCATTTGAGATATATGTCTCTCAAATATATCCATTTGAGATATCTATCTATATATCTCACATCTTCTTTGTCCATTCATCTGTCGATGGACATCTGGGCTGCTTCCGTATCTTGGCTATTGTAAATAATGCTGCTATAAATATAGGGGTGCATGCATCCTTTTGAATTAGTGTTCTTGTATTCTTTGGGTAAATACCCAGTAATGCAATTGTTGGATTGTAGGGTAATTCTATTTTTAACTTTTTGAGGCAGGAGTTTTAAAAGCCACTGTCCAAGATCCATTAGGGAAGCCCCACTTCATTCCATAAGAGGAGATCTCACTTCTGGCTCCTTCCTTAGTCCAGTGATCTCTCTGTCACTCTGGGCTTTAGCCAAATGGGCAGCAAGCTTGAGTCTGCCCCATGTTGCCTATTCTAGGGAGAGGATGAGCTTGGGTGCTATGTTGGCAGTGAATGTTGGTGCTCAGTTCATCTTCGGTCTTTCTACCAGTGAGAAGCACTATAGCCCATTCCTTCACTGCTTGACCTGTTAAATAAGAGCATCCCTCCAAGAAAAACCTTAGATTGTTCCAGGAGACAGCACCATATAAATCCATACATATGAAAAAATATTCCCCCCTGTAAGCAAGACTTTGTGTCTGTTCTTAAATGATTGTCCTTGTTATGATACTAAAAACATTTGGAATTTTTTCTGCTTCAATGGAGAGGCCTGGCAACATCACAGAAGGATGACACTAGTTTTTAATGGTTCTCTGTCTCTTTCTCAAGGAAAAACTAAAAAAGTCCCCCGGCTTCAGTCTCACCTTGATGGAGGTGTGTGGCCATGGGGGATGCTGCCAATTCCTCTCCCCTCTCTCTGTTTCAGAAAGTGGTAGAAATGGGGCAGTGGAGCAGGTTCTCAAACAAGTTTTGACTAGGGTTTCCCTTTGGGAAGTGTTTTGAGAGAAGCTGGGACTTAGAAAAAACCAGATCAGCCTCCAGCTTCCTGCAGCAAAATAAGAATAAATGGCCTAGGATTCTGACATGTAGGGACATGGCTGGAGAGTTAGTGGGTTGACCTCTGTGGGCTTGTCTGCGTGAGGGGCTGAGGAACATCCTGAGAAAGGACTTTCCTGAGGGAGAAGCGTAGCAGGCTGTGTAGCAGGCTGGCAGACAGAAATCACCATCATGTCCCCCCAGGGCAGGGAGGAGAGTGTGCCACCCAAACTGTCCTCAACCTGCCCTTGGATTCCATATTCAGGAAGAGAGGGGAGGGGAGGACAGGGCCTGCAGATGAAGTAACACAGAAATAACAGTTTTACCGAAAACTCTGAAAATAGCTCCAGCCTAAGCACCTTAGAGCCCTTGCAAAGATAGTAACCAGGTGAGCAAAGAAGTTTTCTCCTCTTATCATGGCATCACTGTATCTTCTTTCAGAATCTTCTGCCAACTGCCAAGCCAGGGGTCTTTCCATGACCCTACACTGCCTCTTAAGACCACCTTTAAACCTCAGATCCTTTTTATGTTCTTCATCAATGAGACACATGTGGAAGGGAGGGGCTTTTCTTCCTCATGCACTTTGTCCCTCTCTCACGCAATTTCCCAGGCACTTCCCCTTGCAGTGCTGCCATTATTCTTGTGGTGGTCATTTGCAGGCCCCTGGAGACCCACTATAGGAGTAGCAAAACTGACCGGGGCTTCAGCTGCTTCATGTGGAAATCCCATCACCACATCCATGTAAGGGTTGCTCCTGCCAATGACTGAGTGGCAGGGGTACTAAGGCAGATACTAATGCAGGTACTGAACGACCTAGGATTCTTGCATCTGCTGACTTTGGCTCAAAAACTCCCAGATGGTCTTCTTGAAACATCCATTAAACTGAATGGCAATTCAGGATGCTTCTTCCCAACGTGTTTTCCTTCTCTCCTTCCTAAATCATGGTCTGACAGCGTTCCCAGCCTCCTCCAGCTATGTCCCTATTTCCTTCACAAGTGTTGGACTAACACAGTTCTGTTCTACCTGGACTTGAGATGATTAGCTTAGGTCAGCTATGATTTTGAGACAATAGACTGAGATCTCCATTGTTTCTCTCTCTGGACCCCAGGTCTCAGATGAGAAAAAGTCTCTTGGGGAGAGGACAAATTCTCTACCAGTAGTGATTTTTTGCCTTGTAAGTGCATTGGGAGTGTTTGTTAAGATCATAATTTCATTTTCCCCAAAATGTTGACTTTCTCCATTCTAAGTAGTGAGACAGGCCCTCCATACTCATTTACCTGAAGAGAGGTGGGTATCCTTTCATCCTGTCCTTTGGGAAAATCTTAACTCATTATGCTAGGTGTCTCTGAAGCAGAGAAGCAATATTTTGGAGAGGGGAGAGCAGGACAGAGACTTTTCAAGCTCAAGGAGGGGAAAGTGGCCCACAGGTTCTGCTAGAATGGGGACTTGAGATTTGGCTTATTTGGGGGGCATAAGGATATGTAAGGAACTCAGAGTTGAGTGGGGATGGCTTTTTGGGCTCTAAGAAGCACTAGGGTTCCAAGAATGGTCCTAGATTCCCATGCCTTATATGTGGCATGTAAGTAACAGAACCAGAAGACTTCAAGGTACCATGTGGGTCAGGACAATAAGGAGATTAGCAGCCATTGTTAGGAAATGAATACAAGGATTCTTTCTAGGTCCCTGTCAGCCTCGGGGATTCTTGTGCACCTTGAGGGAGACGATGGAGCCTTAATAATGCCTGAGATGGAATTTCCCACCAGCCTGGGAAGATGGGAGTTCAGGGTCCGATTTGATTAGACATTTTTCTCATACAATTTTGAGATGTAATTCAGATATAAAATTCATGCTTTTAAAGTATATGATTCCATGGTTTTTAGTATATCGACAGAGTTGTGTAACCATCACCACTAATTCCAGGACACTGTCATCATTCTGAAAAGAAAAAAAGCTCTGTACACAACTTATCCATCACTTCGCCCAGGCCCTGGCAACCACTAATCTATTTTCTGTTTCTATTTCCATCTTGCCTATTACAGTTCGTATAAAGGAATCATACAATATGTCACCTCTGTGTCTGGCTTCTTCCACTTTGCATAATGTGTTCAAGGTTCATCAATATCATACCATGCGTCAGTACTTCATTCCTTTTTTATGGCTGAATGATAGTCCATTGTGTTGATATACCACATCTTATTTGTCCTTTCATCAGTTGATGGACATTTGGGTGGTTTCGACATTTTGGCTTTTATAATGATGTTGTGATAAACATCATCACATGTTTCTGTGTGGACATATTTTTCAGTTATTTTGAGTGTATACCTAGAAATGAAATTGCTGGGCCATAAGGTAACTCTAAGCTTTTTGAGGAACTGCAAAACTGGGTTTCAAAGAGGCTGCACCACTTTAAATTCTGACCAGGAATGGAGAAGCACTCCAATTTCCCCATATCCTTGCCGGCACTTACTATCACTTGTCTTTTTTTTGATGATAGCCTTCCAAGTGGGTATGAAGCTGTATCCTGTAGTGTCTTACACTTCTCTCATGACCAGTGCCATTGAGCACATTTTCATGTACTTTTTAGTCAATCGTGTAGCTTCTTTGAAGAAATGTCTAATCAAAATTTTGGCCATTGTGAGGGGCACCTGGGTGGTGCTGTTGGTTAAGCATCTGACTCTTGGTTTCAGTGTGGGTCTCATTTTGGGGTTGTGGTACACGCTGAGTCTGCTTCTGCCCCTCCTCCCTGATTTTTAAAATAAACATAAAAAACTAATGATGTATTGTATGGTGACTAACATAACATAATAAAATAAAATTAAAAATAAATAAATAAATAAATGCAAAATTTTGGCCATTTTGGAAATTAAATTATCTTTTTATTGTTGAGCTATAAGAGTTGTTTATATATTCTGGATATTAGTCTTAATTTGATTGTGATAAAGTAAAGAAATCTAGAATTTCTTGTACTCGTGAGTATGTAGACCAAGAGTTATACCTATTATATTATCTTTTTCCTTATAGCACCCTTTGTGTGATGTATTTTAGAATGGTTTGTTCCATTGGCTCTTCTACTTAGATTGTAAGTTCCATGAAGGCAGGACCCATGTTTTGCTCTTTATCATTCATTTTCTAGCCCTTGAATATAGTAGATACTCAGTATTTACTGAAATGAATGGAAAGAAAGACTAATGAGTAATTGAATGAGTGGATGGATGAATGAATGAACGTGCCTGATCCGGCTCTCATTATTAGTACATGACCTTCAGTGGAAGGACTTGTACATTTCCCCTCCCTTTGTTCTAGGTCCTCTGTGTAATGGCGGGTAATGGACTTTCTGCAGCACACCATTCTCCACTTCCCCCCTAAACCCCGTCCCTGTTCACCCAGAAGCAGTGCCAATCCCCCCCCCCCCCCCCCCCCCCCCCCCACATGTGCATGGCTCCCTCTGGGAAGGGCCACTGGTCTGCATTCTGAAGTCAACTGATGCCTATGGCTCAGGCTACGTAACTCAAATTTACCTATATTTCTATCAATTCTCTCATCTTCTGAATTCATTTTAACTTCACCTCCTCCTGAGGAGCCTTAAAACCACACCACACTGTAGGAAGTCCCACCCCCTTCTCTCTCTCTCTCTCTCATAAATAATAAAAGCATATCATGAAGAGACATGGGTAAGAGTCTTCCCTCACTTACTCCTGGCCCACAACTTCTTCGAGTCAGACATTGTTAACGTTTTTTCTGCCCTTTCAGAAATACCTTTTTATGAATATACCGGAGCACATTTATGTATCTCCACCTTTTTTGACATAAATGGTTGCATAGTCTTTTTCTGTATTTTTTCCCATAATATTGCAGCTTCAAAATCTCTCCCTAGCCATGGTATAGCACCACCTTATTCTTTTAAAGAGTTATTTACTATATTGCTATATCATGGTGTATATAACTGTTTCCAGACTTTTATACTACTAAAGATGCTACAATTAATATTCTTCTACATACATATCTGGGCACTTATTTATCTGAGGGATCAACCCTAGAATTGAAATTGCTTAATCAGGGATAAATATCTTTTAACTTTTGATAGATATTGCTAATTTCTTTCCAAAGAAATTGTATCAAATTACACTGTCAACAACAGAATATAGAAATGCTCATGCCTTTGCCAATAGATATTATCCAATTTTTAAAATCTTTGCCAATCTGAGAAATAAAAAATGAAATCTAATACTTTAATTGCATTTATTCTATTTAGAAAGTTAATAATAACAATAAAAACAGGGAGTAGTTAAATAAGCACTTTCCAAATACTTGGTGTACATTTAAACATCTTTTTAAATACCTAAAAGGCATTTTTATTTATTTTGTAAATTGTATTTTTGTCATCTATTTTTCTATTACGGAAATTTGACTTTGTATATGATGTGAATTGAAAATATCTTTTCCCTGCTGTAATTTGTTTCTCAACTTTATGGCACTCTTAAAGTGCAGATTTTGCATTTATTTATTTATTACTTTAAAATTTATTACTTAAAAAAGGTAAGGACTGCTGTTTTCTGGTTCTGCATGTACAAGTAAAAAGCTGAATGGATTGAAAAATCAACAATTTTTCCAGGATCTGTAAGAGAGATGAGGACACAGGGCAAACCATAACCCCCCCAAGAAGGGAGAGAGTCAGATGATTATAGGGAGTCACAGCTTCCCAGAGCAAAAACTCATGAGTAGAAACCACCCTAGAAACCAGTTCTGAAACCTGAGGTGTAATTGAAAAATCGTTGGAGGTTTGGTGTGGACAAGTCTGAGAATGAAAACTTCAGGGAGACCCAGGCATAGGGGGACTCCCACAATATTGTGAGATTTACCTCTAAGAGCTTGACCAGGTTCCCACAGTACATTCTGGAGAAAAATCCTTAAGGGCTTCTGGCAAGGAGAGATGAAAAGGAAGCATTTTGAAATAATACAGAGCATTATATTCATCTTAACAATGCCTATCCTCAGGGGAAACTAGTTAATAGGAACCAACCTGCTGGGGTATTATCAGAGCCTAACTGACCTGGGGGAGAGAAATATCCAACTCTAGCCCACTCCAGCCATCCTCTTCCCACTAAGCAGGGAGGAGGAAAACCTTAGAAACACTTGGGAAGCTCACAATCCTGGGGCACAGGCTCACTAAAAGACTGGAGTTAATCATAGGACTATAGAGGACTTGCCCCTTCCACTTCTCATCACCACATTACTAAAGGCCTTTTTACATCAGTTCCTTTTACCCAGCATATCATGCCCAACTATTAAGAAAAAAATCACCAGACAAACCAAAAGGCAAACCCCACAATTTTAACAGACAGAGCAAGCATCAGAACCCAGATATGGCAGAGATGTGGGAATTATGAGCCTGGGAATTTAAAACATTAATGATTAATATGTAAGGGCTTTGTTTATTTTTTTATTTTTTATTTTATTTTTTTTTAAGATTTTATTTATTTATTTGACAGAGACAGAGATAGCGAGAGCAGGAACACAAGCAGTGGGAGTGGGAGAGGGAGAAGCAGGCTTCCCCTCGAGGAGGGAGCCCGATGTGGGACTCGATCCCAGGACCCTGGGATCATGACCTGAGCTGAAGGCAGACGCTTAATGACTGAGCCACCCAGGTGTCCCAGTATGTAAGGGCTTTAATGGATAAAGTAGACAGCATGCAAGAAGAGATAGGCATCAATAAAGTTACTGAAATGCAAAAAATAAAAAAAGGATGGATGGGCAAAGTAAGCAAAGAGATGGAAATCCTAAGAAATAGCCAAGGAGAAATACTAGAGATAAAAAATACTGTAACAGAAAGGAAGAATGTCTTTGTTGGGCTTATTAGTAGACTGGACCTGGATACGGAAAGAACCTCTCAGCCTGAGGGTGTCTTGATAGAAACCTCAAAAACTGAAAAGCAAAAAAGAACAAAGACTGAAAAAAACCCCGAAAAACAAAAACCAAACCCTATAAGACAATATCGAAGGACTGTGAGTCAACGACAAAAGGTCTAACACAAATGTTACAGGAATACCAGAGGATAAGAAAGAGAAAGGAACAGAAAAAAATATTTGAAACAATAATGGCCGAGAATTTCCTCCAAGTTAATTCAGGCACCAAACCACAAATCCAGGAAGCTCAGAGAACATCAAGCAGGATAAATGCCAAAAACAAACAAACAAAAAACTATGTCTAGATATATCATTTTAGCTACAGAAAATCAAGAGAAAGAGAAAATCCTGAAAGAAGAGGGGGAAAAAACACCCCACTTATAGAGGAACAATGATAAGAGTCATATCTGGCTTCTCAAAAATCATGCAAGCAACAAGAGAGTAGAGTGGAATATTTCAAATTTTAGAGAGAAAAAAACCCATCAACCTAGAATTTTGCATTCTGCAAAATTATCCTTCAAAAGCGAAAGAGAAATAAAGACTTTCTCAGATAAACAAAAATTGAGGGAATTTGTTGCTGGTAGATCTACCTTGAAGAAATGTGAAAAGAAGTTCTTTAGAAAAAAAAAAAAGACATAGGTAAGAAACCTGGATCTACAAAGATACGGAGAGAGCAACAAAGAAGGAATAGAGAAGGAAAATAAAATCTTTTTTCTTATTTTTAATTTTCCTAACAGATAGGTTTGTTCAAAATAGCAACAATGTAGTTGATTATGTATGCTTATGTATATATCTTGTGTGTGTGTATTCTCATGTATGCTTCTATACAACTATAATGAATGATTGTAGTAATATAAGGATACAGGGGACAGGAGAAAAGAATTAGGATTGTTTTGTTATTATAAGGTATTTATACCACCCACGAAGTAGTGTATTATTATTTTAAAGTGGTCTTGGATTAGTTGTAAATGTATATTACAAAGTGGGACAACCACTTTAAAAAGTAAAAAAAAAAAAGGGGGGGGCGGAGCAAGATGGCGGAGGAGTAGGAGACCTGGATTTCGTCTCCTCTCAGGAATTCAGCTGGATAGGGATCAAACCATTCTGAACACCTACAAACTCAACAGGAGATCGAAGAAAAGAAGAGCAACAACTCTCTCATCAGAAAAGCGACCACTTTCTGGAAGGTAGGACGTGCGGAGAAGTGAATCCGAGGCGATATTCGGGAGGATAGACGGCGGGGGAGGGGCCTCCGGCGGCCGCTTCTGGCAAGTGATAGAGCCGCGGAGCACAAAATCGGAACTTTTAAAAGTCTGCTCCGCCGAGGGACGTCACTCTGGTAGCTAAGCGGGGGGTGGAACCCTCTGGGACAGTGTGGTCTCAGGACCCTCGGGGTCACAGAAAGACCGGGGGTGCCTGAGTGTGGCAGAGCTCCCAGGTAACGGAGCAGGGAAGCCGGCTGCAGAGGCGGAGCCCAGGCGCGGGCTCTCAGCTCGGGGTTGCCATAAACCGTGATCCGCGGCACAGTCGGGCCACTGCTCCTCCAGCAGGGACCCAACAAGCGGCAGATCCGGGGAGACTCACCTTCCTCCCCTGGGAGGAGCCGCGCGGGAGTGCGCCGCAGGGATCTGCTGGGCTTGGAGACTCCTAACGGGGTCGGGTGCCAGAGATAGAAATGCGCGGTCACAGGCCGGGTGAGCACAGAGTGCGGCTGGAGACCGGGGAGACGGGAGTGACTGACGGCTTTTCTCTGGGGGCTCACTGAGAAGTGGGGCCCCGAGTTCTCGGCTCCTCTGGGGCGGAGATTGGGAGGCCGCCATTTTCACTCTCCGCCTCCAAAGCTGTACGGAAAGCTCGCAGGGAACAAAAGCCCCGGAGAGCAAACCCCAGCAGATTACTTAGCTGGGAGGGGCAAGGGCGGGGCAATTCTGCCTCCGGCAGAGACATTTGGAAACCACGGCAACAGGCCCCTCCCCAGAAGATCAGCGAGAACAGCCAGCCAAGACCAAGTTTACCGATCAATGAGAATGGCAGAACTCCAGCGCTAGGGGAATACTGCACATAGAATTCATGGCTTTTTTACCATGATTCTTTAGTCTTTCAAAGTTAATTTTTTTTAACTGTCTTTTTTCTTTTTTTTTCTTTTTGAATTTTTCTTTTTCCCTTTTTCAACCAACATCTTATCAATCCCTTTTTTAAAAAAAAAAAACATTTTTATTTTTCATTTTTAGATTCATATTCTATCCCTTCATAGTAGTTACCCGTATTTTTGGCTTATATATATAAGTTGTTCTCTCTTTAAAATTTTGAGATAGTTTCTTCTAACAGATTAAAATATACCCTAAATCTCTAGTATATGGTGTTTTCTATTCCCCTGCCTGATCACATCCTCTCCCTTTTTTTTTCTTTTTTCTTTTTTTAAATCCTCTTCTTTCTTTTTTCAAACAACTTCTTATCAATTCCTTTTATAAAATTTTTTATAATTTCCATCTTTACAGTCATATTCCATCCCTTCATCATATCAACCCTTATTTTTGTACATATATAAGTTTTTCTTTCTTTAAAATTTTGGGAGTCACCTTCTCCTAAAAGACCAAAATACACCCCAAATCTAGTGTGTGGCACTGATCTATATACCAGCCTGATCATATTTGATCACATTCTGTTTTTTTTGTTGTTGTTGTTGTTTTGTTTTGTTTGTTTTTATCTTTATCTTTTTCTTTTTTCTTTTTCTTTTTCTTTTTTCTCTCTTTCCCTTTCTTTTCCCACTGCTTCAGGTCTTTTGTGATTTGTTTAGAGTATATTTTCTGGGGACGTTGTTACTCTGCTAGCATTTTGTTCTCTCATTAATCTATTCTCCTCTGCACAAAATGACAAGATGGAAAAAATCACCTCAACAAAAAGAACAAGAGGTAGTACCGACTGCCAGGGACCTACTCAATACGGACATTAGTACGATGTCAGATCTAGAGTTCAGAATCATCACTTTAAAGATACTAGCTGGGCTTGAAAAAAATATGGAAGTTATTAGAGAAACCCTTTCTGGAGAAGTAAAAGAACTAAAATCCAACCAAGTAGAAATCAAAAAGGCTATTAATGAGGTGCAATCAAAAATGGGGGCGCTAACTGCTAGAATAAATGAGGCAGAAGAGAGAATCAGTAATATAGAAGATGAAATGATGGAAAATAAAGAAGCTGAGAAAAAGAGAGATAAACAACTACTGGATCACGAGGGCAGAATTCGAGAGACAAGCGATACCATAAGACGAAACAACATTAGAATAATTGGGATCCCAGAAGAAGAAGAAAGAGAGAGAGGGGCAGAAGGTATAATGGAGCAAATTATAGCAGAGAACTTCCCTAATTTGGGGAAGGAAACAGGCATGAAAATCCAGGAAGCACAGAGAACCCCTCTCAAAATCAATAAAAATAGGTCAACACCCCAACATCTAATAGTAAAACTTACGAGTCTCATAGACAAAGAGAAAATCCTGAAAGCAGCTCGGGAGAAGAGATATGTAACCTACAAGGGTAGAAACATTAGATTGGCAACAGACCTATCCACGGAGACCTGGCAGGCCAGAAAGGACTGGCAGGATATATTCAGAGCACTAAATGAGAAAAATATGTAGCCAAGAATACTATATCCAACTAGGCTGTCATTGAAAATTGAAGGAGAGATAAAAATCTTCCAGGACAAACAAAAACTAAAGGAATTTGCAAACACAAAACCAGCCCTACAGGAAATCTTGAAAGGGGTCCTCTAAGCAAAGAGAGAGCCTAAAAGCAACATAGACCAGAAAGGAACACAGACAATATACGGTAACAGTCACCTTACAGGCAATACAATGGCACTAAATTCCTATCTTTCAATAGTTGCCCTGAATGTAAATGGGCTCAATGCCCCAATCAAAAGACACAGGCTATCAGACTGGATTAAAAAACAAGACCCATCGATATGCTGTCTGCAAGAGACTCATTTTAGAACCAAAGACACCCCCAGATTGAAAGTGAGGGGGTGGAAAACCATTTACCATGCTAATGGACACCAAAAGAAAGCTGGGGTGGCAATCCTTATATCAGACAAATTAGATTTTAAACCAAAGACTGTAATAAGAGATGAGGAAGGACACTATATCCTACTTAAAGGGTCTATCCAACAAGAAGATCTAACAATTGTAAATATCTATGCCCCTAACATGGGAGCAGCCAATTATATAAGCCAATTAATAATAAAAGCAAAGAAACACATCGACAACAATACAATAATAGTGGGGGACTTTAACACCCCCCTCACTGAAATGGACAGACCGTCTAAGCAAAAGATCAACAAGGAAATAAAGACTTTAAATGACACACTGGATCAAATGGACTTTACAGACCTATTCAGAACATTCCACCCCAAAGCAACGGAATACACATTCTTCTCTAGTGCCCATGGAACATTCTCCAGAATCGATCACATCCTAGGTCATAAATCAGGTCTCAACTGGTACCAAAAGATTGGGATCATTCCCTGCCTATTTTCAGACCACAATGCTTTGAAACTAGAGCTCAATCACAAGACAAAAGTCAGAAAGAACTCAAATACATGGAGACTGAAGAGCATCCTACTGAAGAACGAATGGGTCAACCAGGAAATTAAAGAAGAATTAAAAAAATACATGGAAACCAATGAAAATGAAAACACAACTATTCAAAATCTTTGGGATGCAGCAAAGGCAGTCCTAAGAGGAAAGTATATAGCAATACAAGCCTTGCTGAAGAAGCAAGAAAGGTCTCAAGTACACAACCTAACCCTACACCTAAAGGAGCTGGAGAAAGAACAGCAAATAAAGCCTAAACCCAGCAGGAGAAGAGAAATAATAAAGATCAGAGCAGAAATCAATGAAATAGAAACTAAAAGAACAGGAGAACCGATCAATGAAACTAGGAGCTGGTTCTTTGAAAGAATTAACAAGATTGATAAACCCCTGGCCAGACTTATCAAAAAGAGAAATGACCCAAATCAACAAAATCATGAATGAAAGAGGAGAGATCACAACCAACATCAAAGAAATACAAACAATTATAAGAACATATTATGAGCAACTCCATGCCAGCAAATTACATAACCTGGAAGAAATGGATGCACTCCTAGAGATGTACCAACTACCAAAACTGAACCAGGATGAAATAGAAAACCTGAACAGACCTATAAACACTAAGGAAATTGAAGCAGTCATCAAAAATCTCCCAAAAAACAAAAGCCCAGGGCCAGATGGCTTCCCAGGGGAATTCTACCAAACATTTCAAGAAGAATTAATACCTATTCTTCTGAAACTGTTCCAAAAAATAGAAATGGAAGGAAAACTTCCAAACTCATTTTATGAGGCCACCATTACCTTGATCCCAAAACCAGACAAAGACCCCATCCAAAAGGAGAATTACAGACCAATATCCTTGATGAACATGGATGCAAAAATTCTCACCAAAATACTAGCCAATAGGATCCAACAGTACATTAAAAGGATTATTCACCACGACCAAGGGGGATTTATCCCTGGGCTGCAAGGTTGGCTCAACATCCACATATCAATCAACTTGATACAATACATTAACAAAAGAAAGTAAAAGAATCATATGATCCTCCCAATAGATGCAGAAAAAGCATTTGACAAAGTACAGCATCCTTTCTTGATCAAAACTCTTCAGAGTATAGGCATAGAGGGTACATACCTCAATATCATAAAAGCCATCTATGAAAAACCTACAGTGAATATCATTCTGAATGGGGAAAAACAGAGCTTTCCCCCTAAGGTCAGGAACGCAGCAGGGATGTCCACTTTCACTGCTGCTATTCAACATAGTATTAGAAGTCCTAGCCACAGCAATCAGACAACAAAAAGAAATAAAAGGCATCCAAATCGGCAAGGAAGAAGTCAAACTCTCACTCTTTGCAGATGATATGATACTTTATGTTGAAAACCCCAAAGACTCCACCCCAAAACTGCTAGAACTCATACAGGAATTCAGTCAAGTGGCAGGATATAAAATCAATGCACAGAAGTCAGTGGCATTCCTATACACCAACAACAAGACAGAAGAAAGAGAAATTAAGGAGTCAATCCCATTTACAATTGCACCCAAAGCCATAAAATACCTGGGAATAAATCTAACCAAAGAGGCAAAGGATCTGTACTCAGAAAACTATAAAATACTCATGAAAGAAATTGAGGAAGACACAAAGAAATGGAAAAACGTTCCATGCTCATGGATTGGAAGAACAAATATTGTGAAGATGTC
>NC_058413.1:92818412-92962335 GCF_002201575.2 Neomonachus schauinslandi
TTGGTTTTGTTGGCTGTTTCCTTTGCTTTGCAAAAGCTTTTTATCTTGATGAAGTCCCAATAGTTCATTTTTGCCCTTGCTTCCCTTGCCTTTGGCGACGTTTCTAGGAAGAAGTTGCTTCGGCTGAGGTCAAAGAGGTTGCTGCCTGTGTTCTCCTTTAGGATTTTGATGGACTCCTGTCTCACACTGAGGTCTTTCAACCATTTTGAGTCTATTTTTGTGTGTGGTGAGAGGAAATGGTCCAGTTTCATTCTTCTGCATGTGGCTATCCAATTTTCCCAACACCATTTGTTGAAGAGACTATCTTTGTTCCATTGGACATTCTTTCCTGCTTTGTCAAAGATGAGTTGACCATAGAGTTGAGGGTCCATTTCTGGGCTCTCTATTCTGTTCCATTGATCTATGTGAAAATGCAGTTTCTAAGCAAGAGTTTCCTCTGCTTTCCATGGTCACTCTTTCCTCTATTGTAGTTTTGTGACTGATTCCACCTGCTCTCTTGGACCCTCCAGTTCAGGAATTAGGTCTTATCCTAATAGCTCAGGGCTCGTCCTCACTGGTGATCATGGGGAATTATCCCAGATCAGCAGATGCATTGGCCCAGGCTTTGTGTGGGTCTCTCTCACCTCCCTCTTTTTCTCTAACCATAGGTACCTTTTGTACAAGCCGTAGCCCCAGGTGGTGGCCACATCTTTTCCAGCTCCTGTTTCCTGCTGGGGAGCCTGGCCCTGGTCCCCTCTCCTGCTTGTTATCCTACAAGGTTTGGATACCCTCTGCCTGTTTCCCAGACCAGGAACAGATGCCTGGGGCTTCAGGTCCTACTTACAGTTCTATTTTTGGTCTTGTGCAGTATAGCACCCAATACATATTTATTAAATGAGTAAATTAATCATGTTTTTGACAGCAGCTATGTCTTTTTGGCTTTAAGAATAATTTTTTTGTTGAGTTTGGTAAACAAAAGGACGTGTGAGGATGAACGCATCTCCCCGCCCCCCAAGATGAACGCATCTTGACAACAGGTTGAACTTCAGTTATCTGGAACTCTGCTTAAGTACAATGGCTTATTCTTTGCTGACACTTGATAAGTTAACTTACTACACTCACGGGGTAGGGGAGGAGAGGATGAGCTTACCAGAGTAGATGAGGATGCAGAGACTCTGGAAAATGTCCCAGGACGCATTAGTCATATTGAAACTCATGTTGAAAGTTGTAAGATCATAAGAGTTGTAAAGAAACAGAGATCATTTAGGACAAACTAGGACATATCTGATGGGCGTTCATCTGGCTGTTTGAATACTTCTGATGATGGAGAGCTTACTACCCTACAAGTTGACTCATAAACACTAGGAACAGAAAATTTTGGATGTTGGGCAAAACAAACAAACAAACAAAACCATGTCTACCCATTGGCTTGAAAACAAATCCATTTCTACATGATGTCAAATATGTGCCCTTGAGTTTTCTGTTTTGGGTAAAACACACCCAGTTTCTCTGGCAGCATTGAGTCATGATTTAGAGCAGGGTATCTGCAATTAGGTTTCAGGGCAATACTTTATTTAGCCCAGCGCTGGCAATCTTTTCCTGAGAGGGTCAACAGTAAATGCTCTGGACTTTGTGGGCCATACAATCTCTGTTGTAAGTACTCAGTCCTGCCATTGTAGCATGAAAGGAGTGCACACAACACAGCTGTGTTCCAGTAAAACTCTCCTAACAAAAACGGGAGCAGGCTGGTATTTGGGTGGTAGTTTACTGATCCCTGATGTGGCCAATTCTCTCATGTTTTCTAGACCCTCCTATGTTTGATTGACTCCTTTGTCCCTCTACACCCTCTTAAAATGTGGCCTCCAGATTTGAGGAGGACACTCCAGATGAGGGTGACCAACACACAGGCTTCTTGCCTCTCCTGCGAACGTCGAAGCAGGAAGATCGTACCATGCAGTGGGTTAATGCACAGGGAATAACACTCTCTCTGCCACACACTAGCTGCTTGAGCTGTTCTTCATCTTGTTCTGAACCTTGGCTGCTGCATTCTTAAAAAAAAAATCAAGATTCTCATACCGGTCCTGCAGCATTGCTTTGAGGAACGGGAATAAAGCATGTAATAGTGCATAGTGTCGGGTCCTTAGCAAAAGGCTCTAAATACTAGTTGCTATAAACGATGGTGTGCTGTTCAGTTCCGTTGTGATGGAGCTTTCTCAGCCCAAACTGAAGCAAGGAGAAGGAAAATTCCACTCTGTTTAAAATTAGGTTATGGCAGTCAGCTTCTGCCCTATTCACTCTGCTGCTCATTCCACCCTCTGTGCTTCCACCTGTTACCCAGTTAACACCCTATTATGCTGAACACCTGCATAGAAGCCATTAGCAGGCCCCTTTCCAGCTCTCTCACTGCCACCTCCCTAACCCAGAGCCCCTGCGCCCACTGCCAGGTTCCCTAGGGTTTGCCTGCAGGAAGGCTTTAGGGTTTGCCGAGCTGTTCCTGGGACAAGAAATTAATGTGGTAATGAATGCATATGTCTGTGCAGTAGCTTCTTCTCTCCTGGGTCCTAATCAGAGGAGTTTTACATTTCTTTAACTTTGAAAATATAAGTGAGTGAGTGTGTGTGTGTGTGTGTGTGTGTGTGTGTGTGTGTGTTGGGGGTGGGGAGGGCGGGAGCATGTTGGGTAGGGGAAGGAGACAAGGAGAGGGCCAGTAAGAAACAGAGAAATGAGGCGCCTGTGTGGTTCAGTCGGTTAAGCATCTGCCTTCAGCTCAGGTCATGATTCCCAAAGTCCGGGGATCGAGTCCCACATCGGGCTCATGGCTCAGCGGGGAGCCTGCTTCTCCCTCACCCTCTGCCGCTCCCCCTGCTTGTGTGCTCTCGCTCGCTCTCTCTCTCAAATAAATAAATAAAACCTTAAAAAAAGACAGAGAAATGACAAGGAGGGGACAGAGGGAGGAAACCAGCTTCCTAATCCATATCAGGTATTGAAAAGCTCAGTGATACCAGCTTTTGAAACCTTCCCTCTCCCGCCGCCGCAAGGGTACGCTAAAGAAAGTGAGCAGTCTGGTAAGACCACACTGCTCCCATAACATGGAGTAACCCGCTATCCCCTAAGGGGCTCCCCACGTACCTCATATAGTGCTGGGCACTCTACAGTTGAGGTAATTGTCTTTGCAGACCCCTATCTGTATAATCTCGGTGTCCACGACTTGCATTGACTCCCCCCCAAGCCAGCGTGCTGGCTAAAGGCTGATGGACAAGATGCACTCACATGGTCATTGCCTGTGGAACCTCGTGGATGGAGGGGAGCTTGGAGAAGGGCTTCTTAAATAGACTGCATATGACTCACCTGGGCCCTTGTTAGACTGTAGATTCTGATTCAGTGCCTCTGGGGTGGAGAGGACCTTCTACATTTTAACAAGCTCCCAGGCCCATGCTGCTAGTTGTAGCATGCTACTTGAATAGCAAGAATATAGACCAATTCTATTCGGAGTCTGTCTGGATTGCTGCTTCAGTTTTAGAAGACCAGAGTGGGCCCAGGGCCCATCTGTGCATTGAGCCCTGAGTCCTGAGTCCAACTCTGAACCTTCCATACTCATCTGTAGTCACTGACTCTGACTATGAACCAGTTTTTGATCCTTGTCTCATCTTAGTAGCTCTATTTTCTATTTGACACCTCTGAGACCCCAAATCAAGGGGTCTTGATTTGTATATATATAGATAAATACATATATATAATAAATACACCTATATATATATAAAATGAGATTTCTGTATATATACAGAAATATACTCTTATAGATTCAAAAAGGACACTGAAGTGTTAATTAAAAAAAAAAGAAGACCTTTTGTCAAGAAAACCCATTAAACTTTGTTGATCTCAGTGTGACTCAGATTCACTTGACTATCCCTCTCCATCTTCTCCTCGCTCCCCAGAGTACCCGATTTCTATTTGACACCTCTGAGACCCCAAATCAAGGGGTAGCTAAGTTTTCTAAGGTTAGAAACAGCTACTGTTCTGAATTAAAACTAAACAGGAAATGAAGTTGAAAGACCAGAGTTGAAACAGAGGCTCCAATATGAACTAGCAAAACTAGACCTTTCCTGGACCTCAATTTTATCATCTGTAAGATAGCATAACATACTACGTCACCTACCTTGAAGGGCTTATAGACAAAGAAAACAATCCCTAAAACCATAAACGGAGATAATACATGTGAGAGAGCCCTATAAATAGCATTATTTTGAAAAGAAATGCATGAATGTCTCATCTCTGCAGAATTAAACCAGAGAGTAAGAATGTACATATTGCTATGTGCACATCAAGGATGAGAAACAGAGTCTGGGCATCCCGTACAGGTCTCAAAGATTTATACCAATAAAGACTGTATTCTCTGATCTAACTATCTGGGACTATAGTCTGACAAGTAAGATATATTTATAGGGACAATGGGACAAGACAATTAACCCATATATGAAATGTCTTGGAAATTCTGAACTTGATTTCTCTATACTCACCCCACCTCTCTGTTCACACGTAGGTTTCCCTGTCATCAAATGGAGCATAGAATTCCCACAACTTCTGAATCCACTCCAAGAAACTTACTTAGTCAAGGTTATGGAACTCCAGGGAGCTGCAAATTTCAGAGTCTCCCTGGCTCCGCATGGCTCTTCTATGAGTCAGATCATGGAATCCGGGAATCTGAGAGCTGGAAGGGTCCTTTGAGATTGTCCTGTCCAAGCCCCTCATTTTCCAGATGAGGAGCGGGCATGGCCGGCCAAGACCACACTGCTTGTGGGTGGAGAGCGAGGGCTGGGATTCATGGCTCCGTCCTGAGCAGGGTGCCCCCCTCCACACCAGGTTGCCCATCACTGTTTAGGAACTCAGGGAAACTCAGCAGAAGGGTCTTCCCTCCAGGTGGCTGACTGTGCTTACAAGCAGACGACCTGGTCAGGACCACCCAGGCACTCAGGCCAATGAATGCGTCACTTTCCACTGAAAAGTTTGTGGTATTATCAGCAGGAAGGCCAATCGGGTACTCTGGGGAGCGAGGAGAAGATGGAGAAGGCTAATACAAGAATTTCTCTATGGCGAGGGGCCATTCGCAAGCCCACACTGTTTTCTTGTCTGTGTGTCCCCTGTATCGGTGAGTCACAAACTTGCTGGACATTGTGGTATTTTGTTATGGCAGCCCTAGCAGACTGAGAAAATCTCTAATAAGTTCTCGGGCTATTAGACTTTTTAATTATAAAAATAAAATGATCACATAGTGAAGTGTTAAAGACTACACTGAAACAAATTTACTGGACAGTTAATAGCTATTCAACAAATTACAAATAAGAAAATATTATCAATAGAGATGGCCTGCATTGAAGTGATCAGAGGTGGCAGTGGGGGAGAGTAGAAAATGCTTGGGTCTTGTAGACATGCAGATTTTAATCATAATCCTGTATCTGCACTTACTACCAAGGTGGTTTTGTCCACATTTCTAAACCTTTCTGAATGTTATGCTTTTCATTTGTGTACTGGGGGAAAATAGTATTTATGTGCAAAGTCTCTGTGAAAATAAAGATCATAGAGGTGAAATGTGTCATTCTCTTTCTGGCCATAGAATGTACTCAATAATTAGTGGACATAGCAATACTTGCAAAGATAGCATCCTGAACTGATTCTTGGCCAATACACCTTGCCAGGATATCCATGAAGCTCTTGGTCAGGAATGACTGGGAAATGTCTGTTTTGATTTTAGTCAAGGTTCTCCCATCCTCTTCCCCTTTTGGGGTCCCTCTCTGGTTATGTCTGTGTGCCCCCAGTAGTACCCATCATACTTTTAGCTTCATGTCTGGACACACCAATGCCGAAGTGTCCTTTGGTTATTCACCCTGGAACTGCTTCAAGTGCACCACCTGGATTTGCATTTCTCTAGAAGTTTCTGTTCTTCTCATTGCATCTCAACCCTCTGAGGATGTAAAGAGGGGATTTTTAGAATGTTTGAATTTTGGCAGGAGAAGAACAACTTCCTAGCTCATTACTCCCCAGAGACTTCCATCCTACAACTATAAACTCTTTACCCCACCATTGCTTCCTATGTCCCCCTCTTAAATATCTGTCTCTCTGAAGCAGCTGGGCTTAAGAAATTTAATTTCTTATTACTGTGTTGTGGTTTAACTATCTCATGAGTGGTTACATGGAGAGGCCACAGGAACCTTGAATTGTGTTTCCAGGAGGAAGGGAGGATTTCTGCCGCTCCTTTCATACCCTCTGCTGTAGACACTATTACTTGCATACTCAATATCCATTGACTTCTTCCCTGCTAATAAATCCCCGTTCTGTTCCAGGCAGAAATGTGCACAGCCTCAGATAAGATGATCACCTCTCCAGCCTCTCTTGCAGATATTAGTGGCCAGGTAACATAGTTCTGGGGAATAAAATACTAGTGGAAATCTTTCCTACAAAGTATTTGCTTTCTGGGAGAAAAAGGGATCAGCATGACTGGCAGCAGTCTGTTATTCGTCCTTCTTCCTGACTCGAAAATTGCTACTATGCCTGGAGCTGGTGTGTCCTTCTTGCCACCCAGAGGCATTGAACATGAGGGAAAGAGAAGGATCTCAAAGAATTTGACCCTGACACCACCAAGCTGCTAAACCAGGGTTAGCAGCCTCTCACCTCCAGATTTTTTAAGTCAGAAAAATGAATCTATATTTTTATTTAACCATTAAAATGTGAGTTTTCTGTTATTTGTAGATGAATGCTTCCTGCACAACACTTCTCCTCTCTTCTGGTCCCCGAAATGGCTGACCTAATCATAAAGAATTTACAAGTTGGATGTAAATGGTATATATATATATATATAGTTTACCCAATTATGTTTCTTGGAATAACATTATATTATGAATTGTTAATAGGTGTTCCATAACAAAAGGGTTTGATAGTCAAGTGAATCTGAGTCACACTGAGATCAACAAAGTTTAATGGGTTTTCTTGACAAAAGGTCTTCTTTTTTTTTTAAATTAACACTTCAGTGTCCTTTTTGAATCTATAAGAGAGGTATATATATGTATATATATATATACTAAAGATTTTATTTATTTATTTGTCAGAGACAGAGAGAGTGAGCACAAGCAGAGGGAGCCGCAGACGGAGAGGCAGAGGGAGAAGCAGACTTCCCACTGAGCAGGGAGCCCGATGCAGGACTCCATCCCAGGACCCTGAGATCATGACCTGAGCTGAAGGCAGAAGCTTAACCAGCTGAACCACCCAGGCGCCCCTGACTTTGTTCTTTTTAAGACATAATGTTTTTATAACCTAACCTTGAAGTGACATCCCAGATACCATATTCTACTTATTAGATGTCAATCAGTAAGTCAAGCCTGCCCTCGGGGGAAGGGATTACCTAAGATGTGAATCTCCAAGGCAGCAATCATGGAGGTCATTTTAGAGACTGCCTACCACAAAACACTTTTCTTTTGTTACAGAACATCTACTAACATTTCAGGAGACAACACTCATAATTTGAGTTACTCATGATTTGAGAAACCACGAAGGAGGGACACGCTAGGCAGTCTCAGAATGGCTATAACATTAGCTTTTCGGATTCACTCATTGCCCGACCCAAATCAGCGAGGCAGGGTGACTGGAAATGGTGGACATTGGAAGAAAAGGATGACAGTCTGGTTGGAGGGACCAAATGCAGATGACACATAAGAAACGTATCGATTGGAGAAAAAATTCAACAATTATGCACCAAATGCCAGCTAGCTGCCTAGCATTTTGGCAGGTGCTAAACTTATCAAGGACACATCAATGCATCTGTAAATAAGTCTCAATATGCTGAGAGGTACAATAAAGCTGGTGAGGCCACACAGAGAAGTCACCTTGGTAAAGTGGCTTATGAAGACTGTTATAACAGAAGGGTGTAGGGAAAAATGTTACGGGCATGGAAAGTATTCAGCAAGAGGCATTGTTCCAACACCCTGGGGTAGGAAGTAATTTCTGTAGAGAAAAGAGCCCATTAACCTGGCTGAAGCAGGGAGTCCGTAGAAGAATGGAGGCTCTGTTGGGGCTGGTAGAAGGGCTTGAAAGCCTAGCACAATTGATATTCTAAGCAAAGGGAGCTGGCTCAGTCCGAGGCACTGGGGACCTGACCTCCCCAGGCGTGGAACAGGGCATCGCCTTTGGCTCTCAGAATAACAGATCACCTGAGCCACCTGTCCTGCTTCAAATGTATGCTTTGAAACATTTCATTATTTTCTATATTTGGCAAAGTGATACAGGTCGTAGTTAAAATCAAATGATTCGAAAAAGCTTATGTCAAAAGACCAGCTCTGACTCGAAAGAAAGAAAGAAGAAAGAAAGAAAGAAAGAAAGAAAAGAAAGAAGAAAGAAAGAAAGAAACAGACAGACTAACTGCTCCAGACAAGCAGCTCCTTGAACTCTGTTAGCTGATTCTTAGGTTATTTACATCCCTATTTCTAAGTCATATGTTTATCCAGGTATTTCTTGATATATCACTTTTACATAGTATCCATTCACTTCCCTAAATGTTTGAAAGAATATTCCCTTGTCAAGACTCTACAGTCAGCTTCATTCCTAAAAGACATTTTTGCTGGATATGGAACTCGGGGTTTACCAGCTCCTTCAGAAGTTTTGACATATTTGCACTCTCTTATAGCCATCGGTGTAAACACTCACACCTGCCTGGTTTGATCATGGCGTTTTCTGTCTTCCAGAAATTTCTTCTACTTCTTCTTACAAAATGACTATTCTTAATTATCTTAAATGAGGATACTGGAGCCATTCTCCAAAGAGTTTTAAGCGTTGAAGTCTGGAAAATGTGAATGAGGTCTTTGAGCCACCTATGTGAGACGGGGATCATTAGGAAAAGGGGAGAGGAGGGCAATGGTACTTGTGGGGTCAGAAGTGGACAATGAGAAGAAGTGGACAAGGAAAGTATTCAGGATTAGAACCCCAGAAGTGGTGTAGCATCCTGGAAAGAATCTGGGCAGAGATCAGTACACCAAACCTATTGTGTTCCTGTCTGGGCTCTTCTGTGAAATACTCTGGGGCTTGCACCATCCACTTAATGTCTTCAGGATTTGGTAGCGTGATGTGGAGAATATGGGATTTGGACCAGATGACCTCTATGCATCATCCCTCCTCCACCATTTTGGTAGTTCTACTCTAGGAGGGAAAGGCTATTATTAGTCATTTTCACATTATTGTGAATTAATTCAATAAGCTTGCTTTCTCAGGAACGGGCATAGCCGACACTGAAGAGAAATTAGTTTTGATTAGAAGGCAGGAATAGAGTACATAATTTGGAAGCATAAGGGGGGGCAGATAGGTTAAGGAGAGTTAAGACTGAGGATGAAGCCCCACAAGAGGGCACTGGTGAGGCTCTGTTAGCTTCATTTTACACATGAGAAGGTCAAGAAAGATGGATAATGTCACCCAGCTAGCAAGGGAGGTATTCTGAATTTTAACCCAGGTTTGCCAAATTCCAAACTATAGAAGAGAGGTGCTCTGGGAAGTGAAGAAAAAGGCAGAAAGAAGGAAGGAAGATGAAAATTTCCTTAGTCCAAATGGAAGTAGGAGGAAACACAGTGCCTTGTTTTTTCCTTCGTGTACACCCAGAGAGGTCCCTGGGTCCTTTCCTGGGCTCTGTGCTCCTGGCTTAGGATGAGGAGGTGATGGCTTTCACAAGACGCTCTCAGGACAACTTGGGACTTTTGATGCAGTCAGTTCCTGCTACGACAAAGCATTTGAAGGAGAATAGCAGATGTATTCAAGTTTTCTGAAATGGGGGATTTTAGAGAAGGTGGACCACATACAGTGATTAGGAGCCTCCTTCCCCAGGTTGATGCTTTGGTTCTTAGTGTGCATGAATGGAACTGCAAGATGGCGAGTCCAGAGACTGAGTACGTCCTCACCAGCCCAGCATTCAGACAAGCCTAGGACTGGATGGCCAAGGTCTATGAATATACTGACCACCGGGTTCAGGTTTAACACCTGCATCAGGTACCAGTGGTGACAGAAGAGTGGTGGGGGCCGTGGCCTTGGACACCATCACAAGCATAAATAGGAAGCTCTTGTTTGCATAAATCTGGAAAGAAACAGTTCACACCACTGGGTGGCAGTCTGGCGTTCCTCTTTGTTTCTCCTAAATGGCTGTATTTTCCTGATCTAAGGAATTAAATTTTTTACAAGCAACCCAAGTGCCCTTCCTCCCTCTTTGCCTTATGTCCCCGTCCCTACACATTCTGAGCCTCAGCTGTGTGTGTGTGTGTGTGTGGTGATAGTGGATCAGAAGCATAAACGTTTAGGCTCCATCCCGTCCCTCCCTGACTCACATCGTCTTTCTGTACCTCTGCAACAGCTCTGTTAGCTCTTTGTTTTATTAATAGAGATTTATAATGAAATAAAAAAAAAATAGAGGGCAAGCCTAAACATAACGCTGGAAGGGAAATTCATTTCTAGGCTGAGATGTAAAAAACTTCCGGCGAAAATATTTGTGGGGGGAAAATCCTAAAAAGAGGAAATAAGATAGTTTTCGAAAGACAAAACGTGATTTTTGCCAAGGGCATGCGGACAGAGGTACCAAAGGTGGAGTCTCGGGAAGTTAAGTGTAGAGCTGCTCTGCCATCTGGTGGACAGAGTTGCACCTGCAGTTTGTAATCTTCATTCTTCAGTTCCCAGACTTTTGGATTTTTATGAATTATAAAACAAGAAACAAAAAATCAAGCAAAAAAAATCCTTACCCACAAAAAATCTTGAAGAAATAAATTAACCAATGCATGGTTTCCAACTTTTTATTTTTCCAACTAATATTTTTTAAAAAATCTATCATCTAGGGGCGCCTGGGTGGCTCAGTCGTTAAGCGTCTGCCTTCCGCTCAGGTCATGATCCCAGGGTCCTGGGATCGAGCCCTGCATCGGGCTGCCCCCTCAGCGGGAGCCTGCTTCTCCCTCTCCCACTCCCCCTGCTTGTGTTCCTGCTCTGGCTATCTCTCTCTCTGTCAAATAAATAAATAAAATCTTAAAAAAAAAATCTATCATCTATGGTTACTATCATCTTACCATCATCTTACTTACATTACTTAAAATAAGACCCCCCAAAAAGAGTGTTTTCGTTTTCTCAAAAACGAAAAAAAAAAAGGACAGACCTTTTAACTGAATATTTAGATGAATGGAAATATTTTGTTGTTGTTGTTTTATACTTTTGTTACAAAGGGGTGAAAATTTTATCGAGCTTTGGTACTGATCTAAGGATTAATGTTTGAGAATCATTGGTCTAAAGCACTTCATACAATTACTTTAACATTTATAATAATATGAATATTATATTATCACTGAAATATTTTCACATAGAGACTTGGAGTTAAACCACCAAATTCAAAATTGTCTTTAGTGGCTGTTTTTTTTTTTAACTTTTTTTATTGTTATGTTAATCACCATACATTACATCATTAGTTTTTGATGTAGTGTTCCATGATTCATTGTTTGTGCATAACACCCAGTGCTCCATGCAGAACGTGCCCTCTTTAATACCCATCACCATTTAGAGGCTGTTTTTAACCAAAAAAAAAATTGTCATTATTTCATAGTCTCTGAGTCTTTGAGGTTCCTGTGGGTTTCTCACATTTGTTCCATCTTTTCATGGTTTAGGAGTAAATTGCCTCAATCTAGTATTATCACAGTAATTTACTGGTGGTAACATGTTGTTTCTCTGGTGTACCTGTCTCTAAATTTTGATCGTGAAAATCCTGTTTGAGCACCTACCAATTGTTGTATTTATTTTATGAGGTTCATAATGTGCTGTTATGCACAGTGTATCCACAAAACACAAAATATTAAAGAATATGAAATGAAAAATATAAGCAGAATTTCCCATCCCACCCCCAAATCCTCCTGTGCTCCCCAATAAACTCCATCCGCTCAGCTTACACTGTTCTCTTGTCACTCCTCTGCTCAAAACTCAATAGCTTCCCTGTGTGCAGATCTAACTCTGCAATATGCATTTCAAACCTACAACCTTCTACGTCCAGCCCCTGCAGGTCCAGGCCTGACCCCCTTCCCTCACCTCTCACATATGACCACATCTTCCTTCAAGATTCTGTCCAGCTGCCCCCTCTGCTGGGGAGCAACTTCCTGAGCTCCCAAAGATCTCTTGGGATCTCTCCTTTGAATTGGGATGGGCTTTTTGGTCAACACTGGTACTTGAGGAAAAGCAGGCAGAAATAGAGAGGATGAAGTAATGAGATATATGATGCATAACAAGTTGGAAAAGAGGTGATAAAATAATCCCCATTGGGGTAGAAAAATGTTTGTTCACTGAAATTCCAAGACAGTTCACAGAAAAATTGTTAGAGATAATAAGAACATTTAGTAATGTGACTGTACATGAAATGTAGATCATTTGTGATTTTCTTATAGACCCTTGATAACTATTTAGAAATACAAGATAATCTCAGTCACAATATAACCCCCAAACTGAACTATCCCAGAATAAAATTGATCAGCAGGGTGCAAGATCCACTTGAAAACAACCATAAAATGGTTGTTCATATTTCATATTTAAGATGTGGGCTCTGTATCATATTTCTTAGGGTTGAGACCCATCTCAACCATTTACATACTATGTGACCTTGGATAAGTAATAAGCCTTTATATAGCTGTTGTACAATATAGAATTTGACTTTCATCCTTGGTTCCTGGGAAGGAGACTCTACACCCTTGGGATTTTCTAAGCTTTGTTATTCTTGGTGGTCCCTTGGACCACACCTGAATTTATGCTAATGAGATGGCTCAGGATGGGGCTAGTCCTGCCAGAAAGACCAACCACGTGACAAGTATCAGTCTGACTTCTTCTGGGGAGGATGGGGGGGCTGAAGATTTAGTTGAATCTTATCAGCAATGATTCAATAAATCATGCTTCCATAGTGAAACCCCAGTAAAAAGCTCAGTGGAGCTTCCTAGTTGGTGGACACACTGATGTGCCAGGAGGGTGATATATCCTGTCACTACACGGAAAGGACAGGAAAGCTCTGCATTCAGGATCCTCCCAAACCTTGCCCTCTTTATTTGACGGCTCCTGATCCTTTATAATGAAACTGCAATCATAACATAGTGCATTCCTGAGTTCTGTGGGGCCTTCAAGTGAATTGTCAAACCTGAGGAGATGATGAGAATCCCTGAATGTATATCCAGTTGGTCAGAAGTGCAGGTGGCGGGGCGCCTGGGTGGCTCAGTCGTTAAGCGTCTGCCTTCGGCTCAGGTCATGATCCCAGGGTCCTGGGATCGAGTCCCACATCGGGCTCCCTGCTCGGCAGGAAGCCTGCTTCTCACTCTCCCACTCCCCCTGCTTGTGTTCCTGCTCTCGCTATCTCTCTCTCTGTCAAATAAATAATAAAAATAAAATCTTTAAAAAAAAAAAAAAAAAGAAGTGCAGGTGGCCTGGGGGGCCCCCCCAAACTTGTGGCTGGCATTTGAAGTTAGGGCAGTCTTGCTGGGGACTGGGCCCCTTAACCTGTGGGGTCTGCCATAACTCAGGGTACTCAGTGTCAGAAGAGAATGGTTGTACTTTAGCTTCCTCATTTGTGGGGTGGGGATTTATAATAGTACTTAATCTAATATACTTATTGGGGCATCGAATGTATTAGTTCATGCCTCACATTGGGGAAAGTCAATATTGTTGGGTTGGCAATTCTTCCAGAATTAACACATTATCAAAATCACAAAGCGGGGCACCTGGGTGGCTCAGTCGTTAAGCGTCTGCCTTCGGCTCAGGTCATGATCCCAGGGTCCTGGGATCGAGCCCCGCATTGGGCTCCCTGATCAGCGGGGAATCTGCTTCTCCCTCTCACTCTCCCTCTGTGCTCTCTCTCTCTCGCTTGCTCAAATAAATAAAAAAAACTTTTTAAAAAAATCACAAAGCAATTAGTCTGCACTTCTGAATTTCACCTAGGAGAAGAAGTAGGAGAAAGTATTAAAAATTTGAAAGATGGGGCAGTGCCCACACACTACGAACAGAGCAGTACTAATGCCAAAATAGACCAGTGGCCACGAAGAGAGTGGCCAGAGGCAGGCAAGACCCTCAGGACTTGGTGGGGGTGTTGTTTCTAAATGACATGCTGGGAGGATGGGGCGGGGGGGGGCGGTGGGGTCAGTCAGGAGGGTGTCCTGGTGCTCCAGGCCAGGCGGATGGAAGCAGAAGCAGGAGACGGTGTGCAGCCCGAGCCGGCTCTTAAGGAAGGTTCAGGATGAAAGCAGATGGGGTAGATTCTGACTTGCGCAACCGGAGGAGGTGGCCCAGAGAACAGAAACAGGACAAAGAGGAGGCACCACAAGGGGAAACAGATGAAGAGCTCACCTGTAGCTGTGATGTGAGGCCCCAGAGAAATACTCAGGTGAGGAGCATCCAGCGGGGTGCTGGAGTAGTGCTGGGGACCGATCGGGGCCATGTCTCGGGGATGTCCGGCAGAGTCCGCGAGTTTGGACCATGCCCGATGGTGGAAGCAAGATGAGGAAGAGAACAGCTACTGACCTGGTCCACCACGTCAGTCCGTCGGTCCGGCAGTCGGGCGGTCTGGCTCCGGACCCCACACTTCAGGGGTTGTACGGTTGTAAGTTTCGGGAACAGCATGAGAATCACGTGAGACCACGTGATGAAGTACTTTTCACACTGCCATCTACGTGGGGGTGTCGCTTCTGTTCTTGGGACCAAGGTGATGACAAAGAGAAGAACCTGCAGAAGGCTCTGCAGGGAGGGGGCACTTTCAAGGATGTCGTCGATTGGACTGCTGTGCCTTCCAGTTGTGCTGTTCAAAATCCTGACACGGGAGCACAGTGATGTCTGGGGTCTTGTAACTGCCACCTCACCCCGGCAGAAACTAACCTTCGCGGTGTTTTTCCAGTTTGCTAATTAAGAGTTTCTTTTTCTTGTTCTCGAATGTTAACTCAGGGTCAAGTAGAGCCCCTCTGATTATCTGGTTTGGTTAGATGTAGAAAAAGCCTTGATCGACACAGTGCCCCAACACACAACATCACCAGGGCGGGCCCCTGGGGGGCGCCCCCTCCGACCCGGCCCCCTCCCACCTGTCTCTCGGAAATACCATCACGTGCTTACCGTGTGCTGGACGCTGCACCATGCCGGGTGTACAAAGATGGGAGGACACAGTCCTTCCTCCCGTGGGAGCTGATGGGTTCCTGACCCGGGCAGAGAAACCAGTTCATGTAAAATACATGTGCTCCAGACCAGAGGGTTCCCTAAGTGCTCTGAGCCCACAGAGTAGGGACTTCTAGCTCGTCCTGAGGCAGGGGACGTGGTGACATCGGAGGTGGATCTTGAAGTTTGAACTGGTGTTATCAAGTGAAGCGAGAGGTGAGCGGAAGGCATTCCCAGCAGAGCAATCATGTGTGTAGAAGCACAAAGGTGTCAATGCCTCTGGCACACTCAGGCTGGCTAACGTGTAGTGTGGTGCGGTGTGGGTGCGGGAGCATATGGGGGTGGGTGGCGCAAGATGAAGCTGGAAGGGTAGTTTGACGTAAGCAGGATTCTACAGGTCTTACAGACTTCTGGGGGTTTTGATTTTGGACGCATTTGTTTAACATTTATATGCAGCAACCTGACTCAGGGCATGGGTATATAGACCCTGCCGTTTGGGCTTAAGAGAGGAGTCATTTGGCAAAGATGTGTAAAACTCAAAAATAAGGTTAATTAATTCTCCAACACTGGTGGAAACAGGCAAGATATTGTATTGTGTGGTACTCGGATGTGTATGGGATGCCCAGTGTGGTGGCAAGCCTTAAAAGGGAGGGGTCGAGGAAATCTTCGTTTGTGTATCGCTCTGCTGGGTTCATATTACCTGTAATGAGATAATCAGGTAACAGGCCTTCAGAGTAACCTGGGCACATGCCCGAGCTGACTGGCCACTGGCAAGACCAGTGCACGGATTTTTATGCAAAGACCACACCGCACGCACAGATTCATCTCCAGGTTCAAACTCCCTCAGGATAAACTCGCTTATTGCAGTGGGAATGGAGCTCAGGATACAAACCCAGGTACAAAAAGGATATCAGATTTCTTAATTTCCTTTAAATCAAATTGCATCTGACTCAAAATCTCCAATCAACTTGCAGGCAGGAAATTAAACCTCACTCACTATTGGAGTTCCTCTCTCCAAGAACATGCAAAGGTCCAAAGGTCGGCCAGTGCTCAACACTGGGGAGGCCCTTCTGGTTGATGGTTGTTTGCCGAGTGGCCAGGGTCTCTGTGAGTTTATCCTTTCCTGACCTTCGCCCTGTTGTTGCCATACTGCATACAGAACATAGGACAAGCTTCCACGACTTCCAATTCCACCGCTTGAGGTCCAACTGCTTTAGGTATACCTCAGTGGAAGCGCATTAAGAGAAGCATCCAATCCAGAGTAGGAGATCAGAGAAGGCTTCTTGGAGGAAAGGCTCTGCCAAAGCATTCTGCTTCATTTGTTATTCTCCTTCTTCTTGTGAATCTTCTGGTTGGATAATCTTTCACTTTTCTCCTCCTCATCCTGCCACACCTGGTCTGGTCCCCCTAGAATGGCCTTGCTCATCGTCTTACTGTCTTTCCTGCAGAGACACAATAACCACCTAAGCAACACAAAACAATGCAATTTCCAATAGTAAGACGTGTTATGAAGGGGTTAGGAAAGAGGATAAGTATTGGTTCTTTTTTTAGGCTCTCTGAGTGTATGACCTTCTTCTTATTGGTTTCAGGTATCCATCTGCCTAGAAGTAGATCAGGGTTCTTTTTTTTTTTTAAGATTTTATTGATTGATTGATTTTAGAGAGAGAGCATGAGCAGGGGAAGGGGCAGAGGGAGAGGGAGAGAGAAGCTCAAGCAGACTCTATGCTGAGCACAGAGCCCATCGTGGGGCTCGATCTAAGGACCCTGAGATCATGACCTGAGCCAAAACTAAGAGTTGGACTCTTAACTTACTGAGCCACCCAGGGGCCCCAGATCAGAATTCTTATACACAAAACGCAAGAGAGAAGAAGAGAGCAAGGGAGGAAGAAGAGAAAAGCAGACTCTACCTTTCATCTTCTCCCTCCCTCCTGAGGTTGAGTCATTTAACAATCTCAGAGTCTTTGCTTCCAGCCTGTGGTCCAGCAAGCCACTCTCTGCCTCCTCGTCCCCCATTCAACCGGATGCCCCTGCAGAGCAGAGCTGGGAGGCAGGCAGGGGACTGAGCAATCTGAGGGCACAGTTGTTCAGTTTTCCATATAGAGATGAAGCATTCCGCAGGGGACTGAGCAATCTGAGGGCACAGTTGTTCAGTTTTCCATATAGAGATGAAGCATTCCCCAGAGGGACAATTTAGTTTACTGTACTGAGTTCCACTAAATCTAGGCAGACTCGCCTTCCTTCTTAACCACTGGGTTGGGGCTGATGAGGAACACTGGATCCAGTAAGACACAAAATGAATTTTCTCTCACATGTGAGTATATTGTGAGTAGATTTCCAACCTGGTATGCCATACAGAGGGGGGTTATGGGATAGAGGGAAGGAATTTTAGAGGCTGTAGCACAGAGGCAGAAACAAGAAAGTGTGCGATATCTTTGGAGAACAGTGTGCAAGCCACTTGGGCTGTAATGCTGGATATAGGTGGGGCCATAATGGAACGTAGATCCAGAATATTGGGGCTCATTTGCACAGGGCAGTGAGGATCGGTAGGTATATCAGTGAGACATCAGCATTCGTTATCCAGAGATTTAGAAGAGAGGGTGCTATTATGGGACAACTACCCACCTATTAGGTTGAATATTTGGACATTTTTGACATACAAAAATAGTGTTCGTATATGGTTCTACCTAACCTTTAAGGCAACTATTTTGAGTTGCTGGACATTAAGGCTAGTCTTCATTTGTTGGTTCAGGATCCACCAGCAGGAACCTCCTAATGGACCAGTCTTCATTAAATTGATTCTTTATTTGTCCCACCATTTGCTAGTCTCCTTAGTTACCTTCACATTGACACATATTTCTTCATTTATTTTTCTCTACAGGATATCATTGAAAGTCATTGTGAAATGCCTTGATAAAATCTGTTTACAGTGCAGGTACCCTGTGAATGCAAAGAACAAGGTTAATCTGACATCACATGCTCTTGGTGAACCAGTTTTATTTCTGAGTGACCACCATTTCTTCCTGTCAGTATTTCTGAATAGCTCTGAAAATATTCATTGTCCAGTTTTGCTCAGGGATAGCATCGAGCCAGCCTGAGAATTTCAGGCTGTATCTCAGTTTCTAACAACTCTCCACTTTCTACAACAGAAATATTATACCATGTTTAAATATATATAATATATAAATATATATAATATAAAAATATATACATACATATATATAACTATAACTGGGCCTCAAAACTTTTCAGAGTTCATAATTTCATAGTATGAACTTTGAGGAGAACTGATGTAATTCTCACATACTCAATTTCAAGAGGAAAGATATGTATTATTTATTTTTTAAATTAAGAGACTTTTAAAGATTTTATTTATTTTTGGGGGGCTGCAGAGGGGGAGGGTGAGAGGGAGAGGAAAAGAGAGAGAAGCAGACTCCCCACTGAGCACGGGGCAACTCAAGGCTCCATCTCAGGACCCTGAGATCATGACTTGAGCCCATGACTTGAGCCAAAATCAATAGTCCAGACGCTTAACCCACTGAGCCAGCCAGGTGCCCCTTAAGTAAGATATTTTTAAGTAAGGAATTGATCTTGTAGGGGCCAAGGTTAGGCTGCCCCAAAATGTACCACTATGGCATCATGATTATTTTTAAATAAAAGTTACTTGGGAAACAACCAGTACAAGGAAACTCAGACAGAGGAGGCTCTGTCCACCGTGAAAGCACGAAATAAAGCTCCCATTTGAAAGGCACCCTCCCTGTACTAAGAAGTAAAAAGACATCTTTATCACCAGATACTGGGACTTTAAAACGGAGAAAGGTGTAGAAACAAACCTTGTTATTTTTTTTTCCTAATTTACTGTCTCAGCTGAAATTCTGCTTAAGAATTCCTTGCTAATTAAAGCTCCCAAACGCCCACTTTCTTTATCCTGTCAATTCCTCCCCAATTTATTATAGCTTTGTCTAAAAAGTATAAAAACTGCCTGCCTCTCAATTTCACTATTGGGCCTCCATGTGCATGTAATAAAACCTAGTTTTTTTCCCCCTCCTGTTCATCTGTCCCACGTAAATTTAATTCTTAGTCCAGCTGGAAGACCTCACCTTAGTTGCATACTAACCAACTATCAGAACTGTGGTATACTGTGAGCTTGTAATAATTACCCCCTAGGTGATGATACTGTGGAAGATTCTAAAATGCAGTGAGCATTGCAAGGAGAGTCATTCAAAACAGCCTCTGGAGAACACTGAGGAAGCAGGGCTTAGGCACCTGTTCTGTTTCAATTCTCAGAACATGGTGAACTTTTGACTTTAATCAATTGCATCTTGTCAATTGCCCCTCCACCACGGCCTGGAAAATAATCCCGGCTAGGGTTCTGTCCTCACTCATTTCTGAGGGGAGGATTCTGTCTTCACCCATTCTGAGTGGGAGATTCCGGTTCCAGGTTCTTGGTGAGTACCCAGTTATGGGAAATAATTCTTCTAAGGGGGACTTCTGATAGTCTTCTGCTGGAATTCCTGCAGGATTTAGGTTTGAGGAATATATCCCTTCTTGTTGTAAGATTTTGGCCCTGTTGGATGCACATTACCTAAGATGAGTTATAACCCCATTGGCCCAAACTGGACATTTTTGATACCCCCAAATTAGTTGTGCACATAATTGGAAAAGGGTTATAAGACCAAACAAAATGAGGGAGAAGCTTATTTTAATTGGTATCTGGAGGCCTCCAAAAGAAACACTGCAAAGTTTTGCTTTCCTTTGGGCAGTGAACCCCAAACTTGAGGAGCTGAATCAGCTAAGAAGTCTAGAAACATTGACTGAAGCCTCTCAACCCCTTCCTCCTCCTTCTGCTCACGTGCCCCCCACCACCGCTCTTCCTACCCATTCCCTACAACCGTCTTCTCTGTAGCCTTCCTTAGCTAAACAGCCCTCCCCCTCCTGAGACCCTGACAGCCTTCTGATCCTACAGGACCCCATTTAAGGTTAAACCTGGGGAGGCAGGAGCTGCCCAAACTTCTTTCACTCCCTGGTCAAAACCTGAACTATGGGCCGTAGCTAAACAATTTCCCAAAGCTTCCAAAGACCCTTGTAAATTTGCAGAGGAATTTAACACTGTGATCCAAACATATGAACCCGGTTTCTCTGGTTTATATTCTAATTATAAAGCTAGCTGGTGAAGGCCAAGCGAGAAACTGGATGCAGCTAGCTCACTGATATAACCCACTAGAAGATTTCTCCAAGTGGACAACCCTTAAACTGGGAAAAAGACTGTGAAACTATTCCTAAGGCTTTCTTAGGAATAGATTGGGAATCTTTAGATTGGGAAAAGATTCAACAAGGTATTCAAAGTCCTGATGAATCTGTTCTTGGTTATTGTAACTAACTAGAGAGAGTCTCAAACACTCTGGCCTTTCAGCCATCCATTGAGCCAGCTATATGATGATGATGATTTTTTTTAAGATTTTATTTATTTGAGAGAGAGCGAGCATGCAAGTGGAGGAAGGAGCAGAGGGAGAGAGATAAGCAGACTCCCTGCTGAGCACTAGCCCAGTGGGGCTCAATCTCAGGACCCTGAGATCATGACCTGAGCTGAAATCGAGAGTCCTACGCTCAACCGACTGAGCCACCCGGGCGCCCAAGCCAGCTATATTATTTTTCATTCTACCTTTGCTGATGGCCTAGATGAAGAACTATCATTACCTGTTAAGGAAACCCATTTAAATTAGGCAGACGATGCAAACTCCTGATCTCGTTAATATAGCTAATCAACTAACGTTACTGGAGTCGGGTTCTTGGACCTGACACTAGAGACAAGGCTGGACCCAAAAGTCAAAGGCACAGAGAAAGTTTTACTGGGGCTACTGCTAGAGCAGAAGGGACACAGCACCAGCAGAGTAGTTAGACTGACCTCCAGGAACAGAGAGGCCCTGCTTATATAGACAAAGCTCCTGCTCAGGTTCCCACAGCGATTTCCACTCTTCCAATATGCTAATGAGGGAAAGGAAAAAAAGTGCTCCATCTTGATTGGTTGGAAGGGCATTTTCCTGATTGGTCAATATTGGCAGGCAACTCAGGCAGCTCATTGGTGCTTTTTGGAGCCGGGGTCCTTTAAGACCAGGTGGTAGAGTGTGCATGGTAGTCCTGCCTTTATGGTCCCTATCTGTCGCACTAGCTGGACACAACAACAACAACAACAAAAATCAAAAACAAACAAAATAAAACAAAAACCAAAAAATGGCACCTGGGTGGCTTGGTGGGTTAAGCATCTGACTCTTGGTTTTGGCTCAGATCATGATCTCAGAGTTGTGGGATCGAGCTGCAAGTGAGGCTCTGTTCCCTATTCAGCAGTGGGGAGTCTGCTTGGGATTCTCTGCCCCTTCTGTGCCTCCCCCCTCAACTTAATCTCTTTCAGATAAATAAATAAATCTTTTTTTTAAAAAAATAAAAAACACACACTAGAAAGAAAGTCACGCAAATCATGAAACTTCAACTTCAACAGCTGCCTGCAAACCAACGCAAACCCCTATTTCAAGGCTCTGCTGCTACTCCAAAGGGCATTTTTAAAAGGACTGTCTAAAAGGATTGACCCAAGGCAAGGATAGTCAATCTTCTCAATCTCTTAACAAAACTGCCCCTTCCACCAATCTCCCCAATAGGGCTGCTCCGGAGACCTAGAGGGTATTTGCCTTTTCTTCCAGACCATACTTTGGCAGTTGACCTAACCATAGTGGAGAGATAACTAAGGCCCTAATAGATACAAGGGCAACTTTACCAGTTCAAAACCTAACAAGCCTCTCCCATCCCCTTCCTCAGAGGAGTTAAACACTATAAATGGTTGGGGTTCTTAACTCCCTATGACAGTTTTCAAATCTTTCCCCATCCCATTCCAACTGGGACCCAATCAGGGACATCATCTGTTCCTCCTGGTCCTTTTGGCTCCTATGTATATATTGGGTCAAGATTTTCTTGAAACCCATCAGGATGTTCTTCTTTTCCCAAAAGGGGTAAATATTTTTGAATAGCGAATCCCCAAGTCCCAAACTTCATGAACATCTTGGCACCCTGATATCTATCCCTGTTTTTTCTGTAAAACTATAACACTGAACCCCTCTTGGCTTCTATTCCTAAGACTCTTTGGTCAAAGAAATGCCACTGATACTGGCTGTATTTTTTCTGCACCACCCATTAAAATCCAGATTGATAAAAGAAAGCCTCTGCCCAATATCAAACAATACCCTTTAAATGCTGAGGCAATCCAAGGAATCAAACATATCATTGAAGATTGTTCATAAAGAATTAATTGCCCCGTGGGGCACCTGGGGGGCTCAGTCATTAAGCATCTGCCTTCGGCTCAGGTCATGATCCCAGGGTCCTGGGATTGAGCCCCGCATCGGGCTCCCTGGTCTGCGGGAAGCCTCCTTCTCCCTCTCCCACTCCCCCTGCTTGTGTTCCCTCTCTCACTGTGTCTCTCTCTATCAAATAAATAAATAAAATCTTAAAAAAAAAAAAAAGAATTGCCCCATGTAATGCTCCCATCCTCCCCATCCATGAGCCACGTGGAAGGGGGAATATGATTTCTACAGGATCTTAGGGCAATTAATAATGCCATATTTTCTAAAAAAAGACAAAAGACAAAGTACCACAAAATTAATTACTGAGCATAGGATTATCCACTTTGGGCTCTTATTATAGAGAAACTAAAAGTATTTGGGTCTTTTAGTAAACAGTAAATAACATTCTGTGCCACATTGAGAAAGCACGTATTTATCCGTTTACCAGTCCACAATTGCTTACTTTTTAGTTTTTGCTGGGAATTAAGTATTCTAAAGGTAAAGAATTCTAATTAATATATGTAAAAATAAAACGACTAAAACCAATAAGGATGAAAGGAAACGACCATGTATGAAAAGTGTGCAAGGAAACAGGATGTGTGTTTTTGGTAAAAGAAGATTTGAGGAATGGAAATGCATTTTGCTACGGGAAAATGGAAGCGATTTTGCCCTTATGTCCTATTTTGGAAATGAAAAGAACAAGGGACAAACTAAAATGGACATAGGAAGTTGTAGAAAGTTTGGGGAAAGAAATTTTATGTCCCCTGGTCAAAGCTGGCTAGGATTGAATTGATTTATTTATAGTTTTCAAAAAATGAAACTCAATTAGGCACTGATACCACATTAGAGTTTGGTTTTCTCTCTGTTAAAACAACAAAATGTTCTGAGATTATTGGCCTGTGTTTAACAAGAAATTGTGAACAAAGTTTCTTTAGCATTTATGTAATCTGCCTGGGAAAGAAAGATCCCATGTTTTGTCTTCTTTGCTTTTGTCTTTATCACATCTTTAAAAAAAAAGTTTTATTTATTTATTTGATAGAGAGAGCGAGAGAACACAAGCAGGGGGAGCAGTAGAGGGAGAGGGAGAAGCAGGCCCCCCACCAAGCAGGGAGCCCGATGTGGGGCTCGATCCCAGAACCCTGGGATCATGGCCCAAGCTGAAGGCTGATGTTTAACCATCTGAGCCACCCTGGTGCCCCTCTTTATCACATCTTTAATTACTTACAAAAACTGAGACTTTGCTATTCAAAAAGAGCTAAGGCTTTTGAAGCTACATAATCATCTATATTTGTTCTTTAAATCTTTTTGTCGCCTTGGTTAAGTAAATAATTAAGTATTGTTTCAAAATGCTCTGTGATCTTATTTAGTCAAACGTCCAAGACTTTTGATATTTTTTATAAACTGGGTTCCCAAAATCAAATTCTAAATGAAGTCTTTTTGATCTGGAAGAAACTGAGATTTTTTTCCAGAGGGTCCCTAGAGCATTCCAAAGGATCTATTGAACTATTTAGGCTCATTTAATATGTTAAATTACATAGGGAGCATTGTCAAATAAGTAATACTAAATCTTCTTTGGGTTGTATTTACATAGGTGTGTGTTAATATAAGTATTCCAAAATTTATATGAAATTCCTAAAATCCTGATAGAATTTCAATGAGAATCTGTTCTTGTAGCAGGATGCCCAATGTACCTAGCCCCTGCTTCCTTGGATTCTTTTACCCCTTGGATAAAAGGGAATGTACTTCAGTTTTGCAAAAGCCTAATCAGATCCATAGAGAGGAATCCTACTTTGGTAGAACAGTCTTTCCACAGTACGCTCTTGGGAAATGAAGACATTGAACATCACAGCCTTCAACCCAGAGACATGGTTTATTGGAAAAGACACCTCCTCAAGGGACCATAATGGGTATTGCTAACCAATCCTTGCACCACTAAGCTAGAAGGCATCGACTCATGGATTCATGTTTCTCATTTAAAGGCTCCAGGGCTGCCTGGCTGGCTCCATTGGAAGAACGTGCAACTCTTGATCTCAGGATCATGAGTTCGAGCCCCAAGTTGGGTGTAGAGATTACTAAAAAAATAAAAATAAATGATAAAAAAAGCTCCAAAGTCCAGCTGGACTATTAAGCCAACTTAGACCTTAAAATGACAAAATTCCTGGAAAAAGAAGCAGACATCTGAGTAGAAGGCTTCCCTGAGTCAGGACCAGGCCAGTACCATAACTCTTTCATAACATCAAACACCCAATGGAAACTCCTAGACTCACTGAGATCTTTGCACTGTTGTTTCTCTGTGTAGGAATTCTTAAAATTTTTCTCTTTTATACTCAGTAGGGAGGACTTCTTCACTGGTGGTAACCGAATCTCAATGGTTTCTGTAAACCTATTGTTGTCCCCCCCTGCCTTGACATATATCCAACATTATGAAACTTTAAAATCGTATTAGTTTTTCTCCCTGCTCTTTTCTCCTCCTGAACCTGGAAGGATAATGTTGTTGTTCAGATGTCCCAATCCTTAGCTTCATCTGGCCACCTATCTGATCAATGGATCTGCCATCATTTCCCCACTGGAAGTTTTGCAAAAAATAATAACCCAATACTTGTGCCTATTTCTAATTTTTAAAATATTCCCAAATTTACTATAACTTTTGATAAGAGGCCTTCTGCTATACCCTACCAACTCCCAAGTTTTCAGCCCCTAAACTCCCATTCCAAGCTTTCTCTTGATATCCTACACTATCCACCTTTTTCCCCCCATAACAAACTCTGGAAGGGGAGTTTCCAGGCTCACTTGGACTTGCAGTGTGAGTACAGGGACCCACCTCTCCTGAGAAGAATTCACCAGTCTGTAAAACTTTCTTACGCAACCCTCTTCCCTTTGTTACCCTTCCCCAAGCTTGCCAACTTAATGAAACTTCTGGGCACCCTCCCCAAACTGACCCCTGGATTGAGCTTGCTTCCTCCTCATTGCCTGCTAATGAAACTATACTATCAACATGACTGGTTTGCTCTGTGCAACTAAAGGATATATTTTTATTTGTGGATATGATCACCAGTCTTGGGCTTATGAATGTCTTAATAATTGGAGAGGCTGGGTGCCTGGGTAGCTCAGTTGGTTAAGGGTCTGCTTTCAGCTCAGGTTATGATCCCGGGGTCCTGGGATCAAGTCCTGCGTTGGGCTCCCTGCTCGGCAGGGAGTCTGCTTCTCCCTCTACACCTCTCCCCTTTTTGTGTGAGCTCTCTCTCTCTCATGCTCTCTTTCTTTCTCTCACACACACACACATACTCTCTCTCTCTCTCAAATAAATACATAAATAAATAAATAAAATCTTAAAAAAATAATTGGAGAGGATTTAGTGGCCCATGTTTTTGGGGGCACTTAACATACCCCTTAATTTATTCTCAAAATGGTTGTAGCCACTACTCCCGAATTTCACTTGAGAAGAAAAAGGGCCTTATCAGTAGTAGATGATTACCCTGATAAGGGCCCTTCAGAATATGAAGAAAACAGCTGTGGCCACAGTGAAGGCTATGACCTTCTTGTCTGATATTCTGGAGATCAGCTTAACCGATACCTTAGAATCGTAGGTTCATGGCTTGGAGTAGGCACAGCAGGCTTAGAAGTTAGGATGAGAAATCTTACCAGAATTGGTAACGGAATAGCTCACTCCACCACCAGAGCCATCAGAACCCAACAAGGATCTTTAGATTCCCTAGCTTGGGTAGTCCTGGACAACAGGATTGCTGTAGATTATTTGCTTGCAGCCCAAGAAGGAGTTTGTGCCATAGCTAATATGTCTTGCTGTGCTTAGGTAAACACTTGATGATAGGTATGAGTAGAAATCACCAAGTTACCCAAACTAGCCAAATCCTTAAAAGGACATGTGTTTATACCCTCCCCAATGTCTATCACCCAGCATGTTCTGCATGGAGCACTGGGTGTTATGCACAATGAATCATGGAACACTACATCAAAAACGAATGATGTAATGTATGATGATTAACATAACAATAAAAAATTAAAAAATGTAATTGTTATTACAAAAAAATAAATTAAAAAAAAAAGGACATGTGAGTTTTATCCAAGAGTGGATTAATTTTAGGTTTTCTGATATTTTTAGCTGGCTTCCTTCAAGAACATAAGGGCTTTCTTACGTTGAGGTTCACAGATTGTACTGTTGAGTATTATTCTAATTTGTGCCCTCTATGTTATTTTCCAATTGCTTATTCTGTGTATTTTTTGTTGCTACTCAAAATGTCAAAGCAATGATGGCTCAAAGACTGGAGGTCATTCATCAGATCTACATTTTAAAAGAAATGAGAGTCTAACTGACATCTAGATTTTATTTCCCCAAACCTCTTTGTTACCCAAATGTGGCTGGAAGACTCTCACCTAGCATGCTTGTTGAACTTATCAAATGTCAACAAACTATGAAACTGTCCCCTCTGGGGGGCATAATGGACCTGGAGCAGGTTGTCAACCATCCCAGTAATGAAATGGATATATGATCATGGAATTGATCATCCGTGCTTTCCTGCCAGAAAGATCTTGATCAAAAGGGGGAAATGTGAAAGAAGATTCCAAAGTGAAGCAAGCATTGCTAAGAAAGTAATCCAAAATGGGGTCAGAAGGATACTGAGGAAACAGGTTCTACACCTGTCCCTGCTTCAATTCTCAGCACTTCGGTCAATTACAGCTTGTCAATCAGTCCTGGCACCACCTGGAATACAGCTTTAGACTGAAATAATGGGACTCCTGTTACTAAATAGCCAGCCTTGTATTGGATAGTCAGTTTAACTGCCAGCACCAATCATAATTCTTCCCAAACAACTTATGTAACCTTTGGTTTTTGCCTTTATAAGCTTGTACTACCTGCTTGGCCATTCTAAGCACGCTTTTGATTGGTTGACTCTGTGTCTCCCAGATTGCAATCCCTAAGACCCCCAAAAACGCTTTTTTGTTGCTTTACAGCTCCATCATCTTTTGGGTCAACCGTGTCTTTTTAAAATGAATTGTTACTGGGGCGCCTGGGTGGCTCAGTCGGTTAAGCATCTGCCTTCGGCTCAGGTCATGATCCCAGAGTCCTGGGATCGAGCCCCGCATCGGGCTCCCTGCTCCGCGGGAAGCCTGCTTCTCCCTTTCCCATTCCCTCTGCTTGTGTTCCCTCTCTCACTGTCTCTCTCTGTCAAATAAATAAATAAAATTTTTAAAAAAATAAAAATAAAAAATAAATAAAATGAATTGTTACTGTTTAACATGAATCTTGATGATACATTTTCGTTATTCAGACAGAAACAGTTATAGGACTCATGGCTTTAAAATGGAAATTGATTCTGAGTGGAATGGAAATTCCACTCAGAATCTGTATGGAAATGATTCTGAGTGTTGTATGACATACGTTTTTTAATGTCATCAATACTTGGGGGCGGAGGTAGATTGGTAGGACACATTGAATGTCAAGGTTTGGACTGATGTTTGGAAAATCAACCCTAATGGAAGTTCAGGAACACTAAGACTCCATTATACACATTTATGACTGTGAGTTACAGAGCAATAAGAACTAAACCATCAAGATGAGGAAAACGGAGTACCTAGTTTAGGGTGAATAGATATATAATTGAATACTATCTCATAAGTAGAGGGGCTTAGTGCAAACAGCGCAGGCTAGGGAATCAGAAATCTCAGGTTTAAGTTCTGGCTCTCTTACCAGCTCAGTGTCCTTGCACAAATTATTTAATCTCTGTGTGTCATGGGTCTTCACCTATAAAATTCAGATAAAGATTTTTCGTCTGCCTACCTCCCGAGTGGATGATTATTAATACTACACTGGATAGTGTATTTTCAAGCATTTTTAAAAACGATTTTTATTTATTTATTAGAGAGAGAGCACAAGCAAGGGGAGCAGCAGAGGGAGAGGGAGAAGCAGGCTTCCCGCTGAGCAGGGAGCCTGACGTGGGGCTCGATCCCAGGGTTCTGGGATCATGACCTGAGCTGAAGGCAGATGCTTAACCAACTGGGCTGCCTAGGTGTCCCTATTTTTAAGCACTTATAAATATCAGAATGCTATTGAATAAAACGAAGCTTTATTTTTACATTTTAAATTACGTGTTTGAAAAAGTGTCAACAAGCACCCTTCTGGGCTTCTTTTTTTTTTAGGTGCTCAGGAAACTTAAATCCAAAAGGTTGGATGTATAGAATTAGGAAATTAAATCTGTTCCAAAGAATCATGCTGTATCACAAAGTCCCATCTGTAGTATTTTGGCAAAGCACTGTGTGTCACAATAGCCTTTTCTATAAATGTATATAGTTTCTCACATGTTTTTCTCTTTTATAGCAGTGGTTCTTAAAGTGTGGTCCCTGGGGTAATAGTGTCACCTGGAGATTCGTTATAAATGCAAATTCTTGGATCCAGACTAACCATTTTAGACATTTTGGGAGTTTCTATGTTTTAACAAGCTCTCTAGGTAATTCAGCTGCATGCTAAAATTTGAGAAAAATTATTTTAGAGAAATCTGAAATTATAGGATATGGGTCCCTAAACAAATGTAATCTTTAATGATCTCAAGTAAAAATTAATGTATTGACTACTAAATGCCAACCACTTTCTATTTGATGCTTTCTATTTAGTTTTCTGATGTGAATTATTACTCTCATTTTATAGATGAAGAAATTAGAGCTCAGAAATATGAGCGATTCCAAATTCAGGGCTCTGTCCACTATCCTAAGATTTATAAAATACAAAGAATATCTAATTAACAAAGGTCATGACTATGCAGTTTAAAAAAACATATTTGTTGTTGTTGCTGTTTTCATTTGAAGCAAAATGTATGCACTGTGGTAAGTTTTGGAGTCTGTCGCTATTATTGGGGTTGGCTGAGTTTTTGTTTTTTGTTTTTTTGCCTTGACTGTGTAATAAGCTGACTGGCACATTTAATTAACAAAACCTGTCCTGTGAAAGGTGCAAATACAATTAAAGTTGACAAGTCAATGTACTTGAATAATGGAAAGATGAATGGAAACTTGTATATGAATAAATCTATTTTTAAAGTAGGCTCCATGCCCAGCATGGAGCCCAACATGGAGCTTGAACTCCCAACCCTGAGATCAAGACCTGAGCTGAGATCAAGAGGTTCTTAACCAACTGCGCCACCCAGGCACCCTGGGAAGTTCTGTTCTAAACAGTGGTTTCCTGAGAGATAATACTAGTTTTCTGTAGGTCAAGCGTACCATTGTCAAACAAGCTTGAGAACACCTGCATTTAGCAGGTGGATTTAAATAAAGCCCAACAGGTATCCTATCCTGTGTTGTAAAGCTCTGATAGGAGGTTGTAGTAGGGAGTAGTCATTCTCAAGTATAAGGTCACTTTAAGGTCTAAGAGTTTTCTGTGGTTCTCTAACCTATAAGATAAATATCCCCAGAAACAAGTCTATCTTTCCAGTTCCACCTTTTGTTTGTTTTGATAGATGCTGCAGCATGATTTTATGACATAGTACCTCCATCGAGGATCCGGATGTAATGCTGGGCAGAGACCATCCCATTTATCCTACAAAGGAGTTCTCAACACTGCTGTTCTATGGGTATGTAAGTGGAAGAAAGAGACGTTAATTAACTGGCTCTATTACACGGATTATAACTGGCAGGGTTGGGCTTCAAATCCAGGCAGCCTGGAGCTTTAGAGTCTGTGGTCATAATCCTATTCAATGTGCCTCTTCAGATTTGTGTGACCCCAAAGCCTGGGGGGCGTGTGATACCTTGTGAAGAAAAGTAAATAACAACAAAAAGGTCCCTCTTTCTTTCTTTCTTTCTTTCTTACTATAAAAAAGTCTTAAGAGATTTAAAAACAGTTTATTTTTATTTAGTGTATAAACCATATTTTAAAAGTGGTATGTAATTTTTGGAAATAGTTAATGCACTCATATAGTTTAAGAATCAAAACATAGAAAGAAGGTGTTTGGTGCAAAGTCTTTTCCCACCTCTGTCCCCAGCCATCCAGTTCCCCTTTCTGGAAGCAAACAATGTTATCAGTCTCTTGTGTATCATTTCTCAAACATTTTAGCAAATGCCTATATGTGTACGTTTATATACATTTCCTCTTCCTATTTTCTCAGACAAATAGTGGAAGACGACAAATACGTTTTGCACCGTGTGTGTTTAATTAACAATATATCTTGAAAATAATTCCACAACAATACCCAAAGGGCTTCCTCATGCTCTGATGGATGCTTAATATTCTGTTGGTTGCATGTACAATAATGTAACCACTTCTCTATTGGTGGAGGGGTTGTTTGCAATATTTTGCTATTTCAAAACTACTATCATATATAAGTTTGTATTTTGCAGGTTCAGAAGTGAGTATGTAGAATAAATTATGTTCTTCAGGAGTGTTTTTCAGTTTTCCTCATCAGTTACACACAACTCTGGCTTCTTGGGTATTTGAGTTATGCTCCCAAGTATTTTAGCTTTCTGTTGCTACTCCCTCAGTGTAACTTCTTTGTATTTCTGGGTGCTATTCTGACCTATTTTACTCACAACACTTTTTTTTTTTTTAAGATTTTTATATATTTATTTGAGAGGGAGAGAGAGAGAGCGCACAAGCCAGGGGGTGGGGTGCAGAGGGACAGGGAGAAGCAGACTCCCTGCTGAGAAGGAGCCCAGTGTGGGGCTCCGTCCCAGGACCCTGGGATCATGACCTGAGCCGAAGGCAGATGCTTAACTGACTGAGCCACCCAGGCGACCCTACTCACAACACTTCTAACACCACTTCTAACGCTTCTAACGCTTTTTCCCCTACCAACAACCAACTCTATAACTCTCCAGACACAACTGAGTAAATGATTCAAATCAGTTCTGATACTAACTTCCCAGAATTAATGCAGAGCACAACTGTCTTTACTTTGGATGCCAATTGCAAGTCCCAGGTCTCTCGTACTCCTGACTGGCTATAAATTGGGCTTTCCCCATGACTCCCCGCTCAGGTTCCATAATGTGCTGGAACAGCTCACAGAACTCAGTGAAGAGAGTTCACTTCTCATTACTGGCTTACTATGAAGAATATTACAAAGGATAGATACATAGGGCAAGACCAAGATGAAGAGGTACATAGGACAAGGTTTCGGGTTTCCATACCCTCTGTGGAAGCATCTCCTGTCTAGGATTTTGATGCATTCACCTGTCTGGAAGCTCTTTAAACCTCATTGTTTTGGGATTTTAGTGGAGGTTCCATTACATAGACACGATTGAATCATTGGCCATTGGTGATTAACTCAATCTCCATCCCCTGTCCTCTCTCCTGAGTTTGGGGCTGAAAGTTCTAGCCATCTGATCACATGGTTGGTTCCTCTGGGAATCAGCCCCCATCCTCAAGCTATCTGGGGGCCCACCAAGAGTTACCTCATTAGCACAAATTCAGGTATGGTTGAGAGGGGCTTATTATGAATAATAAAAGATGCTCCCCTCACCCTTATCACTCAGGAAACTCTAAAAGTTTTAGAAGCTCTTGTGTCAGGAACCCAGGCAAAGACGAAATATCTATTTCTTATTATATCACAGTATTACAGGTGTTGGTTTCTGTACTCCAATGATGTACCCATCTGTCTTTCTGAATTTTCTTTTTGTTTACTATAATTTTTCAGTGGATTCTTTTGGGTTTTTCAGATTTATAGGTTACAAATTGCAAAAAATGATTTATCTCTTCCTTTCCAGTATTTATACATCTTACTTTTTCTTTTCCTGAGTAAGTGTTTGCTGGAAACTCTAAAACAGAGGTCAACAAATGGTAGCCCATTGGCCAAATCCAGCCTGCCACCTGTTTTTGTAGGTAAAGTTCTAGAGAATCACACCCATACTCATTCATTTACATATTATCTATGGTCTTTTTACTAGAGCTGAGTAGTTTTGACAGAGACAATCTGGCCTGAAAAGCCTTAAATATCTACTATCCAACCTTTTGTAGAAAAGATTTGCCCATCTCTAGACTAGAACGATGTCCAATACTAGATCATAATTAATAGTGGGCATTCTTGTTTTGTTTCTGCTTTGATGGAATGCTTCTGGGGTCTCCCATTTAAGTGTGATACCAAGATGGTATTTATTTTTATTTATTTAAAAGATTTTATTTATTTATTTGAGAGAGAGGCAGAGAGAGGGAGCATGAGCAGGGGAGGGGCAGAGGGAGAAGCAGACTTCCCACTGAGCATGGAGCCCAATGTGGGGCTTGGTCCCAGGACCCTGGGATCAGGACCTGAGCCGAAGGCAGAGCCTTAACCGACTGAGCCAGCCGGGCGCCCCGCCATGGTGGTTTTTAAAACATGTTTATAAATTTTGGGCACTTTTCGAAGTGGTAGAGTATGTCACTTCTCCTTGAGCTAGGATAGGGCTTTATGGCTGTCTCAGTCACCACAAAGTATAGCCACATTGAGTCTGTTGGTTTTCCCAGCAAGGTTAGAAAGGGCCAGGCCTGTTTCTCTCTCCTGGAACACTCACTTTGAGGACCTTTAGCTACCACTTAAAAAGTCTAGCTCCACTGAGGTGTGTACCTGGAGGTCTCACACACTGAAAGATGCCTAAGGAACATGCCAGGTGTTTCAGTGTTCAAGACCTGGAGAAGGCCCAGCCCCAGACATGTCTGACCATAACTTTGGCAATGGCTGCCTAGTTTAGTCCAGGCAACCCCTAGATTTTTGAGCAACATAAGTAATCGTTACGGTGTTAAAACCTCTGGTTTTGACTGGTTTGTTCCACAACAATACATAACCAGAACACCAGCTTTTTAGTAAAGGTAGATGTACCTTTATCATGTTAAGGAAGAATCCACCTACTCCTAATTAGTTTTTTAAATAAAAAATGAATATTATATTTTAACCCAGTTTTTCAGCAGCTATGAAGATACATGATTTTTCTTCTTAGAGATACTATATAATAAATTATATTAGTAGATTCTTGATACTAGACTATTCTTACATTTCTGAAATAAAGCCCACTCAGTCATAATTTTATATGTAGCTGAGTCCTGTTTGATACAATTTTATTTAGGATTATTTGTGTTGATATTCATGAGTGAAACTGTATTGTGGTTTTCTTATTTTTGTGCTATTTTGATGGGTGTTGATTTCAGCAGGGGTAGACCTCAGTTTTAAGAGGCCTGAAGCATATACAATTTGGGAGGCCCTCTAAAAAAAGAATAGAAAATTATGAACATAAGTTTTGGGCCCGGGCTTTGGAAGGAGCTCTTGCTAGTGAAGGAGTCTGAAACGTAAGCTTCTTTAGCCTCATTTTGGGTCTGTTGCCAAGTGTCAGTGTTATTCTTACTTTATAAAAATTTTGGAAGCATGTCTTCTTTCTTTTTGGGCTGGAGCAGTATGAAGAATATTTTAAATCACAAAAAGAAAAACCCCAATCACTTACTATCATCATTGTACAAAGCCCTTTTATCTTTTATGTCCTATTATGGTCCTTGTCTTTACAGAGGCCTTTTTTTTTTTTTTAAATTGTAGTTCATTCCTTTATTCATTCATCAACCATTTACTAAATGCTTGCCATGTTAAAGACAGGGCACCAGGGACCATGGGCTTAGTGTCATAGCTCACACTTATGCCACAGTAGGATAAGTGCTACCTCCTGGGAAAGCGGAGGGCCCAAAGGAGGTCCATATGAGTGCACGTAAATCAGACCACGGGTGGAGTTGGAGGAGCAAGGAGCATTCAAAGAAGGCGCTCCGGAGGAATCAACATCTAAGTTAGAGCAAGGTGAAGAAATACTTCCTTAATTTGCTTCTTCCACTGAGCCACAAGTCAGGGTGGACTCTGATGACAGTTTATTTATTTTTTAAAGATTTTATTTATTTATTTGACAGAGAGAAAGAGAGAGAAAGCACAAGCAGGGGGAGTGGCAGGCAGAGGGAGAAGCAGGCTCCCTGCTGAGCAAAGAGCCCAATACTGGACTTGATCCCAGGATCTTGGGATCATGACCTGAGCCAAAGGCAGATGCCTAACTGACTAAGCCACCCAGGCGTCCCTCTGATGACACTTTAATGATACCAAAAATCTTTCCAGAAGACTTAGTTGGTTAGCTTGTCGGAGGCCTAGGAAATAGACATTAGCATGAGCTGGGTTCAGAGGCAGGTCAGACAGCAGGTCGCTCAATGTCTTGGGTATGCGGAGAACCCAGCGGACCAAGCCAGAGCAGAGCCAGAAACATGGAACAGTCTGGGGGCAAGGACATAAGGAGTTGCATCCAAGTCTGGAGGCCAGATGCTTCCATTGCATGCCTCTTTCTTCCTCTACCATTGTAAGGGCCAATACTTTGTTTTAGGTAAACATGGGGTGGGAATGGGGAATAATTTCACTGGGCCAAACTCCTCAGCCGGGGGGGGGAGGTGGTTTCTTGGGACTGTCTGAGGCCATGTAGGGTCTTCATTGAATACCTCCCTGTGTTTCCTGGGCTTCCTCCAGGGTTCCCGAGGACTGAATGTTGGTTCTTCCTGGTTACTTTCCTGTCCTGGGCTGCCCTCATACCTATCACTCCACACACACAGGCAGCGCTCACCAGCTTGGTTGGAAATTGTCCTATGAAGCAGAGGATTTTGAGTAAGGAGCCCTCCAATGCCCTCACCTGCAATATTATACACCATTACAAGCTGATTTTAGGATCAGGTGAGAGTACACATTCTAAAATACCATGTGAAGAGCACTTATTCTTCGGGCTTTGGGTTTCCCAGTCATAGAGATCAGAGATGTGATGGTTTAGCAATGTTCTGGCGTCAGGCTTAGAGAGAGACATTGGGCTCCACCAGTTGGCCACAGGACAGGAGCGTCGGGTTTTACCTTTACCTAGGAAAACACGAGGGGAACGGACTCCAATATGGACGTGTGCAGGTGCAAGCCATTCTCACCATGCCCCGGACAAAGCACGTACCTTGGATTTTAGCAGATAGTTCCAGGGATGCTCCCCAGTTCTCAGTTCCGTTCAGGAAAGCTGAAGCCAGTTTCCAGATGACAGAGAACCAGATAATGATGAGCGGGTGGAGGGGCTGATGCTGTGGCAGGGCTGGCCGTCAACTTGGCCAACCAAGTGTCTGGGGATTGTCTAGGAACTTCTCATTTTCAGTTTCCCCTGGGTTGGTTTTAGGAATCTAAGTATCTGGCTTTGACCTGTTATTACACACTGTTGGTGTCATAATGATCCCAAGTAGAGTCCTTCCTATCTGCCAGGCACTTTAAAGTCACCAAACGCTCAGACATACTTTACCCACATGATTATTGCTGCACTCTGTGAGGTAGATGGAACAGGCGTCTCTGTATTCAAGGAATATACTATATGGCTAAGCATTTGTCTGAGAAAGAAGCAACCATATGTCAGGCCCCGCACCAGCCCCTTAGAATACCTTGTGCTCTTTAATCCTTCTCAATAACTCCAAGAGAGAGGAATTTGATCAGGCCTTGACAGTTGAGAAACTAAAATTGCAGAGAGATTAAGGAAGCCAAGTAAAGTCACACAGCTGGCTCAAGCAAGTGGCAGATCAGTGGTTGGAATGGAGGTCAGTCTTCTGTCTCAAAGTCCTGTGTTATTTCCACCTTCCTCTTAAAAAAAAAAAAAAAGGGAACTCTGTCTTACCTTCAATTGTTTCCAAATGGAAGCATATGTTTGGGTTGGTTGTTGAGTCTGAAATAAATAGCTTCTTTTAGACTGTTGAGACAGCCAAATGCTTTCAATATGCTCCCAAGGCCGGTGATTGGGTCTGAATAGAAGCCAGATGTCCTGGATTCCAGAACTATTTCCTTGTTGTACGCTTCCCCTAACCCCCAAACCCCCATTAAATGGAGGAAGGGAAGGTGAGCCCAGACTGACTGATTTTTGCTTTTCACATTTTTCTCTTTGGAAGAAGGAGGGGAGGGAGCAGCTGAGGTTACAGTTGGGCCGGAGCAGGCTGTGCGCTTGGGGTGGGAGGTGGCCTGGAAGAAAAATGGCCAGGAAGACTGTGCAATCGCTTATTCGAGGCCCGTCGAACCCCTCTGTCGCCTGACCTTTCTGTACTCCTTCACAGTTGACAGCCCAGACTGGGCTTCCCGCTAGGAGGAAGTGCCCTGCCGTTAGTCTGGTGATTGCTAAAACAGAACCATCATAACACTTGTCAGCTCGGCTTCCTCCATGCACTTCGGCAGATTTTTTTTTTTTTTTTTTCAGTTTCTTGTTTTATTACTGTTTGTCAGACCGGGGAGACTTTGAAGTTCTTTACAGATCTGACTTTTATCAGAGCATGGAGGAGTTTGGAGGGTGGGAAGTGGGGTGAATGCAACCATCAAAATATTCTATTCTGCACCCAGCAAGCTCACCCCCCTCTGTCTTTGTCTGAAAAGGTTTTTGACATGGTGTTTCTATACGTGGCCTGCCTTCCAGATGAGAGAGTGACATCTCTTGTCGTAATATAGGGAGGAAATTATGATTACTTAATGATAGGATGTCACAGCTTGTCATTTCTTTATTTTCCTTTTAAATACTGGCTGTCACAGCAACACACAATTGGCCTTCCATCCGGGGCTGGGTGGGACCTCGTGTGGTACAAAGTGGTGCAAGGATGACTACTAGTAAAGTGGGAGAATCGGAGTGAAGAGTGACATATTTCTGCATGCCCGGCCTGGCTCCCTGCCCTTCCTCCGTGGATCGGAAGCAGAGGATTGCTTCTCGTCCGCTGTCCTGAAAACACCACAGGCAGCTTAAACACCTGCAGTGCACCCTTAGTCCCCCAGATCTGTACCATCTTTTCTTGTCTGGTTTACACCTCGAATCCAGAGGGCATTGTTCACGGAAACAGTGAGCGAAGGGTGGACGGGCAGGGTCTCTACTGGTTGCTGTCAGCTTGTGCGTTCTCTGCCATCACTAGACTTTGCTGTCTGACAACAGCAACAACAAACATCATTTCAATCCTGTTTTGTAATCTAGTGTTGACGCCCATTCGTTCAAACCACAAAATGCAAAACACTCATGGCATCGTGCAGTATCTTTCCTGGTCTGGCCCAGATCAACCCAAAGCCCACTTCCCAACCACCTCCCATCCTTTGCCCCAGCCATGTGCCTTGCTTTATTCCTTGAAAAATTAATTTTCGTCCCAGAACATTCCAAGCATAGGAAAAAGCCAGAAGACCCATAGACACTTGCGTATCCACTGGAGAGGGGTAAATGTAAAAACCATGATGTTGAGGGTAGAAAGAAAGTTGAAAAATACATAACAGTGAAATATTATTTATGAAAGCTTTTAAAGCCCCCAAAGCCTTTTCTGTCTCCACCTGGCAAGTGTCCACTATTCTTTATGACCCAGTTGACATACCGCCCCCCTCTCAAGTCCTGGACTCGCTTGCTCTGTAGAATCGCTGTTCCTCCTCCATGACTTCCAGCCACTCATTCATCCACGTCCCCATTGCATGTTCATCCTCTCTGAACGATGGTTTCCTGTTTCCCATTGGTTTCCTGCACAAAGCTGTGAGCGCCTGAAGGACAGTGACTCGTTTGCATTCTTGTTTTTACATTCGGGACAGACGCTCAGAAGTTCAGTAAGACTAAAACACCATTACGTGACACAGGAGCATGATCTAACTGTGGGAACAATTAAGAACAATCTAAAGTGGGTCCCTAATGTTAATAGGAACAGTTGTCTTTTACTGTGGACAAAATGCTTTCTGGTTCACGAGTTCAGCTTCATTATAATTCTTCCCGGTAGTGCATTTCCATTCAGTGAAAGATGAAACCATGCCTCAGAGAGATTGAGTGACCTGTTTGTAGTCACACAGCTTGTAGGTGATGGGGCTGGCTCTTCTCTATGACTTCTTGAATTGGAGTAACTCCACACATCAATCTCTCCTTCCCTCCCTCCTTCCCTTCCTCCTCTCGTGCTCTCTCTTTTCCTTCATTCAGTCATTCATTTGTGTGACACATAATGGTGCATCCTCTCTATGCGCTGTGTTGGTCTCTGGGGATAAAATCATCAGCAAAACTAGTCTTGGTTGTGGCACCCCCAGGGGTACAGTCATTTGGAGAACTTGAAATCCTCCCAAACAAGATCCAGTGTGCAGGCTGGTAAATGTTTGGTAACTCCTTGCAAGACTGTGTTATGCTGGAATGGGGATAGGAAGATAAAATGCTTCCTGGTGCTTTGACAGAGTTCTGAGCACTTTGAGATTTTTCTGAAGCTAATTGGGAAGGGGGGGATTTAATTCACTTTGTTTAGGTCTGAAGAGCTCTCCCCTTTGTAGTGAATTGCTTAATGGTAGAGGCTTTGATGCTGGCAGGTACTTTTAGTGGAATATGACTTCTGTTGCCCTCTCTTACAACCTGCGCTGTTGTGTGGGCTGAAACCAATTAGACCTAAATTAATTAGCAAGAAAATGATGGGCCCACTTGCTGAGCCATTCACAATACCATGTGAAGAAAGAGGAACAGTGTTTGAAGAATGCTGTGTGTTTCTGCTCAACCTTAATGATTGAAGTATTTCCAAATATGGAAGTAAATTCGAGCCATTTCTCGATTAAGTGGTCCACTTCTTTTAACCCATGAAAGTTCTTTATTCAAAGGCAAATTAGGAAACTAAAGAATTCCTATGGGTCCTAAGACCTTTGATGAACTTTGGGATGAATTTAGAAGATATGTGGAGTCATTACATAATTAGACTTCCCAAGACCCAAAGCAGATGAGGAAATTGATGGCAGAAAAATGTACGAGGGTCGTTATCCCAAAGCACTCTGTGCTACAGGTAAGAAGGCTTTCTTCTGAAGGACCAGATCGGTTCTCCCTGCTCTCCTTTTCTTTACAGTCTCCTTTGCTGAAACCTCTTCCACTGCTTATTCCTTAAATGAGAGTAGCTCTGGGGCTCTGATTTCAACGAATGGCTCCCATGCGACCATCTCGTCTTTTCCCTGATGGTAACTACCACCTCTGCACTACTTCCAAGGCTAACTGCTACCCAGATGCCCTCCTCAACTCCAACTTCCCATATTTCTTCTACAGGATATCCCACCTGCACCTTAAACATGTAGTTCTAGAATCTAACCTCCTCTTAGCTCTACAGACCAGCCAACTGGTCACCCAAGCTAGAAACCTGGGAGTCATGCCTGACCCTTTCTTCTCCCTTCCCCCCCTCATCCAGGATACTGGGGAGCTCTGTTCATTTTACATCTTAAAAAAAAAAAAAAGATTTACTTATTTGAGAGAGAGAGAGAAAATGAGTGGGGGAGGGGCAGAGGGAGAGGGAGAAGAAGAGAATCCCAAACAGACTCCAAGCTGAGTGTGGAGCACAATGTGGGGCTTGATACCAGGACCCTGAGATCATGGGAGCTGAAACCAAGAGTTGGATGCTCAAACAACTGAGCTACCCAGGTGCCCCTGTTCATTTTACATCTTAAGTATAATTGTCAATTCCATTTTGTATGCTTCTTTCTAACCCTTGTTTAGACCAAACCCCTGCCCTTCTGCCCCTGGCTTACTTTTCTGGACACCTCAATGGCTCCCAGGCCTAAACCATCCCTTAAACGTTAGTAGTTCTTAGGCATTTGCGGCCAGGATCCTTCTCTTTGAACACTGACTTTACTCATTTCATTTTCATGCTGAAGGCTCTGGAATGTTTCCAGTTGCAAACTGTCTCCTGAGCTCCATGTCCACACATCCAGTGACAGGCCAGGCACCTCCACATTGAATTCCACAGGCATGTCAAACTCAGCTTGTCCATAAGCAAGTTGATTATTTTCCCCCCTAAACCTGCTCTCCTCCTGTAAATAGCATCCCTATGCTTTCATTCACACAAATGAGCAATCTAAATGCCATCCGGGACTCCCGGCTTGGCTCTCTCCTTCACTTCCTTTATAACTTGTAGGTATGCGTATAGGTTCCAAGGTTAGTTGGCTCCAAATTTTAAAACTTTCAAATGTGTCCACTTCTCATCATTCCCACTACTGCCACGTCAGTAAAGGCACCACCATTTCTTCCCTGAATTACTGCAAGGTTTCTTTTCTGGGTGACCTTGCATATTATCCTGTGATTTTCTAATCCACTTTCTGCATGACCAGACTGATTTTTTTTTTTTTTTTTTGAGTGCTGAGTGGCCAATACCACTCCCAAACTTTAAAACGTTCGTGGTTCTGCAGCTCTGAGGATAATATCGAACTCCTCACTTTGTCTTTGCAAGGCCTTTCACCATCTGTCTTTCTTCTTCTTCCTTTTTTTTTTTTCTTTTTTAGGAGGGGAGGGGTAGAAGGAGAGGGAGAGAGAGAATCCTAAGCAGGCTCCACACCCAGTGCAGAGCCCTACTCGGAGCCCCATCTCATAACCCTGAGATCATGACCTGAGTCGAAATCAAGAGTCCAGAAGTTAACCAACTGAGCCACCGAGATGCCCCCATGATCTGGCCTTCTAATAGAATCCAGCCTCATCCTTTTCTACTTCACTATTGGAACACCATGCTCTCCGGCTATATAGAACTTAGTATTTTTCCAAATATGCAGCGTTTCCTTGTGTTTGGTGGTAAGAACTGTCAATGCCTATTTATCTTTCAGACCTTAGCTTAGATGGCCCTTCTTGGACATCAGGAAACCTGATGTAATTACATGTAATGTAAATGCTGGCTTTGTCTGTCTTTCTCATTAGACTAGAATCTTCTTGAAGGATGGGACTGTGTCTTGTTCATTATTGTGCCTCTAGATATAGGTTTGCTCTCTGTCTAGGGACAGAGAAGAAAGATGATCCATTGATAGTTGATGATTTTGAATTTGAGTGATGTTCTCCTCTTAGCCTCAACCTTTTCTAGCCTGTCTTCCACACTCCAGAATGCTCTTTCTAAAATGCAATTCTGACCATGCTGCTTTCCTGAAATCCTTCAGCAGCTCCCTACTGCTACTGGAGAGAATATGAGTTATGCTTTTTTGTCATGGGCCCCCCTTGTTTTTGCCACCCACGATGTATTAGTGTCACTTTTGGTAGAATTACAATAATTTCCCCTTGATCTCAGATTCTGGGACTAGAGTGAGGTTGACTTTTTCCTAGCCTTCAGGGTAAAACGTGTGATCCAGGCCTAAGACAATCATAATGAATCATTCTCTTGTACACAGTGACTGGTTTGGGAATAGGCATCTTAGTCAATTCAGGACAATGAGAGTTTTGCTAGGATTTTTGGGAAAGTGACTCTTCCCAGATCTTTCTGTTATGTGGAGCCCAGACCAAAACAATGGAAAGTATAGCTCAGCTATGGAGAGAGCCTGAGTCCTGATTATTTGATCCTTGAGCCCAGTGCTAACTGAAGACAGCCTTTCCCTGTGATCGTAGCTTGCATAAGCCAATACAGCCCTCACTTGTTTAAGCCAGGTGGGCCAAGATTATTCATTACACAAGTATTCCTTGACTTCTATTGTTCTAAATGCTATTGTCAATGCTAGGGATACAACAGTGAACAAGGCAGACAAAGTCTCTATTTTCATGGGGGTATCATAGAAGACCTCACCGATACCTTACAAAAGAATGCCACAACTACTTCCATAATCTGTCTTATGCCTCCCTCCAGCTAAGCTAAATTCAGTCTTGACCACGCCAAATCTGAATTTCCATGTTCCTTATCACAGTAGGCCTCCATCTCTGGAATCATTCTATTCTCTTTCATTCTATTCTCTAACCACCCTTTTATCCTTTTACTTCTTGGCACCTCCATCCTCCTCCCTATCAAGGCCTCTGATCTTTTATCTCCTTTTTTACCCTCCTGATCGCACACCCATTACCATCCTGTTTCTTCGTTTCCCCTTGAGATCGACTTAGATGCTTAGGAGATCACTCCAGTCTCAACCCCCTTGCCATGTTCCTTTCTCCCTGCCCTGCCCTCAAAAACCCCAGTGCTGTGTCAAACTGACCACCCACCATCTACGGATCCACATCTGCTTTGCAGAGACTGACTGGGGGACGAGGACAACACAGAATCACAGAGATTGGTGCCACTGTCCATCACTGCTCTCCAAACTCTACTGGCTCTTCAACGTTGCCTGGACTCTTTCTGTTTTCTAGTCAACAACTTTCTGTATTCCTTTCAGCTGCTTTTTCAATCTCTCACTTTTCTGCACAAAGCCTCCACATGATCCTCTGACTCTAATCTTAATGTGTTAACTACTGAGTAAATACATGTTGAGGATTTGCCATATAATAGACACGATGCTGGGTATTGGAGTCGCACTGAGGAATAGGATGGACATCGATTTCAGATGCCGTGAGTGTTCGGAAGGGGAAACAGGTGGCGGGTGCTGCGGGGGTTACATCACCTGGAGACATAAACTATTGGGAGGGAAGTCAGAGACGGCTTCCAGAGGAAGTGACATGTAATGGCAAAGGGAACATTCAGTCAGCAAGAATGATGCATATTGGAGGTGAGGCGCTGAGGTGAGGAATGGGTAAAAAAGTCCAGTATGGCTTGACCACAGAGTTCAGGCGGGACACGGCTTGATGTAAAACTGGGAAGGCCATCCCTTCATTCATTCACTAATTGTAATATTCATTCCAATGTCTTTTGAGAACTCATGATGTACCCTGCTTTATTTTCTGTGCCAGTGATCTGAGCATTATAGTGAATGCTGTCGAGGGTCCTATTCCCTTGAACTTACTCTTCGTATTCACTCTGTCCCAACTTCTGCTTCCATACTTCTGCTTCCATTAGTTGCCACTTGGTTTCTTTGCCCGAGGCCTTTCTCTGGCTGCTGGAGCTGTTCTGCTTGCATCTAGTGTGGCCAGAAGTGTTGGGACATGAAAGCTCTCCTCCCCCAGCCCCCCCTCCGAATCCCTCAGGTAGTGACCTATGGGAGTAGGTGAGTAGACACCCAGTCCCCTTGGCTCCCCAGGGGGGTGGGAAATCTCTGATGTGTGTATTCCATGCAGACTGACAAAGGTTCCTGGTGGAATTACACACCAGTGGCCCATGGTAGTAACTGGTTTAAACATTCACTGTTTATTGTCTTCTGTCTCCACTCCCTGACCCGCATTTCCTTGGATCACCTCCCAAATAAATTCCTTGCATTCCAGACCCACTTTTGTGAAACCCAAATGAAGTGGTGAACAATTTCCTGCCTTTGTGGCACTTATATTCTGTAGAGGCTTACAGACAATGGAGACAAATCAACACCGTATATTCACCTAGAATTGATGTGGTGCGTAAAGTAAACTAGGGTAATAGAAGGTCATGGTATGGCAGGGAGGCAGACATGGCAAGGGTGGGCTACATAGATTGGGTGTTCAGAGCAGACAGGGTGCGTCTCTATCATTTTTCCACCTGTTGCTTCCTTTTGCCTGCGTGGCCGTGCTGTGCCAGTTCTTTCTTCTTGATATTGCTGCATTCTCTTGGCTCTGAAGATACTCATCTCCTGTGGTTTTCCTTCCAACCTTTCTGTTGATTACACTCCAAACCTCTCTATGAACTTGTCTCCATCTATCTAAAATCCTACGTGTCTGATTTTTCCAGAGGCCTTTCCTGTTCCTCTTTTACTCTCCCTTTGATGGCTTCAGCCAACACCTCATGGTGATAATTCTCACATTTACATCTATTGTAGACCTTTTTGCTGAATTCCAAGTCCAGATGTCCAATATTTATTGCATATCTCTTCCTAGATGTTTCACAGACACCCTAAACTGAAAATATCCAAACTCAACTGAATCTTTTCTCTCCCCAAACTGGTCTTCATCTTAAATGCCTTAAACAATTCTGTTGGGGAATGGCATCAGGCAGAAGTCTTTATTCCTTATTGACTCTCGACCCTGAATCTCCATTTCCATGACTGATCAATGTTCAGACATCATTCAGACCCCTTTCCTGGATTACTACAGTACTTCTGAACATACCTCTGCCCCCCCCACCCCCAACCATCCTCTAGGTGGTAGCCCAAATAACAGTTTTAAAATTCGAATTTTCCTGTGTCCCTGTTGTGCTTAAAAATCATCGTGTGCTCGGGCACCTGGGTGGCTTAGTTGGTTAAGCATTTGATTCTTGATTTCTGTTCAGGTCATGATCTCAGGGTCAGGGGATTGAGCTCTGTGTCGGGCTCTCGCTGAATGTGGAGGCTGCTTAAGATTCTCTCCCTTCCTCTCCCTCTGCCCCTCCCCTCCTGTTTACACACTTTCTCTCTCTCTCAAAAAAAATCATCATGGGCTCCCATTAACTTCAGATAAAGTTCATACTCTTTAACATTATAATTAAGATGCTGCAAGATCTTGCTCTTGTCTTCCTCTCCAGCTTGTGTCATTGCTTATGTTGCTTCTTCCACACTTTGATGCCTGGTTTATTCTTGAGCATTCTGCAGGATTCCTCAAAAGCACCACTTCTTTTAGTAAAGATGTCTTGATCATCCCCAACAGGAGGAGATTCTTCCCCTTTGAAGTCCCTTAGCTCCCTCTGTATGAGATGACCTATCTATCTGTAGTGTATTGTCATGGTTTGCTCTTTGACTACTTCTGTCACTTACGTCTGAGCTCCTTTAAAGTAGGTAATGGCTTATTTATGTCTGTATCAGTGTCCAATACATGTCGATGTGCAGTAAACCTTTGTCCAATGAATGAATAGTGTAGTTTACTCCAAGTGGAGGTCTGGGATAAGCTATGGGCTTGAATCTTTTCCCTAAATCATACTATGAAAAACTCTATTTTATATAGAAATGCAAATTGCTTATAAAGATCACTCACCCTATACCTTAAAACACCTAGACCTTTGCTCCCTATGACATGGGGCTTCAGGACCAAAGGTATCTCCACATTAACCAGCCCATTCCCTGCACTGACTGTGGTTTCTAACAGGGGGCTGTGGTTCAGTCTTTGGATTCCTGTTACTTTTTGTTCCATTTATATGCTTACAGTCTTAGGCAACAGGATAGAGAGGATGGCTTATTCACTAATTCTTTGCTATGTTGTTTTTGAAATATGCTTTTGTTCTCTCTATCTCTATACAAACCAATATCGGAGGCCATCCATGAAAAACAAATTAAGAAAAAAAAAGCAGATTTGATAAATTTTGATTCAATTTCCTATTTCACTGATTTAGGATCTGTGTTGCCAAGGTTTCTCCCATCTTGCTCCCTCTCATACAAAGCATTGCTTCTCTCTGCAGTCGGCCCTTTTTTAAAGCATTACTACGTTCAAAGTGGAGAAATAAGCACCTTACGTCAATTATCTTGTTCAGTCTGTCCAGCAAGCTTATGGAGGAGTAGCATGTGGAAACTTCTGGAGCCGAGAGAAAACATGGTAAGTTTGGGAAACCGAGAGCAGTTCTGTGTTGCTTTCAGCACCAAGGTCGTGAGGGTGAAGGTGGGGAGAGGGGAGAGATGGTGAAGCTGCTTTGAAGCAGAGGCTACAACTTGGGGTCCTTGTACGCCATGTCCAGGAGTCCGGCTTTATCCCAAGAGTAATGGAGTATTGTTGGTGGTGGCCTTCTCAGATATGTGTTCACTCTGGCTGCAGAGTGGACAATGGACTGAAGGACCATAAAACTGAAGGGAGAGAGACCAGTTACAATAACCCAGTAATCTAAGTATAGTTGACCCTCAAACAACATAGGTTGGAACTACACGGATCCACTTATATGTGGATTTTTAAAAATAAATACAGTACAGTACTGTAAATGGATTTTCTCTACCTTGTGATTTTCTCGATAACATTTTCTTTGCTCTAGCTTACTTTGTTGTAAGAATACAATGTATAATACATATAACATACAAAATATGTGTTGACTGACTTTATGTTACCGGTAAGGCTTCTGGTCAACAGTAGGCTATTAGTCAAGTTTTGGGGGAGCCTATATACAAATTTTCAACTGTGCAAGTGGTTGGTGCCCCTAACCCCCATGTTGGTCAAGGGTCAACTGTAAATCATAATGCTGGCCTGAACAAGAGTGGGGGGATCATTGAGTCAACAGATACTCAAGAAGTAGGAATGTACTGGCCCTCCAGTCCTAATCCCCAGAACCTGCGAATATGGCGAAAGAAACTTTGCAGGTGTGATGAAAAGTAAGAATCCTGAGATGGGGGAGATGATCTTGCATTATCCAAGTGACCTCAATCTAATCACAAACGTCCTTAAAAGTGGAGAACCTTTCCTGGTTGTGGTCAGAAAAAGGTGTGAAAAGGAGATGGGTCAGAGAGATGTTATGTTGATGGCTTTGAAGATGGAGGAAGGGGCCATGAGCCAAGGAATGTGAGCGGCTTCTAGAAGCTGGAAAAGGCAAAGAAATGGATTCTCCCCTAGAGCTTCCAGAAAGGAATGCCAACACTTTGTACTCCAGTGAGACTTGTGTTGGACTTTTAACCTATAGAACTGTAGGATAAGATGTGTGTGTCATATTAAACCTTTAATTTTGCAGTAATTTGTTATAGCAGCAATAGAAAAAGAATGCATATGCAGAGGGCTCTCAGCCTAGTGCTGCCTTTAGCAGGCACTGAAGATAGTGAATGCATTGGACACAGTGACTGATTAGACATTGGCGGAGAATGAAGAATCAAGAAGTGTGCTTGGAATCCATGCTGTTGCCATGGTTTATTTTGGGAAAAGCTAAGTTTTAGAAATCTGAGAGGGGAGCCCTGGGTGGCTCAGCTGGCTGAGAGTCTGACTCTTGGTTTCGGCTTGGTGGGTGGGTCATGATCTCAGGGTTGTGAGGTTGAGCCTCGCGTCAGGCTCCACACTCAGTGGGGAATCTGCTTGGGGTTCTCTTCTCTCCGTCTCCCTGTGTATCTCCCTCCACTTTCTCTCTCTCAAAAAAAAAAAAAAAAAACCTTAAAAAAAAAAAGAAACCTGAGCCATCTCCAAGTGGACATGTTCACTAGGTGGTTGGATTTAGAGTGAGAACCTTAGAAGAGAAGTCTGAGTTACAGATTCACATTTTAGAATTAACATCGCAAAATGAATAAGATTGCTTCACTTCGTCATCCCCAGTAGATTGTTGGGGGAAAATGATCCCTCCGCTCATCCCTGATTCCTCAAACTGATTTCTGGGGACTTATACACTCTGGATTGCTTAAGTCTCTGGGGGGTATCCCTGCATCTTGGTCAGCCATTTTTGGTTGAAACCTATGTCCTAAATGTGGCCATTTGACCCAGGAAAATTCTGAAATTGGATATTACTTTCCTTGAAGCCACAAAATCTGACCAAAGAGTTATTTCCTATGTGAAAAGCAGTGCCAGGTCATGGATTTTGGTGTCACTGACTGAAGGTGGCTGATAGGTCGTTTAAGGTATTGAACAGCTCTCTCAACTACTGGCAACCCTAGCCACAAGGTGGTGTCATGATTTTTCCTACTTCTTTCTCTTACCGCCTCTAGTCCTGACAGCTAGCTCTGTAGTACCGTTGCTTTGTCTTGGATGTGAGAACACTTGAGTAAACCACCCCCTGCCCCCCTCCAATAAGTGATTCTCTGCTGTGAGGATTTCATGGCGTACCTTCTCTACCTCCAGCGACAACAGACTGACACAGGAGAGAGTCATGCTTCCACACTGACATTATTTCACACTCAGAATAAAAAAGCCCCTGTTATTGTCAGGCTAGTGCACAAGCACCAATCTGTATGTCCCAAGCACACGATCATGGACACGAACACTCTGGTTGTGCCAAGGCCTTCTCCACTTCCTGAGGCCTGCAGCAGACGTGCCTGTTGGGTAAGACGACTCACTGAGGCTTAGGGGTTTATGTCCGTTCAAGGTCCGTTGCAAGAGGATGCACCATATTATCACCATGGCGGATAGCATCTGCTAGAAGGCTACACTTTGCTTCACCCTGCGCTAGGGCACTTTATGTGTGGGGTTTCTTAGTCTTACCACGGCGTAGTAAGATGGGGATTATTATGACCATCTTTGTAACTTCATGACCAATTTCCCCCACCGCAGGTTTGCTTATTTATTTTTTAGTTCACACCAGTATTGGTTGAGTGGCATCTGGACCAGGCCCTGTGTGAGTCGAGGGGGATGGGTTGGCTACCTTCAGAGAGCTGATTTTCTGACGGCATGAATAGATAAGTAAACAGGCACTCTCCGCTGTGACAAGTGTCGCGGTGGAAGGAGGCAGCTCCTTGTGGGGACGTGGATGGAGAACCATAATGTCCTCTTCATCTTCATCATGTTATTTGCCTTTCCCTGGAGGGGCCTTATTCTACATTGATTGCAGTCCTTTATCTGTGTGTGAGAGGTGTCTGGGATACACAAATACAAAAATGCATAGATATAGTCTCCGGTTTACACTGTCTCCCACCTCAGACGCCATTAGTTCCTTGCCCTGCAAGTCAAGGGACAGCTGTCTTCCCCCATTTGTGATGAAAGGAGCAGAAGGGACACATAAACCCTGCAACAGTCAGTATCTATTACCTGGAGGCTGAAGGACAGGGCCACAACTTTATTGTCTCCCAGACACATATTTAAACTAAGATTTGATCTCCACTGGCCCCTCGGGGACGGGCCCTCCAGAGTCTCAGAACTGGACCTTTTAGGGCAGCGTCATTAGACCCTCTACCTTACCATTCAAAGCCCCAGCCCTTTCAAAGCAACCACCATTCAGCAAGATGCTGTTCACCGGAAAAAAGTGGGACTTCTGTCTGTTTCCACATGGATTTCCCATTCTCTGAAACCTTGACCTTGGTTCCTATTCACAGCCTCACTTTACTCAATTGTCCTTGTGTTTTAAAGTGTTCTCCTTGTCCTGTGCCCCACCTGTCCTTTTACTCACTCACTAACTACCTTCATCTCTCAGACCGGATTTGACTGACACCTTTGGTGTTTCTGAGTATCCATAACTGGCAAAGACCTGATTTTTATTTCTTTCTGCTTGTTCCATAGGCTGTGGCTAGCTTTTGCATCTGTTTGTTCTTCCCAAATATTACTCTCATTCAGGAACCTTCAAAGATTACTCATTGCCACGGCAAATGTTTTAAACCCTTGATCCTGTCTTCGGAAGCCAGTCTGTGTTTTGGCCCCTACATCCCTCTACTGCTCAATCCAGAGCCCACGCTCCAGCCGATGGGGACCACTTCCTGGCCTCAACGCATTCCTGCTTCTGCATAAATTACTTCATGCTCCAAATATGCTTCGTTCATTGTTTTCCTTTTTAAAATTCCCACATCTGCCTGGCTAAGTCCAAGAGCCGGTCAAAGCCTTTCCCTCCGGGGGCGGGGGTCACTGAGTGCCTTTTTACAGGCTGGAGTAATGACCTCTGTTTTGACGTCAGGTGTGTAACTTGCACGCAGCGCCTTACTACACCCTCTGGCAATTCCTTCCCTACATATCTCCCACTAGTTTGTAAGTAGTCTGAGGTCTGAAACCTTGCCTCTCTCATCTGTTTATCCCAAACACCCAAACACAATGACTGGCATTATAAGAGACGTTCTCTTACTGTTTCATGAGTAGATAAACAAATCAATATTAGCTTTACTTGCTGGAAGTTTTGAGCACATAATTTAACAGTGGCTAGGAGATAATATGGAAAATGTCACCAGGATGGCAATTTCTGATATGAAACCATCAAAACGAAAAGGATTTTACCAGGCAGAGAAGTGAAGAAGCTCATTTCAAGTCGAGGAAAGAGCTCCAGGCCATTCAGGGGCCAGGGAGAAGTGTGGTGTGGATTAAAGGTTGGGGAAGTTGTAGGAGATAATAGGCAGTTGTGTCTGGATCCGAAAGAGCCCTAACTGCTGTACTAAAGAGTTCAGACCTTATGCTGTGGCGAATGGAAGGATCACTGGCCATTCGAGATGCTTAAGGGGCAGAGCGACATCATTAGATGCAGTTGGTGCCTGGCTCTGAGGTTGTTGGTTTATTTTTTAAGATGTTGTGCGTAGGTTTTCTGGAAAGTGGCCCCCAAAAGAAGTTGTCATCCTGTATGCTAGGCTCCTGGAAAGATAGGGTTGCCCTCAGAGAACAAATGCAGGCATTTTGTCCTCTTGGCTTAGGCACAGGCCTGCCTGCCACTGGAGGTCACTGTTGTACCATGGATGTGTACCCAAGGCGGAGTGATGCCCTTTCCAAGTTGGCTTCTGCAAACTGTGAATCCGACATCCCCTGGGCAGGCTGGAAACTGCCTAGTGCAGACATCTTTCTGTCCCGATCGAGGACTGGCCTGCTGACCCGAGAAATGCGGCTGGGGAAGAGTGGTGTCTGAGGCAAGAGGGAGAGAGGCTGGAAGACCTGGCGTAGGGAGGGCTTGCGCAGTAACCAAATACGGGGATTTTCGTGCGGTCTGGATTTCATTATCCGACGTCTGGCGTGGGAGGGGCTGGATGCCCCTTTGGGTCAAGGCGACTTTTCTCCTGCTGCTTTCTGGTTTGAATCTGGTTGAGGTTAGGGAAGGTTATTGTTGTCCTGTGGGTCCATGGAGGTCAGGAGACACAATATGAGTTGGGGGGATCTCAGACTCCATCCTAGGGGAGTCTGGGGATGGGAGGAGGTCTTCCTCATCCTTCTGGGCTGTGACAACAGAGCTGCCAGGGAGGGGAGGGAAATGGAAACTGAGGCCCACTCCTTAAACACGCTCACCTCCAGTGGACTGTACCCAGGGCTGGGCCTCAACAAGGTCTCCAGGAGAACAGCAGAGAAAGGAAAGAATGGGTGTTTCTAATGAGACACTCTGTGCCAGGTCTTTGTATGTAGTTTCTCACTCAATTCTTCTAATAAATGTGTACACTCGGTATTGTTTTGCCCATTTATTATTTGAAGAGATTGAGGTTTAGGACCCCCATGTGAACCCATGTCTCTTGGAATACAAAGAGCAAAGATGGCAAAGGAATTCCTTGTGGACACCTTCTGAGGATTGAGTCATGTAGGGGAACCGAGTCTCCGGCTATGTAGTTCTGGTAATAACTTACTTCCACATTGGTTGAGAGTCACTTCTGCTAGGAGTTGAGTAACTTTCTCATAAGTGATCATTTTTTATGACTTTACATAGGCCCAAGCACTTCTACACACGTTAACCCATTTGATCCTTAAAATAAATATCCCCATTTTTGTGGATGAAGTATCTGAAACCTGAAATCTGAGATCAGAAGGATTTGATTTGCCCAAGATCACATAGTTAGTGATAGCTGTGGGATTCAAACTCAGGTCTTTTTATTCCAAATGCAGCACTCTTTCCAGCACACTGTTATTATACTCCTGGGTACATCTTAGATGATGGGAAAATATTGTACCATAGAAGTCATTTACAGGTCATGGAGCACAACATTTTGTTTTTAGAGATGAGGACATTTCAACCCGGGAAGCTTAAGTCCCTTGCTCAAGTTCATATAGCTCCGGGGTGAAAAATGTTATCTTCCTAAGTTAGGGTTCCCAGATTTAGCAAATAAAAACACAGGATTCTTAGTATCGATGAGATATACTTGTCCTTAAAAATTATTCATTATTTATCTGAAATTCAAATTTAACTGGACATCCTGTGTTTTATCTGGCAACCTTATCCTAAGTCCAGAGAGGGAAAGCTAAGCTTGCTTTGAGTTTTGGAAATGAAAATATTTTCAAAAGAGCACCCTGAGTACCCTTAAAGAAGTAGGAAGACTTTGTATGGTTATATCCTGGCTTTGCCAACCAGAACCTCCCTGAGCTGAGCTTGTTCTACCACGACACCTAACAGGTTCGTTTTTAGGGACACCTATGAAAAAACAATTGCAAAGCAGTTTGAAAATGCAAAGGGCTTCAGGACAATTATGAAAGAAACCAGCCCAGTTAATCATACCAACTACTCAAGGGAAACCAAATCATGGAAAGAAATCCCCAACGGGCATTAAGGGGACTACCCTTCCTATGCACACCTTTAATCAAGATTCATAAGGAAGACAGCTTGTTCCCTTTGGAAACTATTATGTAATGAAATCAACCCTTCATTGTACTTGCAGATTAATTACTGGATTTATTCTTCTTACTCAGTTTATTTCTAGGTATTTGAATATTTTTTGTTGATATTCTTTATTTGACTAAAACAAACGATGATAAATAGTAATAATGGTTTGCCCTGACCAGATGTAAGTATGCTGATTTTAGAGCTGATGGTAAGGATATAAATATTAAGGGAGCTTCATGCTTCTTAAATATATGTATTTAACTATAAAGAGAATTTCCCAGTCCATTGTGTATATCAATGTAGGGCTTGTAATGATCAAGCTCTGTGTCTATGGGGTGATCCTCCCTGATTCTGGACAGAAAAAAATTGTTGGTTCTTAAGGTTACATGGTCATAGAGTGGACAATAATGCACGGATGTTTCTCCTAACGCTATATAAACATTGGCAATTTGAACTTTTTGTTTTCTATGTCAGAGCAGTGTCTTCTGCCTCTTACCACCTTTCTCATTCATTCACCATTTGTATTTCCCTCTCGTTACTCATTATTTCAACAAATATTTTTCGAGCACCAGCTGTGAAGCACCCACAGTGTAGGAGCTGGGGACACAGGGGTGAAAGACACAGCTCTGTCCTCAACATGCTCACAGGCTGGAGGAGGAAGACGGGCCTGTAAACAGTGAGGTTGAGCAGAGTAAATGTGAAAGCAAAGAGGAGAAGGCAGTTAAATTCTTCCCTCCTGGGGGGAGGTAGGAAAGGAGCAGAAATGTCAGTTTCAGCCAGAGAACAATATTTAAAAGGCAGGGGATTTTTGAAGGACCCAGCGTGGGTCATGAATGACAAGAAGTTCACAGTGGAATGAAGGAAAATAAGGCTGGGTGGATAGTTGAGGTCCATGTCATTTGTATGTGAAATGAAGGGGTTTGGATTTAATGGGAAGTCATTGGACATCTTTAGCAGGAGCGTGATAGCCATTTGGTTTTAAAGGAAAAGACCTGGGAGAGACAAGTCTAGGATAAGTGGGAGTGGGGAAAGATCAGCAGAGAGGCCAGTTAGGATGCCACTGTGTCCAAAGGGATGATTTGGAACTGGTGAAAAGCTTGGGCTAGAGGGGCTGGAAAGGAGGAACATAGACTGCCTTTGATTGTATTCCATTTTAGTTCTTTTTTTTTTTTTTTTAAGATTTATTTATTTATTTGTGGAGGGGTGCAGAGGGAGGGGAGAGAGAGAATCTCAAGCAGACTCGACACTGAGCATGAAGCCCAATACGGGGCTTCACCTCACGACCCTGAGATCACAACCTCAGCTGAAATCAAGAGTCAGATGCTTAACTGACTGAGCCACCCAAGCGCCCCTCCCTTTTATTCTTTTGACTCTTCTCATCTTCAGGTCCTGCAAAACTCAAAGCAGCAGTTGAGTAGGATGATATAAGCATGCTCCAATTAGAGGAGGTGTTGCCAGAGTTGGGAAGGGTCCATAGAGAGCTCACAAGGATGTCATTATGAGGATATTTCTGCAAATGTTAGTCCAGGTCCAGCTTCTCAATTATTTTTTATTAATGATTTGAAGATAGAAACTTTGGTCAAATTTGTAGATGCTAGAGAGTTGAAAGGGATAGTTAATACAATGGATGAAAAAATCAGATTCCAAACAGGTAACTAAAATATTCAGAGATCTGCTAAATCTAATAAGATGAAATTTAATAGGGATAAATGTAAGATTCTGCAATTGGATCAAATAAATTAATGAATAATTACAGAATGGAGACAAATCTTAGTTTATAAAGATGAGGAGTTTTAGGTGATAACACATTGATACGATGTCCCTCCTTTCAAAATTAATGGTTTCTTATGCTGTTTCTTTCTTTTTTAAAAAAAAGATCTATTTATTGTGAGAGAGAGAGAGAGCAAGCGGGGTGAGGGGCAGAGGGAGAGGGAGAGAGATCATCCCAAGCAGACTCCCTGTTGAGTGCAGAGCCAAATACAGGGTTCCATCCCATGACCCCAAGATCATGACCTGAGCTGAAATCAAGAGTTGGATGCTCAACCTAATGAGCCACCCAGGTGCCCCTCTTTTTTTTTTTTTTTTAAGTAGGCTCCACACCCAACATGGGACTTGAACTCATGACCGTGAGATCAGGAGTCCTATGCTCCACCAACTGAGCCAGCCAGGCACCCCTCTTAATGCTGTTTCAGTAGGTGTATGGTATTAGGGTAATAGTGCTCTAAAAAATAGATCCCTAAATCTCAGTGGTATAATATAATTGAAATTCAAAGCTTGCTCTATTAACTGTCCAAGCCAGATATTCTGTGTCTTGTGTGTTATTTCTGTCTACATGGAGACCCCTATCCCGGGGTTCTTCCATCTGGAGGACTCATCAATTCTCTAAGCTTTGGCCTCACTCTCATTTGCATCTGGCTTGATAAAGAGGAAAGAGAGAGGAGAGAGGGGATCTCTGATTCATAAAAATCTCAGTCTGAAGGTATCATAGATCATTTCCCCTCACATTTCATCAGGTAGGGAGACTAGCATATACAGTTCCTGGATGGGCAACTGTTTCTAGTGACAAATTATGTTATGGAAGTAGGAAGACACATACTGCTGAATTGTTTTACTGTCTATGGTCTTTATGCCATCCAGAATGGAGGCGGTATCTTTAGCCTTGGTCAGTTTCCAGTTCATGGATTCCTATCAATTGAGAGTGTCCCATTTTAGGAGGGAAATTGACAAAGTGAAATATTTGGAAGCAACTGAATAGAACACACAATGGAAAGATCTGTGAATGTTTATTGTAGAAAAGAGAAGACCCAGGAGGAACACAATGGCCATCTCTAGCCGTTGGAAATTATCTTCAATGTTACTGTTCCCCAGGGTTCTGTGTGTATGCTTCTCCTTTCTGTACCTGGTTGTATTCTGTGACTGGTTGATCATACACCATCTTAAGCTCATATTATTCATTTAGATGCTGGGCTTATTGCTCCAATTCAGTCTTTCCTCTGAGTTGACTTGTATCCATTTACTAACCATTCATCTTAACTGGTGGGGTTTTTTTTGTTTTGTTTTGTTTTTTAAGATTTTATTTATTTATTTATTTGAGAAAGAGAGAAAGAGCACAAGCAGGGGGAGTGGCAGACAGAGGGAGAAGCAGGCTCCCTGCTGAGCAAGGAGCCTGAAGCAGGGCTCCATCCCAGGACCCTGGGATCATGACCTGACGCAAAGGCAGAAGCTTAACCGACTGAGCCACGCAGGCGCCCCCATCTTAACTGGTGTTTTAAAGCGACACCAACAAATCCAGCTTCAGCTCATTCTAACACCTCCAACATGTTGTACCAACAACTGGCAGTACCAATAGCCATTCAATTACTCCAATTAGAAGCCAAAAAGTCATCTTTGAACTGCCACCTCTCTTTTACCATCTTCATTAAGTTTTCCAGGCGTATCAATTTTATTTCATAAATATTTCTGAAATGAATTCACATTAGTACAGAGTGAATTCAGGTTTTCATCATTTTTCAGTTTTTCACCTGGATAACTGAAATAACTTCTTAAATGGTTTTGCCTCTTCTATCTTTGTTTTTCCACACCACCACCAGAATGATCTAACAAGAAGGTAAATCCAGTTTTATTATTCTCTGTTTTAAACCATTTTGGAGGTTCTAGGTATGACATACAGGTCTCTCTATCAGATTCTTGCCTTTGTCTCTAACCCCATTGTATACCTTTCCTTCCTTATATCATTTCGCTTGTAGTTCCTTGAATATACCATACTATTTGCCATTTCTGTACTTTTCCTGAAATTTTTCTCTTTAGAAAATGACTTCCTTCGCTAACTCTGATTTGTCCTTACAAATGTAAGATTTCCTTTAACTTCCCAAATCTGGAATAAGTGCCCCTTTCTATACATCTGAACACTGAGTATACTAGTATACATCTGTCTCCCCATTACAATGTAAGTATCTCTAAAGCAAGGACCATGCCTCATTCATTCATGCATTCATTCATTCAGTATCTAGTACCCAGCACAATGCCTGGTATACGTTCAACAAATGTCTATTGACTTCGACTGCCCCGTGGAAGAGAGAACAGCTTTAGTCTCATAATGTTCTCTCAAAATGCAAAACCATACTAGCAGGTTTTGGCTTTTATTAGGTGGTAATGCATAAAATCAGTAACTGACTTTAGAAAGCAGTGGGTTTCCTCTCACTTGTGGTATTCGAGTAGAGGCTGGAAGAGCCACTTGATAAGGTATCATAGTTGGGATTTAAGCAGCCATTGGAGGCTTAGACTTGACATCCCATAACATCCCAGTAAACTCTGACATTCTTTAGTTTTGATTCACATTTAATTTTTTATAAAACAAATGTATTTTAATCATCTGAAGTGTATTAGGGGACGTCATAATCGATGGCCTTAGAAAATGTTTTAAAGAGGAAACAGACACAAAGATCTGTAGGTAGGAAACCTAGTCTAAATAAGATAATATATATCTTAATGAGCTTTGGAAAAATAGAAATTTTTTTTTAAGTCAGACCCCTTCACCTCACTTTTCTGATGTCCATGCATATTACAATAGCTGGGCCACAAAGGGGGCTAAGACTTGTATTTGAGATGCTTTAATGAGCAATGATTATTCTGTTATGTTACCTTCTGTACCTCAAATATCTACATATTTAGTTTCTCGTAAAGGATTTAAAAAAGAAAATAACTAATTGCTCAAGAGCCCATGAATATGATCCTTTGAGGGCTCTGGACCACTGCTTTGATTCTTGTACCTATTTAAAGTAATTGGACCCTTACTATTTTAGTGACCTCAAATTGCAAATCCTTTGGTCTAGCTTTTCTGGATTGCAACATTTAGAAAGGAAACAGCATTAGGCAAATAAAATAAACGTTTTCTTTTTCCAGGAAAGAACTCTCTTTTTATCTCCTGGGCCACCTTTGCCTTCAGAAGCTGAAACTCAAGGAGAAATGTAGCTTTTCATGATCTGGCCTTTAAGCCTGCCAGTAAATTTTATTCTCCGAATGTACAGGAGGCTTATTTTTCTATCAGTCTTTAAGAACGATGACCCCGTTTTTCTCACAGTAGGATGCGCATGCACTTTTCTACCTTCCTTGCATGAAAAACAATGTGTTTGTTTGTTTGTTTGTTTTGTTTTGTTTTTAACACATGTAAGCTCTTTGAGGGGAGGCATATTGCCATTATTTAAGAAAGAGCTGGTGGGAAGAGCGCTGGATCTGGAATTAGGACCCCAGTTTTAACTCCAGGCCTGGCTCTTGTTGTCTGGGAGCTCTGACCCCAGCCTACAAAATGAGGTATTTGGACAAAATAGCCTCTAAAGCTCCCAGCTACTCTAATGTTCTGTGTTCTCAGAGTCTAGATGGCACCTCCCTAATGCTTGCTTAAGTTGGGTTTGGCCAACTTAAATGAAGAAAATGACCTAAAGCTGGTGTTTTAAGTTCAAACCCAAGTTCCTCATTACATTTTGCACAAAGCACACTCCTCCAGAAAGAATGATGCTGTTTACCCTGGAGTCCCTTTCATGGACACCCCCTACCTCCATACAAGGACTGTTTATCAGTGATCGTTAAATGAAAGCATGGGATTCTGTTTATAACAATTACTTCCAAATTTTCCCCTCTTCCGCCAGTAGCTTTCTACTCCAATTTATCCTATAAACTATCACAAGTTTAATTTTCCTACTGATTTCCTCTCATTCACCTGATGAAAAATGCATGTGAGCTCTTCATTGTTTATGGGAAAAAAAAGCGCCATATTCCTTTATATGCAGTTCAAGGCTCCATACTATGGCCCTGGTCTATCTTTCCAAATTGGTCACTGAACATACTCTGTGCATAAAACCTCTGTTCCAAGCAGACTGAAAACTTCATTGTTGTTGGCAGGTGGGGAGATGAGGTGCTTGTTTACCTGCATGCCTTTGGTCACGCTAGTTTCCCTTGCTCTGACATCCCCATTCTTATTGTTTAGAAATAAATGGAATTTTTTTTTAGAAATTTAATTTAAATTAAAATTTGATTTAAAGTTGAAATAGAAATTCTTTCCATTTTTTACAGTCAGTTCAAATCCATTCCACTGTCTGTCCCTGATCCCCAAAGCCCGCCATGACAGCTCTCGGCAACTGTGTAGATCCATAACCGATTCAATGTCAGCATTTAGCCCTGACGTGTTTTGAATAATTATATATTTGGCACTTAGCAGGAACTACCTACAGTGCTAAGGTGTGTTTTTCTTGTTTTCTCACTAGATTAAAATCTCCTTGAAAGCAAGGATAGGGGCTTACCCATATTTGGATCTTCAGGGCTTACTAGTCTATATTCCCATATTATTTTGTTCAAATCACCAATAAGGTATTGATTATAGGACTTAGTAGCTATTTACAGTTCTGTCTTCATAGCTGAGCTATGAGTTTTTTTTGATTTAAAAAGAAATAACACCTGGCTTTTTTCCCTGGTGGGGAGCCCCAGTGCCTGGCACATACATGGTAGACACTCAATAAATGTTTGTTGAAAGAATGAATGCACTCAGATTTGACTTTGCCAGAAAGAGCTGACTCTGTGAGAAGTTGATAAATTGAACTGCTTTATGATCAGTCTAAAACATAGAAGGTGATTGCCTCTGAAAATGAGATGCATCTTTTCTTTGTTTCTTGGCATTTTTCCTATTAGGAATAGAACTTGAGCAGATTAAATAGGACTCAATCTTGAATCCACAAATGACACCAAGCCTGAAATGATGCTGAGGTTGGAAGCGATTTAGTTCACTTGAATTTTATTTGGGGGATAATGTTTTCCTTCTGGGAAGAGAAATGCTAATGAAAAAATCGCCTCCCGACTACAACTCAGAAGTAATAGGAATCTGGCCAGAAATATGATCTTATGAAAATTCTCCAAGCAAAGCATCTTATACTTATGTCTATGCCTTTGGATTGACATTCTGATGTTTGCCTTTCTCTGGTTTCCAGAGCTCAGGGTGGAGAGAGGCGCCAGGGTAACAAGCCAAATAGGTCTATTATGGGATGTCATGCTCACTGGGCATGAGTGCTGTCTCCTAGGACATTTATAGCGTTTATTACTCAGTCCAACTTTAATAACACATGGACAAGCCTGGGGCCATTTGTAAAGGATCTGAGAGTTTTGTTATGAAAGTCTGTATCATAGAATTAGCGGGTCTCAGGCTTGGACTGGATTGGAAAGATGATCTCATCAAAGGACCCCCAGCTCTCTACTGGAGAAGAACTGCTTTCAATATTCCTGACATTCTAAATGGTCATGGGTGTTAGGGGACCATTTATAAGAGTAAGTTAACAGATGGTGACTGTTAAGTTATAAGTTAGGATATGGGCAAAGTGGCAAATGCTGACGCTACTTTTACCCTGGGGCTAAGGGAGCCTGTGAAAAGGTGGGACAAGGGAGGAGTGACCAGCCGTCCTAACCTTTCTGCTAGAAACCCGAGAGAGGAGAACATGATGGGGATCAATGATGTAAGTCAACCAAGAAAGATTCCAGTATCTTCTAGATCAGTGCTTCTCAAACTTTAATGTTCAGCAAATCACTCGGACATCTTGATAAGATTCAAATTCAGATTCAGGAGTTCAGGGGCAGGGGTCTGAGATTCTGTATTTTTAACAAGGTTCCAGGTGGTGCCAATGCTGCTGATACATGAACCACATTTTGAGTAGTAAGATTCTAGAATCTACTATACTGATCAGGTTGTTGGGATTTGAGCCCCATGTTAACCATCTCAAATAGAAAAGAAACAGATTCTTAACTCATACTGATGAAAAGATTACTGAGTAATAGGTGATCAGAATTTTAAAAAAATCTTCAAGGTAGTCCAGTTAATTGGTTTCCAATTTAAAAAAATTTTTTTTTTCAATTTCTTTTTTAAAAGCAAAATTATATGCAGAACCTCAGTGTATATAAACCAGCTCAAAGCTTTGGTGTTTTGATTAAGTCTGGAACAGAAGCTTGGAACCCATTCATCCTCCTATGACTCCTAGGTCATTTCCTTGGAACCCTAGGACTCTGAATAATACTGTTTGAAAACTACTGACCTTCTTTAATGCATTAGGAAATAATAAAGTGGAACCCAAATCCAAATCCTGATCGCTAGTGTGATGTTCTTTCCAATATGCAAGGCAGCATAATTTATTACCTTGGCTTAGAAGCTGATTATCATTGATATGGGCTATCTTTGGCTCTTGGGGCTCTGGTCAGTCTCTCACCCAGTACGTGGTGTTTGCTACATCTCTTGCACCCACAGCTAACCACTTTGGCTGGGGAAAGTCATCGGCTTTTGGAGCCCCCACTTCTGACTTATAAAATGAAAACAATTATAACCTCTAAATATATCACCAGTACAGAGTGTCCAGAACCTTCGGGGAACTAAATAAACACTGAGTGAATGTAAATTAAGTGAGGGCAGAAGCTGCCCTTCTCTTATCTACCCCTCTGAATGCCTTGCATGGTGCCTGTCATAGGCAGATACTTGATAACTATTTGTTAAATAAATGAAGAATGATGATATCATAGGCAGGAAACTATTTTTTAAACTTGTGTTATAAAAATTTAAGGGATCATTAGGATTATCATCATAATCAAATAAGCTCTAAATTGACTGTGGTGCTCTGCTGGGTGTTGACAAAAAGAGAGCCACATTATCTCTGTCTCTGGCATCTGGTCACTCACAACCTCTGACAAACTAGGATTGGCATATACAGGGCTCAGTAAGAGTTGCACATAAACCTAATCCTTTAAAAAGGGATTAGAAAGGAAGATTTTACATAATACACAAATACGGAAATGCATTTTTACATTGAGGTACAAAGGCAACTATATTTTGGGTGGAAAGTAAAGAAAGTCACAGATAATTTTATTTTCACACAAGGCAGGGCAAGGGATTTTGTGAGCCTTCCTCTGAGAGACGGGAGAAGGCATTCTGAAAGAAATGGAATTTTCAGAATCTTGCAATTCCCAGTTCTTTTGGCAACAGGGGGAAGCATTCATCAGAGTGGAAGTTAGACTATCATCTGGCTCGCTTCTGGGTAACGGCCAGTATAGAAAACAATTGCACTTTATATAAAGAATTGCAGAGCACACAAGTACAAACTCTACTCCTCATCCGGGTCTTGTTTGTTTTACTGGGGATCAAGACATGGGGGACATAGTGCCCAGATGAATTTACTGGGGCTGGTCTGTGACATGAAGACTCTGCAGCAAGCATGTGCACTTTAAACAACGGCACCAGGATGAATTTATCTTCTTATTTGCAAACCGCCTGACGGAGAATATCCGCTGGTTCCGCTGGAGAAAAGAGACTTCCTGAGACATGATGTCATTTTTGCAAAGGGGAAACACATGTTGAGTCCTGCAGCACAAAACAATACGGAGGTGCTGATAGCTCTGCTGTCAGTCACATGACAGGATACAGGGTGGGCTGGGCAGTGCTACCCAGGAGCCTTTGGCGCATGGGGGTGGGGGAGGGGAAGGGGGAAAAAAAAAAAAAGGCTCGGGGACTTTTTAAATATGGGGACTGCGTTAAGGTTATGAGAGCCTGGAAGGAATGTTTTTCAGTGTTTCCTGAGAATGATCCTTGTGTTGGGAACACAGGATTATCACACATGGGCTGCTGCTTTTATCACTCCCGACCCAGTAGGTACTTAGAGCGTTTGTGTAAAGAAAAAGTTTTGGTGAATCTGCATTTACAAATTCGGCAAAATAAGTGACGCTTTTATCAGCCGTATCATTCTTAATGAATTTTTCATGAGATTAGCTCATGGTGCTCTCCCAGAGTGGCGGGCTGCACATTGGGACAAGGGCTTCGAGGACACTCTGGGTTTTCCTTTCCCGGAACACTTACGTTGATGCATACCCACGTGTCAGGGAGAAGTCAGGGCTCTGCCAGGAAGCAGATTGATGAAGGTGATACCTATTTACATTTCTCTCCATCTCTGTAGCTAGCTAGCTAGTATCAGCTAGCTGCACCCCTCTGTTTTTAGGTGCTACGTACTGATAAAGGTGAAAGTCACTCACTTTTCTTCGTTACATAGTTATTTTTCTAGTTACTGAGATGATCAGAATATAAGACGTGGCTACCCAAAAGTGGATTCCTCTCAGACCAGTGTCCCCGGAAGCACCTGGGAGTTTGTTAAAACTGCAGAGCTCAGATTCCACTCTGGGTGAGTCACATGAACAGTAAATCCGAGAAACAGTGGCAGAAGTAATACCTTAGGGGAACAGACAAGATGAAGAAATGACTTCGGGAAGATGATAATGGAACGCTGACCTGTGCCTTGAAAAATGGGTAGCTGGAAATTGGCACCAAGATTTGGTAGTGAGAAAACAGTGGATTAGAGAACAGGGATCATCCAGTAGGCGGATGTGTTATGGGGAAGGTGGGAGATGAAATGGACAGAACCTTTAGGGCAGATTACCATACTAGAAGTTTAGGCCTTTTCAGTGTAGATATAAAAATGTGATTGCTTGATGCTTACCTAGTAATAATTGTAATAGTAATAATAACACTAACAATATTATGTTATATTATTAAAATTATAGTGATTGCATGTAAATTTTTATTTAGAGTTTTTTTTTTTTTTTTCATAAGAGATACTATTTCATTAAGTCCTTACAAAAACTGTGCATGATAGGGGCTATTACTATATTCATTGAGGGGCAGGTTAGCGAAGAGGTAAAGAAAATCTTTTTTTTTTTTCAGCACTTTGAAGGTATAGTCCCATTGTCTTCTGACTTGCGCTATTTCTGGTAAGAAGTCTATGGAATAGGTTTTTTTCCCTTTCAGGTAATATAATGTGCATTTTTTTCTGTGTATGCTTCTAAACTTTTCTCTTTATAATTTTTTTTTTCACCATTTTGTTGTGATGTGAATTGATGTTTTTTAAAAAACCAAATTTGGAAAAATCTAGCCATGACTTGTTTACTTTTTCTGTCCTCTCTTTCTGGGATTCTAATTACACGTGTATTAGATGCTTGAGGTTGATTTGTAGGTCACCAAGACTGTCCATTTAACTCTCAGTCCCTTTTTCTCTGTTATACTTTAGTTTAGATAGTTTTTATTGCTGTGTTTTCAAGTTTATTGATATTTCTTTTAATATGCTATAATCCAGTAGATTTTCTATTTGGATATTGTAGTTTTCATTTCTAGAAGTTCCATATTTTTTTCTATGTGTGTTTTATATCTTTCATTTCTTTCCACATTTTGTTTATGTTTTCTTTTAAATTAAGGGTTAGTAAACTATGGCCTGTGGGCCAAATCTAACTGATGATCTATGAGCTGAGAATGGGTTTTACATTATAAAGGGATATTTTAAAAATAAAAATAGAGGTGCCTGGGTGGCTCAGTCAGTTAAGCGTCTGCCTTTGGCTCAGGTCATGATCTCAGGGTCCTGGGGTGGAGCCTAATGTTGGGCTCCCTGCTCAGCGGGGATGTCTGTTTCTCTGTCTCCCTCTACTCTTCCCCCTGCTCGTGCTCTCTCTCTCGCAAATAAATAATAAATAAATAAGTCTTTACAAAATGAAAAAATAAAAATATTCAATAGAGACCATATGTGGTCCACAAAGCTCAACATATTTGCTGTCTGGCCCTGTACAGAAGAAGTTTGTGCTTCTCCTGCTTTAAATCCCTGATTTAAATCCTCTAAAAGCTGTATTAAAGTCCATGTGCTAATTCTGTTACCTCTGTCATTTCTGGGTCTGTTTCTATTGACTTATATTTTTCTCCTTGTGTGCTGCTTCTTGACAAGTTTAGTAATTTTTTATTAGATGTTGGACCTTATGAATGTTATGTGTTGAATATTTGCACTTGTTGTCTTTCTTTAAAAATGTTGAGGTTAGGGGCACCTGGGTGGCTCAGTCAGTTAAGCATCTGCCTTCTGTTCAGGTCATAATCCCAGGGTCCTGGGATCGAGCCCCACGTCAGGCTCCCTGCTCAGTGGGGAGCTTGCTTCTCCCTCTCCCTCTGTCCCCCGGCTTGTGCTCTCTCTCTCTCACTCTTTATCTCAAATAAATAAATAAAATCTTAAAAAAAAGAATAGATTAAAAAAATGTTGAGGTTAAAAAAATAATAAATAAATAAATATGTTGAGGTTAGTTCGGCAGGCTGTAAAATTCCTTATAGATCAACTTGATACCTTTGAGGCTTTGTTTTGGGACTAAAGTAGCCACACTACCAAGGTGTGACTTTTCTGGTGTCTTTTCTCGATGCTTTGCATGTTCAACAAGGTCTCTCCATTCTGGTTGATAGTTACTAGAGAACTTCTAGGCATGTGTGAGCTCAGGAAGTCACTCAGCTTATAGCTCCCTTGGAAATGAGTCAATTTTTGTCCTGCATTGTAGAATTTCTTCATAAACTTGCATAGATTAGTGTTTAGCCAAAAACCTGAAGGGACTATTATGTAGATTTCTGGATCTCTTTCTTGGCATAGTTCTTTCCTTTCCCATACTCTTCCCCTCAAGTCCCATCTTCTTTATTGTACCTGCACTCTCTCTCTCTTTTTTTTTTAAGTAGGCTCCATGCCCAGTGTGGAGCCCAATGCAGGGCTTGAACTCATGACCCTGAGATCAAGACCTGAGCTGAAATCAAGGGTCTGGCCTTTAACCAACTGAGTCACTCAGGCACCCCTGAACTCTTATCTCCCACTCTTCAGCTCAGTAAAACCCTGGGGCTATGCTTGGGTTCCCACTGTGTAGGGCAGCCTTTACCTTGCGTCCAAAGAGAAAGATAGGCCTCATAGCAATCACTTTGCCATTTCCCTCCTCTCCTGGATTGCAGCCCTGTGCTGCCTGTAGTCCAATCTCTGAGAATAGCTGTTTTGTGTATTTTGTTTAGCTTCTAGTTGTTTATAACGGGAGAGCAAGTCTTGTGCCACTTACTCTTTCATGGGTGGAAGCCAAAAGCATGGGCATTTGAGTTAGGTGTACTTGTTTTCTAGTTCTGACTCTGCACTTCCTAGCTGTGGACCTTAGGCTAGCGATTAACTTCTGTGAGCATCTGATTCTTATTTGTAGAACAGGGATGATAATAGGATATTTGTGAGGATTAGATTGAGGCAGTGCATGTCAAATATTAACAAAATACCTAGAAAATAATAATAGAAAATAAACACATGATGGTTATTATTAGCATCTCATTTTTTTGAGCAGGAGGGAGGAGAGATGAAGTCGCCTGTTCAATATCCTACAGTAAGCAGTTGAGTTGGTCTTCCTCCCAGGAACTACAGCTCCTAAGCCCCTGTTTTTTGTCAGCACTGACCATGTCTAGCTCATAAAGGAGTGGTTGAGCCGCAGAGACCAAAGCATCAAAAAGTCCAAGAAAGGGCCACCCTTGTGCAGAATGTCTTATACAAAATGAAAGGTTCTGAATCATGACTAGATCTGAATGGAAGCTCAGCCTGGGCCACAAGTTTGCTGCTTGCAAGGGGCAGACACTACGTAATGGTGAGGCATATGCTAACATTTAGAACGAGTGGGTTTCTTCCTTACTGAGCATTAGGTTACACTGTAGTCTTCTACTAATTGATTCAGCCAATATGGTTTTAATTGTTCCTACTTCCATTCTCTTCCTCCACCCACATTACTGGGGTGCTTCAATTAGACCAACTCTACCTTTTCCAGCTGTCTACCACCCCCAGCTCCGTGTGTGAAAGATCACTTTAGTGCAGGGGCCTCCTGAATGCCCTAAGTGGGTAATCAGGCCTTGAAAAGGCCATCTGGACAGTCTAAGACATGTGTGCCAAAGCGGGGCACCAAGATGGACCTCACTTGTCCTGAGGCTGAAGCCATAGGGGAGTTCTGACAGCTTCCAGATGCAGAGAGCATGAATCTTGGTGAAGGTTTGGTTTGGATTCTGTTCTCAGCTCTATGACTTGCTAGCTGGGTAGCATTGGGCTAACTAACCTCTTTCAGCTCCTAGTCTATGAAATGATGAAAATAGTTACTTAAAAAAAAAGATATTTATTTATTTATTTGAGAGAGAGGGAAAGAGAAGAGAGAGAGAGAGAGAGCACGAGAAGGGGGGGGCAGAGGGAGAGGGAGAATCAGACTCCCTCCTGAGCATGGAGCCCAATGTGATCCCAGGACCCAGAGATCATGACCTGAGCTGAAGTCAGATACTTGTCCAAGTGAGCCACCCAGGGGTCCCGAAAATAGGTACTTTTTAAATTTAAATAAGATAATGTATATAACACACCTCAAACATAGTTAAGAATTGACAAAAATAACAACATTTTCCCCTAAATAGTAAGGGAGTCTCCCCACAAAATCTAACTTTTCCTCTCAGATGTCCATTCCACTTGATTTCCTCCCAGATTCCTGGACAGCTAGGAGCCTGGAGCCTGTGTTAATGTTGCTCTGATGACCACTTTTGTTCATCGACAGAACCCTGAGCAGGGTTTAATCTGCCAAACAGAAACCATAGGCATTTTTAAAGGCAGAGAATTTCAGGTTAAGGATTTGTTAAATGGCTCTTGGAAGAATGAAAAGGCAAAGAAGGAACAGCAAAGTGACATGGAGTTGCTAGGACTGTTCCCTTGGAAGGACAAAGAGACATGTCTGGAGTATTAGATCCCAGAGCTTTGAGGAATGACCACATGAAGATGGGACTGAGAAGAGGGCGTTCTAACCTTGCTGGGGCCTCAGGAGCTCGGTTTGGGGAGCCTGCGGAGGTGGGAGTCAGACATCTGAAGAAGGGGTCCAGCTCAGCTGGTGCTGGTATCTCTGAGGGGGCCCCATGATAAGGGAGGGTGAGAAAGCTGGACCCTGAACCAGTTGGTCCTGGAATTAACTGCCACCCCTGAGATGAAACACTTTCTGGGCAGCACTTACAGAAACAGCAAGTAAACAGGAAGAAAAAGCCCCCTCTCCCTCCTCTGGTCTTGCAGTCCGTTGACAGAGCCCAACAGGGATCTGGCTGGCAAAGGAGGAGCGAGGGTTTCCGAGTCCCTGCCCAGTGTCAAGAAGCAGAGTCCAGAGGAGTAGGTTGGGAGCTAAGAAACAATAGCTGAAAAGCCAGCACAACTTGCTTTGTACACTGACCCCTGACCTTTTCCTGATCTCTTTGGCTCCTGGCTCCCAGATTCGCTTCCTGTTTACAAGCTTGCCTCTGTGCTAGAACTTGATATTTCATCCCATTTATGCAGCTCTAATCTTTGGGGTTCTCTCCTTGATTAGGATTTGCATTAGTTAAGACTCTTTTGGGTACAAGACGCAGAAGGCCAACTTGACCTAGCTTAAACACTTTAGTGTGGGGCCATATTGGATGATGTAACCAGGAAGGACAAGGTGCAGCTGGGGGCAGTTCAGACAAGGACACAGCACTGCTTGTATTCCTCCTCCATTCCTGGTCTGATTTTCTCACGAATTGGCTAATTCTCTTCCCTTGTAGGCAGACTTCTCAGTGGATGGTCGATGGCAACCTGTAGCTCTGGGCTCAAGGCTCACCACTGTATAGGAAGAAAGAGTTTTCACTCTCCTGGCTCCAGAGTGGAAATTCTAGGAATTCTGATTGGCTGGCTTTGGTCTTAGGTCTTCTCCTTGGACCAGAGGAGAAGATACTAGGTTTGTAACTTAGCTGAAGTCTTGTGTCCACCCCTGTGAATTAGCATGACTAGAAAAAATGAGTGAGAGTATCAGGAAAGCAAGATCAGCAGTTCTCCACAATAATTTTTATTTAATTATAGACAAGAATTCCTCCATTATCCATGTAAAACAATGACAGATGGAGGTTGTGCCCTGATCGATCTGTTTTGGGCAGTACCTTGATTATATTGTCTTATCTATAGATACCAGGTAGTCCAGAGTTTGGCATTTTTGTAGGGTTCCTATGAATCATGTTGTTGGATAATTGGGACACTCAATAAATGACAGCTCCTCTTACTTTTTTTAAAACCAGGGTTCTGAAAAAACTGGAGAAAGCCATAGGATCCCCTTGATCTGTGACAATAAAGACATGAAATTGTTCTCATTAAATCTTTCATGTATTACCTTCCTTAAAAGTTGGGTCAAAAGAATGGAAGTAAGGAAATATATCGATCGGTTTCCAAGGAAAGAATCAGTGAGGCAACAAATATATCCCAATTCAGGGACAACGTGCTAGGTATAATGGAAGATTTCAAAAGAAATATGGAATATTCAGACTTAACCCCTAGTGATGTAATCATGTAAGTGGGGAGACAGGAGGAATACACAGTTTTATTTATTGGGCACTTGCCCAGCGGCTGTCCCAAATTATCCCAACCCTCTCAGGTTCTCAGTCCCTCCTCCTTATTCTTTCTTCTTCCATCTCCCGTTTCTCCCTTTCCTTTCCTGCCTCCTATTGGAGGCCACTGTATTAGTCAGGGTTGACCAGAGAAACAGATCAGTAGGAGGTATATATTAAGAAGTTTATTGTAAGATTTTGGTGTACATGATTGTGGGGGCTAGCCAGGCAAGTCTGAAGTCTGTAGAGCAAACTGTGAGGATTGTGTAAAATTGAATCAGTCATTTTTTCCTCATTTAATTTGCCCTCCTAATCATTTTTCCTTTAAATTATGCTTTTAGACTTCCAAGCTGAAGCCCTGAAACTGTTCTTGATTCTTTCCAATTCCCTATAGCTTATACCAGTCATTTGTTAAGGTCAATGTTTCTTTCTTCCTCATAATTCTTACATTGGTCTATCCCTTTCCATCCCTACTGCTCCCTGTCTAGTTGGGAGACCTCGGTTCTCATTCCCGGACTATTTTGTTAGACTTCTATTAAGAGATCTTTGACCTTTTCGTTCTTCACTTCTTCCTACATGATGCCACCATATTATTAGTTTCAAAATACTATTTTTAGTATGCCACCCCTCTAACAAAATTTTTCTGTGAATTAAAATTGTATGCATTGACCTAGAGGGATAGCCATGGTGAATTGTTAGGTTAAAAGGGCAAGTTGCAGAATGTTGTTTGCAATAATATGCTATTGTTGATGGATCAAAACTATATATTAGAATATATCTGAGCATAGAAGAAAAGGTGGGAGACATCATTCACTGAACTGTTAACACAAATTCATTGATTATCTAGGAAAGTCATTCTTAATCGTGACTTCACAGCAAAATCATCTGGGGAACTTCAAAAAATACAGAGATTTAATTAGACTGGGGTTTGACCTGGGCATCAGAATTTTTTTTATTTACTCTTTTTTTTAGAATTCAAGTATAGTGAACATCAGTGTTATATTAGTTTCAGGGGGTCATCAGAATTTTTAAAAGTTATTCATGTGAGTCCAGTATGTTGAGAACCATTGGTTTAGAGGATCAGCCTGGCTAAAGTGATTCAAAATATGTTTCTACACAGGGGAATGTATGTACGCACAATTCAGTCAAGACTTCAAAAATGCACCCTGACTTTGCTTAGTTGCATGAGAGAAAAGGCAGTGTGGCTTAAAAATATCCTATAGATGATCTATAAAAGTGAATGAATAAAAATTATATCTACATTACCTATCTATCTTATATAGCTACGCACATATCCATATATGTGTATATGTATATATGTATATATTTGACATTTAATTATGGATTCCTGTGAAGAGACTACATTATTATTTTGGAAACCAGTGTACTTAAGTTATGAGTGTTTTTGTTTGTATTTTGTTTCTTTGCTTTTTTCAATAAGACATCAACAGGAGAAGGCTTCCTGGTGCAGTCCTGGTATTTGACACCAGAGGGATCTGATAAAAAGACAGTATTTATGGAGCTTTGATGAAGAGGATGTGGGTGAATGTTATCTGATCATCACTAATTAGGATTCCAGGTTCCCTGTGATTTCCTTTTCTCAAAGCCAAACAGCCCAAAATAGACACAGGCCTCTAAATAGACAAACTCGAATCAGATTTCACAAGGGGCAGGTAAACAGATGAACTTAGGTAATGAGCCAAGAAGTTCTTGGTCTTGTCCTCGAAACCTGGGAAACCACGGGTTAGGACCTAAGTTTGCTCAAACCTCGAGAACAGTTTAGGCCAAGGAACCAATGGCATATTCCTTCCCTCATTCCAAGTTTGGAAACTTTGCTTATTACTTGTCTGCTTTGATCTGTATCATGTTTAGTAAGTTTCTGATTTGGTGATTTCAACAGTGTATGAAACACTGAGACGGAAAGCTCGTATCTACACAAGATCTACATAAAAATTTGAGTGATAAGAAGTATTTGGAGAGGGCGGATGTTCTGTATGAAAGGGGCAAGCTGGTCCCTTCGGTTTCTGGGACACCCCTTCCCTGTCTCATTTTCAGAGTCCTTAAAGGTCTGCAGTGTCATGAAGAAGTAGATGAGCACTTAGCCACCAAGCTGAGATGTATTCAGTGATGTACTTGGCTGGCTCCCAAGAGGTGACTGTTATATTTTCACATATTTTGCTTGTTGATTGCTAAATGTGGATCAGGTTCAAGCCTCAGCGCAGAGCCTGACTTGAGGTTCCTTCCCACGGCCCGGAGATCATGACCTGAGCCGAAATCAAGAGTCTGACACTTAACCAACTGAGCCACCCAGGCACCCCAAATGTGGACATTCTTAGAAATTATGTAAACTTGCAATTAATTACATTAATTAAGTACATTGAATTATATTAAAAGCAAAAATAAGTACTATCACTTACCATTTCCTAATCATTTTTACTACACTGGGCTATTATCTATGCCCATGAGGTCATTCAGGTCTACTGTGTCTGCACTATAGAAATACTATATGATGGCATGAGGCTCATCTCTTTCTAACTCTGCATTCAGTGAAATCACACTGGTAGCTTGAAACTGGCCACTCTGGACTATAAGGCAACAGGAAGGCCCTCCTGGAGGCTCTGCGAGCCAGTCCCCACGTAGTCATACTGTGGTCACCTTCACCTACTTAATTGCCTATGTGACAAGGTGCAAGAACTGCTCAGTGTCAGAAGATGGCTAGGTCATAGGATTTGGCGTACTCAACAAGGACAAGCAGGAATGCTGGAGCCCAGAATGGACTGCCTCTTCTAACAGCTATGGATACAGGAGTTTAGTAAAAGTTAATGAAAGCATACCTTATAAGAGGCATTTGATTACATGGGATTTATGATAGAGTATTATATATTTTATCATTATTTGTAAATTCTACACTACACATCCTTTGTATAATAAAATTTTATTTATTTACTTGCTTATTTTTTAAAGATTTTATTTATTTGTCAGAGAGATAGAACACAAGCAGGCAGAGAGGCAGGCAGAGGGAGAGGGAGAAGCAGGCTCCCCACTGAGCAGGGAGCCCCACGCAGGACTTGATCCCAGGACCCTGGGATCACGACCTGAGCCGAAGGCAGACGCTTAACCATCTGAGCCACCCAGGCGTCCCTGTATAATAAAATTTTAATAATCATACACGCACATACACATATACACATTTTTTTTAGAGAGCTGTTAATAGTTACTGGCATACCACTGGATGCCTTCCATTACAGAGTTTCTTGTTCACAACATAACTTGGGCTTAGAGGTAAGGATGCAGGAACAAAAGGGGAAAGGGGAATTTCTCAATGGTTTCTGAATTATAAACCTTAAAGAACTCAGAGGAAAAGGGTCTTCATATGTGAGGCAGGGGCCCAATACTTAGAGACAACATAAGACCCTATTATTCTATAGGGAGGCATTCTGAGATGTGTACATTTCCCACCTTTGATACTCCTAAACAGATAGGGGGTCTCTCGGAGACATTAACATAGATACCACTCTGAAAGCGAGAGTTGCTTCCAGTAGCAGCCACAGGGGAGAAGCAGGGGGCTGGAAGAAAAAAAGTGGAGTCTCCCTTAATTTCCCCCCCCTTTCCTTTCCTGCAAAATATCTAATTTACTTGTTAAAGCCAACCTCACATTGTTTATCCAGGCTGTCTATTTTTTGGTCCTAATTGATACTAACTAAAATAAAAATAAAATTACAACTGCAAAACTTGGCTGGGGTTTTGATTCACTGCCAACATGCCCACAACCAATGAGACTTACTATGTAAACACTCTCATTGTGAAACTCCAGGTATTTTAAAAGTGAATGAATGTGAAAAAAAGAAAAAACGGTACCCTCTTTCTACAATTTCTTTCCAGCTTCTATTATGGAACATAAGAAAATAAGAGCCTAATTCTTTATTGAGACTGAAGGATCATCCACTAACAATCAAGAAATTAACTTGGTATATTTGAATAAATACTGATATGAACTTGGAATGGTTAAAACAGTTATTTAGCATTTGATGCTAATGAGACTAGACTCCTGGGTTCTGTCCCCCTATAGGCTGATTATCTTTACCTGGAGGAAAACTCTGATCCACAATTAGGAAGGCATTTCAATTGGCAGAGTGATCTTGCAGGTGCAGTAATTGGTCATTTGGGGACTGGGCAAGAGTTTATGAATGGTTCAAGGCAAATCAACCACCACCACTTCTAGAAAATAATTCCAAACGTAGGTTTTTAACACCCCCTCCAGTTTGCTATAATACACCCGGCTATAGCACTGAATTGAGTAAAAAGCTAAGTCTTAAATCTTATCCAAAGGAGATTGTTGGAAGTATCAAAAGTTCATGAGGCCTAGTAGAAAGAACGTACTACTTTGATTTAGATGTGGGGCTTCTGCCATTGATAAGAGTTAGTATTTGTTACTCTATGCTGGACATAATACTAAGCTCCTCACATTTTCTCATTTAATGCTCTTAAAAATCCTATGAGGTAGGTGCTTCTGCAACTTGATTTCCTAGATAAGAGGAAGTTAAGTAACTCACCTGTTGTCACGCAGGTGAGTGAGTGAGCTGGCATTTGAACTCAAGTCTGTAGAGTTGGAACCCAGAGCCTTGAACACCCTACTGTGCCATTTCCACACCAGCTACCTTTGTTTAGGGAGAGTTGATTAACATCTCCAGGTCTTGGTTTTCTCTCTTTTATAAAGTGATAATAATGTCTGTTGCTCCCACTGGAAGGGTGCTAGGATCATGAGATAATGTAGGTGCCTTGTAAAAGGTTGTGCAAATGTAAAGTATTATAATTCTGACATTGGAACAAGTCCTAAGAAAAACATTATATAGCAAGACTATTCTTTAAATGTAAATATATGTCAACATTTATCCTTGGCCAATGCTTCTGATTTATCCATTTATTCATTTTTTTGAACAGATGTCAATTGAGCCACTGAATAGTAGAAAAAGACTTGGCTTTGGGGCTGATCAGTTTGGAAATTCTGGGGATCAACTCTTAACTGTCTCTTGGTTGCAGTCAAAACTTGTCAGACAAATTCCTGAAACCCTCAGAGCCTGTAGGACAATAGCTACATCATGGGGCTGTGGCCAGAATTAATCAAGCTGATACAGGTGCCCCATAAATGTAAGCTTCTTTGCCAGTTCTAACTTTTGCTAGGTGAGGGTAATAGGTGTACGAGATAAATAGAAGACAAATACCAATGTAACTTCAGAACTAGAGGAGAATTAGAACTCATCTGGTCCAGATTTCTCTTTTTGCTGATGCAGAAGACGAGGTCGAGAGTCTGATTCAAGATCACACAGCCAGCTAGCAACAGAAATAGAACTGGAGCCTACACCTTCAAACTCCTAACTTTCAGTTGAGTAAAAACACACTGGCACTTGAGTGTTTCGGAGTAAGGATAGTATGCTGTCTTCATGTCCGAGCGTTAGATGAACAGACACCTAACAGTTTTAGAAATGCAGCTTAGAGATGCAGTTGTGAATCAAGCTTCCCTGAGTCTGCACAGAGGACTTCACACAGATTCTTCCCTTGCAAAATCTCCTCCTATTTATCGTATAAGCACTCCAAATCTCAACGTGGCTTTTGTCCTCAGAGAGCTTCCTCTAGATTTGTGGACACAAGACGTGGACATATAAAAAAGTTGAAGAAGAAAGAAAGAAACATAACCTCGAATTCCAGTCCGGGGAATGATATAGAGAAATGATAAAAGCATTTCAAAGAGAAAGTTGTTTTTGCCAGAAATATCTCAGGGAGATTGTAAATGTCCCTCTTAGTCTTTAGGGATATGTGATCATTGAATATAATGAAAAGGAAGTATATTCTAGGCAGAGATCAAAAGGTGAGAAAGGTCTAGGTGGAAGAATCTGCACAGTACATTTAATTAGTAATTAGTCTAGTGGAGTGCTGGGAACATGTTGGGGACCACTGGGAGATTAGGTTGGAAATTTAGATTGGGACAGCACAGAAGGTCTTGAATGTTATATTAAAGAGTTTGAATTTTATCCTACAGAATGGTGACCAACTGAAACATTGGCAGAAGGGGAGGGCTGTGAACCAGACGGAAGATTTATCTGGTGGTTTGATGATAGCTAGGAGAAAGACTGGAGCCAGAACACTGGTTAGAAGTTTATTTCAACAAGCTGATAGGATTATGGCCAAAAGGACACAAATCAGAGATATTAAAGAGGGAGGATAGAAAGTCTTGGTGAGTGAGAGACAGGGAAAACTCAAAGATGATTTTTCAAGTGGGTAACAATTAGATTAGTAATAATATGACAAAAAGGGAACGATAATGAGATGGAATTTGGGGAGAGATCTTAGGAGGGCACTTTGAGATAGTGAACTTGCTTCTAGACTTAAGATTTTTGATGTAATGGTGAAGTATACAAGTAGAGACGTCCAGGAGCGAAATACATACAAGAGTGGCAAGTACGGAAATTTGAATTATGATGGTGTTGAAACCCTTGCATGCCAGCTTGAAACTGTGAAGCTACGAGATCCTGAATAATTTAGACCCCAAACACTCTAAAATATAAAATCTAACCTGTCACTAAATTATTCACATTTGATTTTAGTCTCTTAATGACCTAGAGAAAGAATTTACTGTCCCATATATTTTTATAAGTAAGGAAAAATAATGGTTTTTAAAAATCCTTAATGACCTCTGAACTTAACTGGTAGGATTTTTTAAAACTGAGGAATAACTCACTGTAAAAATCTAATGATGAATTTTTGCACACACGCACGCACACACACACACCACCACCACCACCACCAAGACCAAGATAATAGATCATTTCCAGCATCACAAAAAGCACTCTAGAAAGCTTTCTTCCAGACCACACCCAAGGATGACCACTGGTTTGGCCACTATCCACATAGATTATTTTTGCCTGTTTTGAATTTCATATTAATTGGATCATACTATATCTGTCTATCTATCTAATCTAAAGATTTTACTTTTAAGTAGTCCCTACACCCAACATGCAGCTTGAACTCATAAACCTAAGATCAAGAACCACATGCTCCACCAACTGAGCCAGCCAGGCACTATATATATATATATATATATATATATATATAAACATATGAATATATGAAACATACTTTATATTTACAAACTTTTGTTTAATGTATGTTTTATATTTACATACTATATATATATTTTTTTTTTCTTTTGGTTGAAATGCATTTTTTCCAACATTTTATTAATGGAAACTTCTAAATATATGTCAAAGTGGAAATAATTTTCCAATGTACATCCATATATTTACACCCAGATTCTACAATTAACATTTTATCATAGTACACACTCTTTGAGGTTTAAATATATCATCTTGTTTTTGTTTTCTATTCATACCATCTCTTCTTTCATACTTTTTCCCTTCTATGTGGTCTTCTTTTTTGAATACTTTTTATGATTATTTTACATTTTATTTCTATTATTGACTTAGCACTTATACTACCTTTTCTAGTTTTTCTACAGTTTAATATTTAATTTACTAAGTCTAGTATGAAATAACATTAAACTATTTCATGTACACTATAAAACTCTTAGTCCAGCATACTTCAATTTCTCCTCCTGTTCTTTGTGCTATTATACTTCTGAAAATGTTATAAACCCCATAACATATTATTATTTTTACTTCAGAGTCAATTATCTTTTACAGAAATTTAGAAAACAGTTTTTAAATGGGTCTTATTTTTTTTTCCTTTTCCTCTTTGCTTTTATTTTTATTTTATTTTATTTTTTTAAAAGATTTTATTTATTTATTTGACAGGGAGACACAGTGAGAGAGGGAACACAAGCAGGGGGAGTGGGAGAGGGAGAAGCAGGCTTCCTGCCCAGCGGGGAGCCTGATGCAGGGCTCGATCCCAGGACCCCGGGATTAGGACCTGAGCCGAAGACAGATGCTTAACGACTGAGCCACCCAGGTGCCCCTCTTCTTTCTTTTTAAAGAGAGGGAGAGAGAGGGAGAGAGTACACTCAAACATGTGCAAGTAGCGGGGGAGGGGCAAAGGGAGAGGGAGAGAGAGAATCTCAAGCAGACTCCCCACTGAGCATGGAGGCAATCATGAGGCTCAGTCTCACAACCCTGAGATCATGACCTGAGCCAAAATCAAGAGACGGGTGCTTAACCAACTGAGCCACCCAGGCGCCCCTTAAATGTTTTTTACATTTGCACACATACTTAACCATTTGTGGTGTCTTCTGTTCCTTTGTGTAGAGTCAAGTTTCTGACTGGTATTGTATTTTTTCTGCCAAAAGAATTTCCTTCAAAATTTCTTGTAGTACTACTGGTCTGCTGGCAATGAATTAACTCACTTTTGTTTGTTTGAAAAAGTTTTTATTTTGTCTTCATTTATGAATATTTTTGCCAAGGATAGAATTTTAGATCAATAGTTGTTTCATTCAGTGTTTTAAAGATGTCTGCTTATTGTCTTCTCACCTGCATGATGGTTAATTAATTAATTAATTTTATTTTGTAAGTAAGCTTTGTGCCCAACGGGGAGCTTGAACTCATGACCCTGATGATCAAGAGTCACATGCTCCACTGACTGAACCAGCCAGGTGCCCTCACCTGCATGATTTTTTTTTTAAATAAAGATTTTATTTATTTATTTGTCAGGGAGAGAGAGAGAGAGAGCACAAGCAGGAGGGGCAGAGGCAGAGGGAGAAGCAGGCTCCCTGCTGAGCAGGGAGCTTGATGCTCAATCCCAGGACCCTGGGATCACGGCCTGAGCCCAAGGTAGACACTTAGCCAACTGAGCCACCCAGGCATCACAACCTGCATGATTTTTGATAAGAAGTCTGTTACCAATTATATCTTTGGTCCTCAGTATGTAATGTCTTTTTACTCTGGCTGCCCTTAAGATTTTCTCTTTATAATTGGTTTTCAACAATTTGATTATGATGTGTCTTGCTGTGGTCTTCTTCATTTTCTTCTACTTAAAGGATTTTAAGTTTCTTTATCTACGAGCTTATAATTTTCACTAAATCTGGAAAATTTTCCATCATTAGTTCTTCAAGTAATTTTTATGTCCACTATCTTTCCCCAACCCCCTTTTCTTCCTGGGAATCCAAAGACACATATGTTAGAATGTCTGATACTATTCTACAGTGCACTGATGAACTTCATTTTTTTAGTCTTTTTTTCTTTCTGTATTTCATAGCATTTTCTTCAGCTATGTCTCTATGTTCACTAATCTTTTCTTCTACGTGTCTAATCTGCTATTAATTTCATTCAGTTTGTCTTTCCATTTCCCATATTTTCTTTCCAACTCTGGAAGTCCAATTTAGTTCTTTCTTATATCTTCCATTTCTCTACTCATCACAATCATGTTTTCTTCCAGCTTCTTGAATAAATGAAGTATATTTATAATATTTATAATAACTGTTTTAATGTAATTGTTTGCTAATTCTTTCATCTATATCATTTGGTTCTGTCTTCATTAATTGACTTTTCTCCAGATTATAGATGTATTTATTGATTCTTGGCATGACTGGTCATTTTTTAAAAGTTATTTTTAATTGTAGTAAAATACACACAACATAAGATTTATTATTTTTACCATTTTAAGTGTACATTTCAGTAATGTTAAATATATTCACATTATTGTGCAAAAAATCTTCAGAACTTTTTATCTTTGAAAACTGAAACTCCATACCCATTACAGAAGAATTCCCCATTTGCCCTTCATCCGAGTCCCTGACAATCTACTTTCTATTTTTATGAATTTGACTACTCTGAGTATCTCATATAAATGGAGTTTGGATTTTTGTGACTGACTTATTTGTGACTTACTTTAATGTCCTCAAAATTCATTCATGTTGTAGAATTTTTTTTTTCTTTTTAAGGTTGACTACTATTCCATTTTATGTATATATGCTACATTTTGTTTTTTCATTCATCCATTGATGGACAGTTGGGTTTCTTCCACCTTTTAGCTATTGTTAATTCTGCTGTAAACATGAGTGAACAATGCATGTCTGGTCATTTTTATTGAATGCCACACATTACAGATTTTTACCTTGCTGCATGCTGGATTTTGTTGTATTCCTTTAAAGATTGAGGTTTTGCTTTAAGATGCATACAAATTACTTGGAATCAAGAAGGACTGATTTTAAGTTTTTTAAAAAATATTTTATTTATTCTTCAGAAAGAGAGAGCACAAGCAGGGGGAGTGGCAGGCAGAGGGAGAAGCAGGCTCCCTGTTGAGCAAGGAGTCCGATGCGGGACTCAATCTCAGGACCCTGGGATCATGACCTGAGCCAAAGGCAGACACTTAACCAACTGAGCCACCCAGGCATCCCTGATTTTAAGTTTTGTTAGGGCAGGTTTTAAGCAGTCTTATGCCTAGGGCTAATTTGACCCTACTCTTGAGGCAATACCCTTTTGAGGATTCTACTTGTTGCTCCAGTATTAGGAGGCTTTTTCACTTGGGCTAGTTGGAAATAAACTATTTCTAGTGTCATGTGAGCTTGAAGAATTGATCTGCCTACTGATTTCTGGTTCTTCAGTTGACCTCAGGCAGCTTCCTCCCTCACATTTGCAGATCGTGCAGGTCTTTGACACCATCTCTCTGTGATGCATCTTCCTTTCTACTATTTTTTTTTTAAGATTTTATTTGTTTATTTGACAGACACAGTGAGAGAGGGACCACAAGCAGGGGGAGTGGGGGAGGGAGAAGCAGGCTTCCCGCCGAGCAGGGAGCCTGATGTGGGGCTTGATCCCAGGATCCTGGGACCATGACCTGAGCCGAAGGCAGACGCTTAATGACTGAGCCACCCAGGCGCCCCTCCTCTCTACTATTTTGTCTCACAAATTCTAGCTTCCTTGCTGTTCCTCAATTCTGAATTCTATCCATGTTCTCAATTCAGTGAGCTGCAGTTTGGAAAATATCTCCCCAGGTAGTTAGCAGGGGGCAATTTTAGGGCTCACCTTGTTTGTTTCTCTTCTCTCAGTGATCACCAGTTATTTCTCTGATTGTTTAAGGTGGGAAGGTAAATTTAGTCTCTGTCATTCCATTATGGCCTTTACCTGTAGTATATCCTCTTCAGGTCTGATTACTTTCACTTAATATTATATCTGTGATTTTTTTTCTTTTAGAGTCTGAAGAAATTTTATGTTTATGTTTATTATTTTTATTTTTTGAGTATGGTTGACATAATATTACATTAGTTTTAGGTGTACAACTTGGGGATTTGACAAGTTTATGCATTATGCTGTGTTCACCACAAGTATATAGTATAATGTCCTGTTACATTGCTATTACAATATCATTGACTGTATTCTTTATGCTGTGACTTTTATTCCCATGACTTACTCATTCCATAACTGGAAGCCTGTTATGGGCCTTCCCTTGGCCCATTTTGCTCAACCCTTCACCCTTTCTTCCCCTTGGCAACCACTAGTTTGTTCTTTGTATTTACAGTTCTAATTCTGCTTTTTGTTTGTTTATTTATTTCTTTTAGATTCTAATTATGAGTGGGGTCCTATGGTATTTGTCTTTCTCTGACTTACTTCACTTAGCATAATACCCTCCAGGTCCATCCATGTTGTCATAAATGGCACGATCTCATCCTTTTCTTTGGCTGCAATGGTAATATTCTATTGTATGGGTATGCCACATCTTTTTTATCCATTTGTCTATTGATGGATGCCAGGGTTGCTTCTATGTCTTGGCCATTGTAAATAATGCGGCAATAAACATAGGGGTGTATATATCTTTTTGAATTACTGTTTTTGTTTTCTTTGGGTAAATACCCAATAGTGGAATTATTAGATCATATGGTATTTATATTTTTAACTTTTTTGAGGAACCTCCATATTGCTTTCCCGCAGTGGTAGTACCAATTTACATTCTCACCAGTGGTGCATGAGAGTTCCTTTTTCTCCACATCCTCACCAGCACTTGTTCTTTCTTGTAATTTTGATTTTAGCCATTCTAACTGGTGTAAGGCAATATCTCATTATGGTTTTGATTTGCATTTCCCTGATGATTAATGATGCTGAGCATCTCTTCATGTGTCTGTTGGCTGTGAGATTCATTCTTATTATTGCATATATCAGTAATTTTTTTATTACTATGTGCTATTTCATTGTATAAATATCCCACACTTTTAATTTTCATTTATTTTCCATTGTTGATGGATATTTGTGTTATTTCCAGGTTTCAACTATTACAAACAAATCTGTTATAAACATTCTTTTAAAAAGATTTATTTATTCATTTGAGAGAGAGAGAGAGAGCAGGGGGAGGGGCAGAGGGAAAGAATTTCAAGCATACTTCCCACTAAGCACTGAGCCCAACATGGGGCTCAATCTCAGGGCCATGGGATCAAGTCCCGCACTGGGCTCTGCACTCAGCTCCAAGTCTGCTTGTTCCTCTCTCTCTGTTCCTCCCCCTGCTCACTCTTGCTCTCTCAAATAAAATAAAATTAAAAAATAAATAAATAAATAAAATCTTTTTAAAAAAAAGAAAAGTAATTTTGGAAATTCTTTGAAAGACTACATTCTATCAGTCAATCCATTTGTGTTTTTACCAGTGATGAATCTTGCAGAAATAACTTATGACTTTCTAAATGGTTGGTAGGGGTGAAGGGAGGCTGTTCATCAAATATTTTCCCGTATGATGTACCAGGATGACTATGTACTTGTATAATACCATCCTTAAAGCTTAAAGGTAATACAATTAAAGATAAAGTCTCTGCCCACCTTATTTGAAAAATTACACAGACCCACACATATCTCACAAAGTAATCACACATGCTCAGGATCCATGCAGAGACACAGAATACTATATAGAATAGCGTAACTTCGATATGATTAAGATTTGCTATTGAATCCTTATTCTGGCTCTTTCTAGTGGCTTGTCCTTAAACAAGAGACTCAACTACTTGTCTGAGCTTTCTTAACTAGAGAATAGTGAGATTCTTACACATATTATAGGTGTGAAGATCGGATGAAATAGCAGATGTCAAGCACCCAGAATAGTGACTTTTTTGGGGGGACTTGCTAACTTCTTTAAGGAAGGTCGGCACACAAAGACTATAGACGAGAAAGGAAGCATTCTTCCTGAGAAGTGTGTGTGTAAGCAAAAGCAGGGAGATGGCAATTTATTTGACACCTTCCTAAATGATGAATTGCAAAGTTTGGCTAGAGTGGTGTGCTTATGAAAAGTAGTAGTTACCGAAAGATTTGGGTGGAGAGGCAGGTCGGGAGCAGATTTAAACATTACTACATGCCGGGATGAATGGTTCAACTTTATCCTGCAGGGAAGTGATTTTTTGTAGGGAAGGAAAATGCCCAAGTGTTTGGGGGGAAAACAGCTTGGCCATGTTGAGAAGTTTGAAAAGAAGGGAGGTAGGAGGCATAGGAAATCTGTGCTTTTCATGGATGAATGGACTCTGTGGGGACACTGCTACATTTTCCAAGAGAAGATTGTTGAACCAGTCAGGCAGACCTGTTCACTGTTCTCTTTTTGGTCCCTTGCTTTAGATGATTTCTTTCCCCTTTCTCTCTGCCAACTCATGTTCCAGTCTTCCTTCAGAATTTGGCTCAAGGTTCATCTCCACCAGGAGACCTATTTGGTGTCTGGTCTATAACTGATTTTTAATTTGGGTCAATGATCCATTAAAGAAAAATGGTTCCCTATTCTGAACTCTAGGAGTGACTGCTGCCAGATATGCCGAAGTTTAGAAGACAGTGTTGAGAAACTGCACCAATAAGAGTCAGTCAGCCTCTCTGTGGAAGCCATCAGATAGTGGATCTGTTGGAAATGAAGTCACCTCTTCATTATATTTTCCTCTTTGTGTACTTTTCCTGGGATGGTGCCCAAGTCTTGGAAGAGGAGAATGAATATAGCTCTGAACCGGTTAGCTGTGAGTAAGCATCTGTGTTCTTGGATCTCTTAGCCTAGGGAACAGGAGGAGGTCAACATGCCTGTAAGAGGGAATGGAAGGATTTTAATTAATGCACAGATATGCCCAGCATGCAGGTCTATGCAAAGTGGAAAATTTTGTGACAAATTAATTTATGAAAAATGTGTGAGGCTGATCTTGTACTTGCTCTTATTTTGTGAACATACAGTAAAAATAAACAGGGCTTTAACAGTATGTAAGTTTGTATTTGGCTCACATACATTTTCAGTGTAGCGCTTGGTCATTTCAGTCAGGCTTCTTTATTTTTAAGTCAATTTTATTGAAGTGTAATTTACATAAAATAAAATTCATTCTTTTTAAGTATACAGTTAAGTGAGTTTTGACACATGTTTACAGTTATGTAACCATCATCACAGTCCATATATAGAACATTTCCAAATCCCCCACCCAAGCCTCCCTTATTCTCCTTTGCAGTAAGTCTCCTGCTTCCATTCCTGTCCTCAGTCAATGATCTCATTCCTGTCACTTTAGTTTTATCTTTTCCAGAAGGTTATATAAGTCATCTCTGGCTTCTTTCACTTAGTCTATGCTTTTGAGATTTATCCATATTGTTTCATATATGGGTAATTTGTCCTTTTTATTGCTGAGTGGTATTCCATTGTATGGAAATACAATATAATTGACCCTTGAACAACCTGGGGGTTAGGGGGCCAACCCCCTGCACAGTCAAAAATCTGTGTATACCTTTGACTCCCCAAAACCTTAACTCCTAATAGCCTACCATTGACCGGAAGCCTTACCAATGACATAAACACCTGTTAAATCAATAACGATGAACACATAATTTGTATGCCCTATGTATTATATACTGTATTCTTACAATAAAGTAAGCTAGAGAAAAAGTGTTGTTAAGAAAATCGTAAGGAAGAGAAAGTACATTTACAGTACTATACTGTATTTATTGAGAAGAATCCATGGGTAAGTGGACCTGTGCAGTTCAAACTTGTGTTTGTTCAAGAGTCAGCTGTAATATCTTTATTAATTCACTAGTCTAATTCACAATGGACATGGGCGTTGTTTCCAAGTTTTGTTCATTAAGAATAAAGTTGTTATATCTTTGAAAGAATTAATAAGATTGATAAACCCCTGGCCAGACTTATCAAAAAGAAAAGAGAAATGACCCAAATCAACAAAATCATGAATGAAAGAGGAGAGATCACAACCAACACCAAAGAAATACAAACAATTATAAGAACATAGTATGAGCAACTCTATGCCAGCAAATTCGATAACCTGGAAGAAATGGAGGCATTCCTAGAGATGTATCAACTACCAAAACTGAACCAGGAAGAAATAGAAAACCTGAACAGACCTATAACCACTAAGGAAATTGAAGCAGTCATCAAAAATCTCCCAAAAAACAAAAGCCCAGGGCCAGATGGCTTCCCAGGGGAATTCTACCAAACATTTCAAGAAGAATTAATACCTATTCTTCTGAAACTGTTCCAAAAAACAGAAATGGAAGGAAAACTTCCAAACTCATTTTATGAGGCCACCATTACCTTGATCCCCAAACCAGACAAAGACCCCATCAAAAAGGAGAACTACAGACCAATATCCCTGATGAACGTGGATGTAAAAATTCTCACCAAAATACTAGCCAATAGGATCCAACAGTACATTAAAAGGATTATTCACCATGACCAAGTGGGATTTATCCCTGGGCTGCAAGGTTGGTTCAACATCCGCAAATCAATCAACATGATACAATACATTAACAAAAGAAAGAACAAGAATCATATGATCCTCTCAATAGATGCAGAAAAAGCATTTGACAAAGTACAGCATCCTTTCTTGATCAAAACTCTTCAGAGTATAGGCGTAGAGGGTACATACCTCAATATCATAAAAGCCATCTATGAAAAACCTACAGCAAATATCATTCTCAATGGGGAAAAACTGAGAGCTTTCCCCCTAAGGTCAGGAACGTGGCAGGGATGTCCACTATCACCACTGCTATTCAACATAGTATTAGAAGTCCTAGCCACAGCAATCAGACAACAAAAAGAAATAAAAGGCATCCAAATTGGCAAAGAAGAAGTCAAACTCTCACTGTTTGCAGATGATATGATACTTTATGTGGAAAACCCCAAAGACTCCACCCCAAAACTGCTAGAATTCATACAGGAATTCAGTAAAGTGGCAGGATATATAATCAATGCACAGAAGTCAGTGGCATTCCTATACACCAACAACAAGACAGAAGAAAGAGAAATTAAGGAGTCGATCCCATTTACAATTGCACCCAAAACCATAAGATACCTAGGCATAAATCTAACCAAAGAGGCAAAGGATCTGTACTCAGAAAACTATAAAATACTCATGAAAGAAATTGAGGAAGACACAAAGAAATGGAAAACGTTCCATGGATTGGAAGAACAAATATTGTGAAGATGTCAGTGCTACCTAGAGCAATCTACACATTCAATGCAATCCCCATCAAAATACCATCCACTTTTTTCAGAGAAATGGAACAAATAATCCTAAAATTTGTATGGAACCAGAAAAGACCCCGCATAGCCAGAGGAATGTTGAAAAAGAAAAGCAAAGCCGGCGGCATCACAATTCCGGACTTCCAGCTCTATTACAAAGCTGTCATCATCAAGACAGTGTGGTACTGGCACAAAAACAGAAACATAGATCAATGGAACAGAATAGAGAGCCCAGAAATGGACCCTCAACTCTATGGTCAACTCATCTTTGACAAAGCAGTAAAGAATGTCCAATGGAACAAAGACAGTCTCTTCATCAAATGGTGTTGGGAAAATTGGATAGCCACATGCAGAAGAATGAAACTGGACCATTTCCTTACACCACACACAAAAATAGACTCCAAATGGTTGAAAGACCTCAATGTGAGACAGGAGTCCATCAAAATCCTAAAGGAGAACACAGGCAGCAACCTCTTTGACCTCAGCCGAAGCAACTTCTTCCTAGAAACATCACCAAAGGCAAGGGAAGCAAGGGCAAAAATGAACTACTGGGACTTCATCAAGATAAAAAGCTTTTGCAAAGCAAAGGAAACAGTCAACAAAACCAAAAGACAACCGACAGAATGGGAGAAGATACTTGCAAATGACATATCAGATAAAGGGCTAGTATCCAAAATTTATAAAGAACATATCAAACTCAACACCCAAAGAACAAAGAATCCAATCAAGAAATGGGCAGAAGACATGAACAGACATTTTTCCAAAGAAGACATCCAAATGGCCAACAGACACATGAAAAAGTGCTCAACATCGCTCGGCATCAGGGAAATCCAAATCAAAACCTCAATGAGATACCACCTCACACCAGTCAGAATGGCTAAAATTAACAAGTCAGGAAACGACAGATGTTGGCGGGGATGCGGAGAAAGGGGAACCCTCCTACACTGTTGGTGGGAATGCAAGCTGGTGCAGCCACTCTGGAAAACAGTATGGAGGTTCCTCAAAAAGTTGAAAATAGAGCTACCATATGATCCAGCAATTGCACTACTGGGTATTTACCCCAAAGATACAAAAGTAGGGATCCGAAAGGGTACGTGCACCCCAATGTTTATAGCAGCAATGTCCACAATAGCCAAACTGTGGAAAGAGCCCAGATGTCCATGGACAGATGAATGGATAAAGAAGAAGTGGTATATATATACAATGGAATATTATGCAGCCATCAAAAGGAATGAGATCTTGCCATTTGCAACCACGTGGTTGGAACTGGAGGGTATTATGCTGAGCGAAATAAGTCAAACAGAGAAAGACATGTATCATATGACCTCACTGATAGGAGGAATTCTTAATCTCAGTAAACACACTGAGGGTTGCTGGAGTGGGGGGTGGGGTGGGAGGGATGGGGTGACTGGGTGATAGACACTGGGGAGGGTATGTGCTCTAGTAAGCGCTGTGAATTGTGCAAGACTGTTGAATCTCAGATCTGTACCTCTGAAACAAATAATGCAATATATGTTAAGAAAAAAAAAAAAGAAGAAGATAGCAGGAGGGGAAGAATGAAGGGAGGGAAATGGGAGGGGTAGACGAACCATGAGAGATGATGGACTCTGAAAAACAAACTGAGGGTTCTAGAGGGGAGGGGGGTGGGAGGATGGGTTAGCCTGGTGATGGGTATTGAGGAGGGCACGTTCTGCATGGAGCACTGGGTGTTATGCACAAACAATGAATCATGGAACACTTCATCTAAAACTAATGATGTAATGTATGGGGATTAACATAACAATAAAAAAAGAATAAAGTTGTTATAAACATTTGCAGGCAGGTCTTTATATAGATACATATTTTTATTCCGTAGGGTAAACACCCAGGCGTGGGATTGCTGAATCATATGGGAAGTGCATGTTGAGCTTTATAATAAACTGCCAAACTATTTTCCAAAGTGGCCATATCATTTTGCACTCCCGTCAGCAAAGTATAAGAATTCCAATTGCTCTGTATCCTTGCCATTCCTTTTTTTTTCTTTTTTAAGATTTTATTTATTTATTTGTCAGAGAGAGAGTGAGAGCACAAGCAGGGGGAGTGGCAGGCAGAGGGAGAAGCAGGCTCCCTGCTGAGCAAGGAGCCTGATGTGGGACTTGATCTCAGGACCCTGGGATCATGACCTGAGCCGAAGGCAGATGCTTAACTGACTGAGCCACCCAGGTGTCCCTTCTTGCTATTACTTGATATTGTCAATCTTTTAAGTTTTAGCCATTTAGGGGTCGTATGGTAGCATCTTATTACGGTTTTTATTTGCATTTCCCTATTGATTAAAAATATTGAGGCTCTTTTCATGTGCTTATTGACATAAATTTTCTTTGGTGAAATATACATTCAAATATTTTGCCCTTTTTATTAATGGATTGTCTTCTTATTATTGAATTTTGAGACTTCTTTATATATTCTGAATGTAAGTTCTTTATCACATATAAGTTTTGCAAATATTTTCTGCCAGTGTGTATATTATCCGTTAATTGTTAAGAGTTTTTTTGAAAAGCAGAAGTTTTAAATTTTAATGAATTTCAAGTTACCAATTTTTCTCTTACATGGTTCATGCTTTTTTGTCCTATATACAGGATCTTTGCCTGACTCAAGACCACAAAGATTTTGTCCTGTGTTTTACTTTAGACATTTTATAGTTTTTAACTCTTAGATTTATGTCTTTAAGACATTTGAAGTTAAATTTTGTGTATAGTGCAATTTGGGGGGTGTGTATGGATGTCCAATTGTTTTAGCACTCTTTGACTTTAAAAGGCTATCCCCATCTACAAGGTTTTTGGTCCCTTCAGTTGAAAATCAATTGATCATATGTTAGGGCTGTTTCCTGTTCCATTGATCTATATGAATATCCTTACGCCAGTACCATGCCGACTGATTACTGTAACTTTGTAGTAAATTTTGAAATTAGTGTAATTCCTCCAAATTATTTTTCTTTTTCAAAATTGTTCAGTCTATCCTAGGTTCTTTGTATTTCCAAGTAACTTTTAGAATCAGCCTGTAAATTTCTAAAAGCTTGCTGGGATTTTGCAGGGGATTGCATTAAATCTGTAGATCAATTTGTAGAGAATTGCCACCTTAACAATACTGGGCCTTCCGATCCATGTGCACAGAATGTTTCTCCATTGACTTCTATCCTCTTTAAGACCTTTTAGTAATGTTTTGTAGTTTTTGGTGTATGAAGTTTGTACATTCTTTGTTAGATTTATCCCTAAATATCTCATATTTTTGAGGCTATTTTAAATGGTATTAAAAAGATTTTAATTTTCACTTGACCATTGCTACTTTTTAGAAACACAAATAATTTTTGCATATTGACCCTGGGTATTAGTTTTCTAGGGCTATTGTAACAAACTACCACAAATTTGGTGTCTTAAAAAAGGAGAAATTTATCCCCTCACATTTTTGAAGGCTAGAAGTCCCAAATCAATCTACAAAATAAAATTAAAAAAAAGATACTAGAACTAGTAAGTAGATTTAGCAGGGTTGCAGGACACAAGACATTGTGGGTTGGATTGTGTCCCCTAAAATATGTTCTGTACCTGTGAATGTGACCTTATTTTGAAATAGAGTCTTTGCAGATATAATCAAGTTCAGATGAGGCCATATGATATCAGGTTTACTTACTAGTTCTAGTTTTATTTTTATTTTGTAGATTTTTTTTTTTTTTTTGGTTTTCTATATAGATGCTAAGTCAGCAGAGTAACATCCAGACAAAAGTCCCTTATGTTAACCACTGCTCTGATGTAACCAGTTATGGGATTAAAGGGTTTTTTCTACTTTGAATTGTTTCTGTTAGTTGCAATCTTGACTAATAAACCTTAAGCTGACCTCACTAAGTTTTTTCAAGATTCTCTTCATACAAGGTGTTATTCAAATCATCACATGCTTTCCCAAGGGTGAGGTGTGTGTTGCACCTGCTTCCTGTGCAAAATTTAAAGAGGCACCCAAAACACCAGTAATCAAGATAAATGGCACCTTGGTGTAATATTTTAAAAACAAAGCCACAAAAATTAACAGTGAAAAAAAAAAAAAAACATCAAAATTTCAAACAGAGAGAATCCTGCCCTCAACTTGCATGACCCTGCCTCACTCATATCACCTTCATCCTGGCCCAGCTATTTAGATTGCCATAAACTAGTCTTCTTCAATGTGGACAATTATGGGGAGAACAGTTATACGTACCTACCACAGCTTCAGGGGCCAACATTGCCAAACTTCATACGTGTCTGTTTTCTCTTCCTACTTTCACCTGATTTAGTTTTGTAGCTCAATTGCTTCTTAGTCTTCTGTTCTTTAAGGATAGGGTGCCTGCTCTGATAGGTTGCAACAAGCCTGGATTTGTGTCAAAGTCTCAACTGCAGAGTTTTCTGGACATCTTGAGGGTATATGTTCAATAAAGAAGCCACTCCCTTGTCTCATTTTCACCCTCCATGTGCCCTGTCTCCCAGCCATGTGATTGTCCCACCGGTGGACAGCTGATTGAAAGTGAGCCAGCTTTATTTGTTGTCTTTCAGTTTGGAATCTGATTTCAAAAGCAGTATATTAAATGCCGTATGAGGCAGGAACCACAGCACGTAAACTGTCATGCACCCACATTCTAGCATGTGGCCTGAGATGCAGAAAAAGTTGCTTAGCAAAGAAAAAAGTTTTAAGCAGATAGGCAGGGCTGAGACAGAGGTAGAGGCAGGCTTGGGTTTCTAAGAGCTCTCCAGTTCATGCTTCCAGTCCCATCTTTAGACCCAGCTCTATCCCTGTTTTTGAGTCCTATTACCATCATATCATTCATATAACAAATACCCCTGACCCTGCTTTTTTCTTAGGGTACCTCCAATTTGCTTCCATTGCCTTTGGAGAACGTTGGCTAATATGCTCTTCCCAGTTTCCCAAATTGGATGCTTTATTCCCCCTGGTGCACTAAGGAAATTTCCCAAACTGTTCTTTCCAGTTTTGTTTCTGCTTAATGAAATCCTTTCCTCTAGTAATACAGAAACTCCTTTCTGCCTTTTAGCTTTCTTCCCCTTCTTTCTTTTGCACGTTTCCTTGGTGTTCCTTATACCTACTGCACTGACATTGTTCCCGAGGTGCTTCTTCCATTATATTCTGTTTCTTCTCAGCACATTTTTGGTCTATCCCAAATACTAGCATTTATTAAGTGTCTATATTGCATAAAAGGTACAGAAATCAGATTTCTTCTGATATTTTTCACCTGTTCATTGTACAAGCTATAGTTTAAACCTCATTTCCACTATGAATCCCTATCTCACCAATTTCCTTCTGCTCCAGAAAAAATGTAGGTAGCTCTCTGTATATAAATCTATTGTAATATATCTCTCTTATATCCCCTCAAGGCAAGGGATCATATCTTACTCATTTGTATTATGAGCACTTAACCGACAGTAGGTAATCAGTAGGTGCTTGTTGAATGCATGAATGAATGAAAGGCTATCTAGTTTGCTACATATGAGATTGGAGAAAGTACCTGATGATCATGAGTATCCCTTGGACATTGTGTTTTTCAGGGCTCTGTTCATCATTTCTCTTCCCACATTACCCTGTTTCTCTGCATGATCTTGGTTACCTCCAGGACTTCAGTTGCCACCTGCCATATGTCAGTCCCTCCCGAGTCTGTATTTTTAGTCCAGATCTTTCTCCTTAGAGCCAAAGTCAGAATCTCAGCTACTTTGTAGGCTTTTCCAGTGGGTGTTTCTGAAGCCACTTCAGACTCAGTTTAGTCTGCCCCATCTTTATTCATTACCTTCTCCACCCACTCCATCCCAACTTCCTTCTCTTCCTTTTTTTCCTCCTCCTCCTCTGATTCCTTAAACAGTCAGTGGCAGCACTACGCAGTCAACTGAACAAACCTGATGTATCCCCAACCTGTAGCACATTGCTTGGTACTAGAGGTCACGATTTGTTGAATAAATAAATGCCATTCACTAAGATGGCCAAGTCAATTTTGAAAGTGATAAATTTGGTGGTTACATTTAAGAATGGTCTCAGACTCAACAATCAAAAGCAAGAAGGAGAGTAGGCTCTGGGACTTGTGCAAATTTCACTTTTGGGGCCTTGGAACATGAAACAAACCAATGGCACTCATGAGGTCTTAGTTTAAAATCAGACCTAGAGGTTAATTACTTGCCATCCTCTGTGAAACTGTCTGAAATGTTTTCCTCTAGGCCTGTGGGCCTTTGTCGTGATGCCCTCTCATGCACAGGACTTGTACTTCTCTGGACAAGTGCCATGGTAAGTTTTTCTGTCTCCTAGAGATTAGGGACATTTTGTGTAATATCCCATTGGGAACAAGGCTCAGGACTAATTTTTCACTCTTCCTTCTTGGGCTAGTATTGGAGGCATCAATTGTAATGGAAGAGCTGGGGCTTTGGGAGTCAGACTAATGTGAGTTTGAATTCTGGCTCCTTCATTTACTAGCTTTGTGACTTTGGACAAGCTCCTTAAGTTCCTTGAATCTCAGTCTCTTCATCAGGAAAATGGAGACGATATTAGGCATAGCATAGAGTTATCTGGAAGTTATGTGTTAGATAGAGAGGGACAGGGAAGTCTCAATAGACATGAGCTTGCTTCCATTCTTCCGTTAGATGAGTGGTGTTCTCCAAGTTACAGATCTTGATTGTGTCTGTTTCCTCATCAGTGAACAAAGTAATACTTATTAACAGGGTTGTTGTGAGGACAAAATTAGTTATACTCACATGAAGTGCATGGTTATTTAAGAAATATTAGATTCCTTCCTTTCTTCCTTCCCTGTGAGATGCTGGGAAATGCCCGAGTGTATTTTGAGTCTGTCAGAACTTCTCATCAACCTTCAGGCTCTTGTTAGACTACAGGAGATCTGGGAAGATACCAACCCGGAGGAGCATTACTGCTTTGCTCATTTGTAGGATTCAGTGCTGCTCAACAGCAGTGATTAGGAGAGGAACATTGCCATCTTCTCTGGGATGGCAGCATTCAAATCTGGTATCACATTTGCCTTGGGGGGGGGGGGATCTTTCATCATGGTGCATTTAAGCAATGGAAAATGACTAATGCCCTGAGAGCTCTCACAGGTTACTTGTGGGTACCCACATTTTCTGATTGGTATAAGCATCGGCCAATCCTTACCCATCTAGCAGCAGCAGTTTGGTTTTTAATTAGGCAGTTACTGACTTCAGCTAAATCAAGGTGTATTTCCCAACCATATGGACTACTCTCTGTTTCTTCCTCCTTCCATTCTGCACAATGTCCCCCTCTTCACTCTCCATCCTGAATAAACTGATGGTGGTCCGTTCTCTTCAAATACCCAGAAAATTGGACTTTCTGCAACTAACAACTACAATACAAGTAGTAACAGCAACTACAACTATATTTCTCTAGAAACATGGAACTCTAGTGATGAGGGAATGGATATAACTTCAGTGGGTATGTTTGCATAATGGTGTGAGTTGGTTATATGGAGGGTGATGTGGGAAACGAAGGCAAAAGAAAAAATTAAATTTCCTTACTGCCTACAGCCCACTGACAAGTCCTTGAAACAGGCAGAGTGACATTCCTCTAGGAACTCAGCTGCCTCGATGTTAATACTTTGCTAAGGGCAAAAGGCAATCTTAGCTTAACATTATCCTGATGCCCCCCCCCACCCGCCCAGCATCCTGTAAGTCTTCTTTAACATATAAAAATTCCTTTGGAAACTTCCTTTATCTCTACCCCCCAAGATACATGTTGGCAATCATCCCTCAAACGTATGGCCCATCGATACACATGTGAAGGGTCTCATGACTGGGGTTTTACTAGACAGTAATAAATGACCTTTTCCTAACAATAGCCAGCCCCCTCAAGGTCCTTGAAATCTTGTTTCCAAAATACCTTGGAGGCTTGTGCTGTCCCTAAACCCCTCCCAACTTGAAAGTATGTAATGGGCCACTCCTCCTGACCCCAGTGTAGCTCTTTCTGCCCACGGGTCCTGTCCCCTAGATTTAATAAGACCACCTTTTTGCACCAAAGATGTCTGGAGAATTCTTTCTTGGCTGTTGGCTCCAAACCCTGACATTGTTCCTACATCAGAAGGCACATGGAGGCAGGTTTTTCTAGCATGTGCCACACACTGAGGTGTGTGGTATCTACTACAAAAAAATTGTTTTCCAGGATAGGTTGATAAATGGATGACTCTCACCAAATCCCTGCCTTTTCTATGACAAATCCTGTCACTCATCAGCTTACTTTACTAGTTGCCTTAAAAGCCTGCAGGTTTGAATTTCTGTGGGTGTGGCAGGAATGGAAGATGGTAGAGGGAGTTTGACTAGTGAAAAGAGTCAGCAGAGCAGAGGCCATGGGGCTGGGGTGGGGATGGGAATTTCCCATGTGAGAGCCTTTCGGAATCTGGAAGCAAACAATTTATTACCCAAAACCCCCCATTCCCTTGATCGATTGCTGTTGGCATTGGTGTTATTGCAAAAAAAAAAAAAAAGTCCTTGTTTCTTAGAAAAAAATTAGCGAGGCAAATACAGGACGTTCAAATGCAGCAGTGGGAAGGAAAAGAAGGGGAAAATGCACTTGGCAAAGAATTTAGAGACAGCCAATTGTCTTTATTGAAATGGCATTGAATTGTAGTGGTATTTTCTTTAGAAGAAGATTTAAAAGAAAAAACCAACAACCACCACCAGGCCAACTCTACCCAGTAAACATTGTAGGAAAAAAATATCCAAGGTTTCTTTTCTTTCTTTCTTTCCTTTTCTCCCCCCTCTTATCTCCAAACAAAGAGATCTGTGCTTGCTACTGAAACAAGGCAAACCTACTGCCCCCATACCCTGGCGGTTCTGAGCCTCTTTCCGAAAGGCGACAACTCCCCCCTACTCCCCATTCCTGGCTCTGAGTCCTACCCCTCTGCCTGGTCCCCAAGCCCCCATTTACTCGGGCTTGTTTCCAGAACATGGACTTTCTCAATAACGGGGCAGCATTTCTTCGCCGATGAATGGTCAAAAATGAGGTTCCGGGTGAGAACAATTAGAAACTGTCATTACTCTGTGGACATCTCACACTATAAGCCACATTCTTATTTTTATAAGGAATTAGCTACAGATTGGGTAGCATTTGTCATGCGCTGAAACATTTCCTGTGTCTTTCTGGCAGGACCACGTTCTTGTTAGAATGCGGGAGCTTCTCATATTCCCGCTTCCTCTCCCCAACTCGCTCTCCGTCTCTCTCTCTTTTTTTGGCTTGCCAATTCCAGCACCTTCACATACATTACCCCGTCCTTTCATCTCCAAGATGACCTGAAATGACCTTTTGCTTGGCACGAGACGTGATTCAACTGATAATAAAAGAGTTGGGGGAGGGGGTGGGAGGCGGCGCCTGTCTGCGCAGGGCCGAGCCTGGAGGAGAGCAGGGAAGGGGGAACCGCATCAATTTAAAAACAAACGCTGCCGCTTTTTTTTTTTCCTGTGCCATTTCCTGTAATTAATTTTCTACATATCACCTATTACACGAAGGGAAAAGATTTTTTTTTTTTTTTTTGAGGGCATACCACTCTCTTTGTTTCAATCTGGATCCTCTGGGGTTTAGCAGAGGCTGGGGCGGTGGGGTGGGGGGGAGGCCGGGGAAGGAGGGGAGGGGTGTGTTGTTGGCTGGGGAGGGGGAAAAGGGGAGGCGCGGTGTGGGGGGTGGGCTGGCACCCCGCCCCCAGCAGGCCAGCCGAGCCCTGCGCCGGAATGTGGGGTCGGCCGCCCCGCAGCTTTCTTTCTTTCCGCGCGGGTGTTTGCTGCAGGGAGCTCCTCTCCAAAGCAACGGCTCCCGCTGAGGTTCCAGCACTCAGTTCCCTTCCATTTCACATCCGCTCCCTTTGAGGGGCGTGGGCTTTTTCCGGAGGCCTGCTTTCTTTGTTGTTTTAGGAAACTAATTTTTCACTAACTCCAGAACTCCAAATAGTTGCCCATGGCAAGTCTCATCGATCCTCTCCGTCTCTGCCTCTTACTTAGGGAGGAAAAAAAGAACAAACTATTTATTTGGATACTCAGTTGAGGGTGCCGGAGTTGCCACAGCAACAGCTCTGAACCTTGCACCGCCCGCGGCTCTTATTGTAGCCTGGCCCGCCTTCCCAAAGACCTCCTCTTTAAAGAGACAGGCTAGCGATACCCTCTCAGTTTGGAGTGCGTGTGCGTGCATTGACATATCATCGACACCATTGGAAGAGACAAAAGACAAGGGTTTACTTGGGTGGTTCGCAGGATATTTTAAGCCATGCTTGACTAGATGAGATGTCAGAAGAGAAACTGGGTTTGGGAAGTCACTGGGGACCCGAGATTAGGGAACTTCTTGTCTAAAGGCTTGTGAAATGCTAGAACACAATATAAAGGTGTCCTGGCCCTTTCTGAGGTTGTAGACAGCTCGCATGTAAGCTGCCTGGGAGGATTCTGCTGCGGACGCTTCGCACCCTCTCCTCTCTTTTGCCGAAGGAAACAGGCTCCAGGTGCTCTGAGCTCATACAGGTGAAACTCATTGTCCTGGGTCTGGAAAGAATCCTCTTCCTAAAGTGCCCCATAGGCTGAAAGTTCCATGAAAGGCGAGGGATCCGCTCCACAGTCCTCTGCTAGTTTCACCCCTCTGGCTCTCCTTGGAAACCATTCACTCATTCATTTATTCATCAGGGACATCTGGGTATTTGCTCTGTGCTAGGCACTGTAGATACAAGGTTGAAACAAAGACTATACCTAGCCCCTGCCCTCCAGAGGCTTAAAGTCAAGAAGCTGAAAGAAACAAGTAAACAGATAATTAAATTCAGAGGGGAAGGGCTTGGAGGGTGCTGCCAATTCAGGGAAGGAGTAACTATATGGTCTTGCCAGTCCCATTACAGATGCCAGTGTGATTCCCATTAGTTCCTTAACTAAAAAGGAGGTAGGTCCTGGGAAATGCCCAATGGAATGCTTTCCCCTCTCCGCCAATCAATATCCCTCTCCTATTGGTCTTCAAAAGTGCCTTCTTATAGGAAAAGAATGACCATTCTGAAACACATGAGTGCCAGGAAGCTGACCTTGAGGACCACAGTGTGGAAGGTCACTGCTGTTGTCTTTGATGAGAATCTCAGCTCAGTTTCTTTCTAACCTGCTGTAGAGAGGCAAAGAAACCAGTAGTACCGAGAACTTTCCAAGTACCCTATATGATGCTGATCACTTATTTACTGCATCTACATTCGATTGAGTCTGCCGGCAGTCTTTCTCACCTGGTACCTGGTTGTATGCGAACCACAGCATATAGAAAATGATTTGAGTTGTCTGTGTTCTCAATTGTCCCAATGATGATAAATAACTAGTACAGTTCTAGATGCACAGAAAGAAATTGATTCATTGTATACAAGGGATGCTTTAAGATGTTGGGCTTAATTCTCTCCTAGATTTCCTCTTTCAAAAATCACAGGGTTTCCTTATTTAACACACGAGGAGAGTGAGGCTCAGGAAAGTTGTTCAAGATCACACAGGAACAATGATGGAACTAGGGATGAGAATCTTTCCTTTTTGACTACAAAATTTACAGTCTTTCAAGATTGCTTGAATAGTTTGCACCAGGAAAAAGAATTGGCTACAATTCTACACGTGACTATTACAAAGAAAAAAGAATGGAATGTTAAGGTTAAAATTTTCAGTGGTTTAAAGTCATAACTGACTTAGAGAGTTAGTTTGATTGGAAGATCTATAAAGACAAGAATTGAGTTTCTTTCTCTAGCAGTATCTCTCTTGGAATTGTCTTTCAAGTTAGGCAAAGAGCTCGCCAAGAAAGACACCACTCAAAGTGACGGGAACACCTTGTTTTTCACTCAGACCCCATTACATTCCCAGCCTGATCACTCATGGGACTTAACCGCACATGACATAAAATGGAATACCCCTCAAAGGCTGGAGACTTTGTCATCAAAATCAAAGACTAAACCTCTAGCTCTAGGACCATTCCAGAAAAAAAGCTAGATAACTCTTGTAATCACTACTGGCATGTTTGGCAGAAGTGAATGCTTTTAAAGGAATGATAGCGATTTGCAAGAGTTTTTCTATGACTTCCTTCTTAATGCAGTCGATTCTCCGTCCAGGTTATGCAACCTTGGGTAAATAACTCAACACCTCTGTTCCTTAATTTCATCTAAAAAGTGAAGTAATAGTAACATTTATCAGATAGGATCATGGTAAGTGTTACCATGAGATTAAGCATGCAAAGCACTCAGCACAGTGCCAAGCCCATATGAAGTGCTATTTATTACAGTAGCTATTATTATGTTAATTATTATCATCACTTTTATTTGTATTAGAATTGATGATTAAAGTGGATAGTTGGCATATTCTTTCCCATGCCTACGGTGGACTTAAGCCACATTATGAGGCTGATAAATCTTTTTCTTTCTGAATTCTTTGTTTTCCCCTCACCATGACACCACTTCTCTTGGTTTTAACATCCATTTATCCCTGCACCCCTCCCTTCTTCCTTCTTTAGCCCTCTCAAACAAAACAGAAACTCTTGCTTCTAAAATGGCTCTCTTATAAATCATTGACACCAGGGATCGGCAATTTTTTTTTCCTGGAAAGAGCCAGATAGTATTTTAGACTTTGCAGCCTATACGCTCTCTGTTGTGGCTGTTCAACTCTGCTGCCACAGATAATCTCAATGAATGAGTGTAAGTGTTCCAGTAAAACTTTATTTATGAACATGGAAATTTGGATTTCACGTAAGGTTCACATGTCACAAAATATTATTATTCTTTTATTTTTTTTCAACCATTTAGAAATCTAAAAACCACCCTTAGCTCCCGAGCTCTATAAAAATAGGCAGTAGGCCCATCATTTGCCATCTCCCAACTTATACTTGAACATGAGTTTCAATCACTATGATACTCTTAGGAATATTTGCATTTTCTTTTTTTTTTTCAAGTTCTAGAAGAATGTACAGAAAACACATCTTCGAGGGGCAGTGCAGGGCATGGGGTACACACATAATGGCAGCTTACCCCTGTTGGTTCTCTGTGGGAAAGATGGCTGGCATGGTAGACCCAGCTTGGCCAGCTCAAGGTATTCATTTATAGGAAAACATCCAAGCATCTGGGAAGAGGCAGTAAAAAGAACATCTGCCATCATGTCACATTTGGCTTCCACCACATTTGGACTCCAGCCCCTTGGTAGCATTCTGATTTGGGCAAGTCTCTTTAAAGTCTTGGAACTTTACTTTTCCTTTCCACTTTCCTTAAAAGTGGAAATCATAATGCCTACTCTGAAGAGTTGTTATGAGGCTAAGTTTTATAGATGCTCTAAGTAACAATGTATAATAAGGAGATGAAGACTAGAACCTGATAGATATTCCATAGATGTTTGAACAGATGTGTATTAGTAGCTCTCAGCTCATGTTTCCTTCTATCAGTCATCGGTGGGGTAGTAGGAGTCAACTTTGGCTCTTAGAAAATATAAGGGCAGTATGGTTGCATATGGCGGAACTTCTGGTATTTAAAGAGAGGTCTTCTGATTGTTTTCAGGGGTAGATACGGAGACTGGTGAGAAGACAGAGTTGGGTTATTTTTGACAAAGGAAAAAAATAAAGATCATTTGAAATGAGACCCAAGCTTTCAGAAGTGGCTGCCATCATCGGGTTAGAACTTAGCTCAAGATGACATTGGTTTCTGAGAGAACAGTTGTGTCAGGGCCATTTCTGGAATGGCTCTTCAGGTAGAGGGAGCCAGCTCTGCTTGGTTCCCATATGAATCAGCCTCTTTGAAAGGAGAATCAGGGCTGTTTGAGAGGGCCCGTTTGCACAGTCAGGCTCTAAATCACTGATTAGGGATGTGTGTACATGCATGCGTGTGTGTGAGAGTGAGAGAATGAGGAGAAACAGAGAAACAGAGAGAGAGGTGTATCTTTACACTCACTTAGGATAAGTCTTGCTGGCGGAGAAAAACACAAGATATGGCCTAGGGCTTGGGAAACACGGTTCCCTTTACTACAAAAGACAGTTTGCTGTATGGTTTGCACACCCACATAGCACAGGGTTCGGAGCTCAGGGAAAGAGACCTCTTTTGTCCTGAGAGAGCTTACAGGTGTGCTTTTTGCATATATGATTATAGAGATTAATTTATATTAAAAATAATTTATGTAATATTCCTGATATATTTTTTTTAAGATTTTTATTTATTTGAGAGAGAGAGAGAGAGCGCACATGAAGGCATGAGCAGGGAGAGGGGCAGAGTGAGAGGGAGAAGCAGACTCCCCACTGAGCAGGGAGCCCGGTGCAGGGCTGGATCCCAGGACCCTGGGATCATGACTTGAGCCGAAGGCAGATGCTAAACCCACTGAGCCATCCAGGCACCCCATTCCTGATATTCCCAATGAACAGATACCTCTTAGTCAAATTAGAGAGATAGTACTTTAGCTTAAAAACAATTCTACTTCTTCTCCCTGATTTTAGCAACATGTACATGCAATATTAGCACAATATTTTACTTAAGACAAGATTTGGATTTCATTTTTCACGATTTAAGATTTTCTAAAAATTAAACAATTCCTACCTAAGCTCTATGAGTTCAGTTAAGTTATCATTGTTTATAAAAATTATTTAAAATTAAGAGTATATTGGGGTACCTGACTGCTCAGCCAGTGGAGCATGCCACTCTTGGTCTTGGGGTTGTAAGTTTGAGCCCCACGTTGAGTGTAGATATTTCTTAAAAATAAATCTTACAAAAAATAAAATTAGTTAACCTTAGACTAATATTAATTTAATTAATACATAAACTTTGGCTCTGTGGGCAATTTTTAAGTGAGAAAAGATGCAGATATTAGTTATTAAATATAGTTTTAATTGCTTTTGCTCCTTACTTTATATATAAATGACTGTACCTTAACAGGATATGCAAATGTCTTTAGTTGATATAATATATATGCTTATTTTCCTACCTTAAAATTCATCAAAGTGATATAAAATGTGTGTGGAAAAATTAACTAGTCTGTTTTTGGTTCCTGTCTTCCAGTTTTCTCTTACAGCTGGAAAAACAAAAGTTGCTTCCTTTAGTAAGGGAGTAATTAATATAAATTTTTGAGATAATGCCAGGTACAGTAATTTTGGAGAAACATAAGATGTATACAAAGTAATAAGTATGGTTTGTTTGTCTTTTAAGGAAACTGTTATAGTTTATTAGGATGGTAAATTTGATTACACACACACACATATATGCACATTGTTTTATTTATATGCTGATAAAATGTTTAATCTGTTTTCTTGTTTACTGATTGTATATGTCTAAAAATATATAAAGGCATATCAAGATTAAGTTAAAAAGTTTAGAGGTAAAAAAATGTAATAAAAGACTAATATTAAGGCAAACAAACTCTGTTAACGGTGTGAGGTAGGAAACTTTCTTTGCCACGTTTATAAGGCTGGCAGGAGGGTGAAGGAAAGGCTGAAATTGTGTAAAAAAAAATATTATTTACAAAGTTGGCTCAATGTTAATGGATTTATTTAAAAAAAAAAAAGAAAGAAAAGTTTCCTGAATCCTTTACTGCAAATTGTTGTGTGGCTAAAATATATACAAAATGTAAAATTAGGATTAGGGTTCTCTTTTTTAAAAATGACCAAATTATTTTGTGTCTAGATAACAAGAGGCTACTTTTCATCACCAAAATAGTCTGTTAAATCTCTAATTTTTTTGGCATATTTTGAATCATTTTGACAAAAATTTCCCCTTTGGTTGACCAAAGTTACATTTCTAATAATCATTAGGTTTTCGTATGAGTTTAAAAATATTGATTATAACTATTTTTTGCCTTTGGATATCATCATTTATCTTCCTATTTTTTCTTTCCTTTGGTATCCCTTCTTGATTTTTAGCTTTCCAAGGTAAAATTCCCAAATCAGAAGAATCAAGCTGTTAAGACACCTTTTAAACAAAATCTATATTTGGATTTCCTGAGAGCACAAAGATGAACTTCACCTTATGAAACGAAGAGTAATAGAAAAAAATTAGAATGTTTTGTATGAGCTTGCCTTTGTAATCACATTTTCTTAGAAACAGAGCTTGGGATGATTTAGGGAACAATGGTGTATTTTTGGACACTCCCATTTTTTTTTCCCAGACCTTATAAGAAAAGCTCATTACCTAAGCTAAACCCCAAGTTCTTTCAATTTAGCCATACTTGATGATCTCTGAATTGCAAATTTCGTTTCAACTCCTGATCCTGTGCCACTCGTAATGAGTGGTCCAACACTTTCTGATACTATTTGATAACCCCACTGGAGTATTTTTTTTCCTGAAAAGAGATCATTGGATGGCCCCTAATATCTGCTATTGAATTTGCAGTAAAAAAAAAGTCTGTTGACTACACTACCCACAGATTGTGTGTAGATCTGTCATCTTGCTAAACTTTTGCTTGAATTCAGGATAGTCTCTGATATCATCCAGGATAGTCTCTGATACCATCTATGATTTATCTTGGGCCATGAAGTTTTTTTCTCAGAAAAAGAGATCTTTATATATATATATATATATATATATATATAGTTTTTTTCTTATTTATTTGACAGAGAGAGAGAAAGAGAGCACAAGTAAGGGAGCGGCAGCCTGAGGGAGATGGAGAAGCAGACTCCCCGTTGAGCAGGGAGGCCGATGTGGGGCTCTATCCCAACACCCTGGGATCATGACCTGAGCCGAAGGCAGACACTTAACCGACTGAGCCACCTAGGCATGCCAGGAAAAGAGATCTTTAGATAATTTAATTTAAGGAGAAATACTACGTCTCATTTAGAGTTCAAAGCGTCTAACACCAGAAGGAGTACTCCGGAAGGCCTTTTACTGTCTTTAAACCCCTTCCTTTCACATTTTATAAGAGTCCCCCAAAGTGTGGTTTAGAGAAGAACCAAAGAGTTAGACAACATCACTGAGACCATAGAGCTTTTTGTCTAAGAGGCCCATGAAATTTGACAAATGGTCGTTTATCAATATATAATACTGGCCCCCTAGAGGTGAAATGGGTCCTATGAGAAGATTTTTGTACTTATGTCTTTATAGACCTCTCTAGTATCTTCAATATTACTAACAAGATCTAGGGAATCAAAGAAATCATGAATTGCTTAATACTGATTGGTTAATACCCCCATATCTAGTTCTTTCTTCTCTTTAGATTAGGGATGGAAATTCTTTTCTTGATTTAATTTGGGAAGTCTTAGATTCTAGCTTGAAAGTGGGCCCTAATCACATTCCTTCTCTGAGTATTTGTCCTAGTTGCAGTTCTCAAATATATGGTCTCTAGACTCTTAAATGCTGCTGGGCACCAGTCAAATGATCCAAGAAATGATATTCTAGAACAAAAAGCAAAAGAAAGCCTGGGAGGTCCGAATAACTATCATCAGAAGCTCCATCAAACATCTTTGCAGATCTGGATCGATCTTGTTCACAAACATGAACGATGACCAAAATGGCGGGACTTAGAAGTAAAACCACATACTTTCCTTTCCCTGTGCTAAATAATTCTGTGATCAAACCTATTTTCGCATTTCTGTGCTACACAATAGTGGGACCAGGAAGAACATAACTTACTCCAAGTAATACTTGCCCCTAGAAGGTAAGACTGTTGACCAAATAAAGTAATTTATTAAAGTGAAGCAGAGTATACCAGACACAAAAGGTCATATATTGCTTGATTCCATTTAGATGAAATATCCAGAATATGTAAATCCAGAAACCCCTAGGTGGGGGGTGGTGGTGGTGCTGGGAATGGGAAGCAATTGGTGTGGGTGTGGGTTTTCCTTTATGTGCTGCAGTTAGGTAGAGGTAGTGATTGCACAACATTATGATTATACTAGTTGTCACTGAATTGTTTACTTTAAAATGGCTAATTTTATTTTATATGAATTCCACATAAAACTCCCTTCCTCCCCCACCAAACAAAACTAACAGGTTGCTCATCAAGTCTCATTAAGAACCTTGCTTAACTTGATGTACTGACCATTCCAAAGCTACTAGGTCATAAACCTTGCCCAGTCTCAACCAATTTCATGCCTTCCAAGACCTGCCTTAAAAAAAATGCAACCCAGAACCTTAAGCTTTATGACTCTTTCCTTTCATTACTCCATTTGAGACACTTTTTGTCTCTCTTCCTGCAGTAGTTCCAATAAACTTAGCTATGCTCGATCCGTCAATTTTTGGGGTGGTCTTTTGGAAGGTCAACATGATCAGTAACATCCCTTCCAGGGATTAAAAAATTTATCCATTTTGGATTTTCTTTTTCTATCCTCAGTATCAGATAGGTAGCAGCTTTCCAGTTACAGGCAGATGTAGGATTGTAGCAGGTCTTCTCCTAGTGGCCAGAGGTAGAGTTCAGTTCCAGCTCTCCAGGAGAGGGGACAGGAAAAGATCAAGCATGGCCATGTGCCCAGTATTTAATATGTCTTCAGCTATTTTGGTGGCCAAATAAGGAGTAAAGAATTCTTGTTTCAGGAATTACAAGAACATGTCAGGGGTTAAGGGAAAAGCCCAGAAAGGATAATGTCTGAAGCTCATTCTGCATAGAAGAGGCCAGGCTTATAGAGAAATCAGTTTTAGACCAATTCTATTGGGAAAGAAGGATATAAAACTATCAGTGTACTTATTGTTTTGATCTGGTTTGACTCAAAAAATAGTGGCAAGCCTATATGTGAAGAGACCCAGTACATTAGATGACTAGGACTGATTTTTCTAAAATTGTGTATGTGTGTGTGTGGTCTGGAATGATGTTTTAGGTATCTATTGCTGTGTAAAAAATTACCCCCAAACCTACCGGCTCGAAACAACACACATGGGTTATGTTATGTTTTTTGTGGGTTAAGGACCTGGGCACAGCTTAGCTGGTCCTCTCACGGGGTCTGTTGCAGGCTTCAGTCAAGGTGTGGACTGGGCTGCAGGCATCTCAAGGCTCAACTTGAGAAGTCTGCTTTTAAGCTCATGCAGCTATTGATAGGACTCACTTCTTCTCAGACTTGGACATGTGTGTGTGTGCTGTGTGTGTGTGTGTGTGTGTGTTGGACTGAGGGTCTCAGTTTCCCACTGGATGGTTGTCTAGAGGCAATCCTCAGTTTCTTGCCATGTGAATCCCACATGGCACTTGCTTCATCAAAGAATGTAGACCAAGAAGTCAATAGAATCTAGCAAGACAGAAATCAGTCTTTTGTAACCTGATCATGAAAGTGATGTTCTATCATTTTTGATGTAGTCTACGGATTAGAATCAAGCCACTAGGACTACCCCACGTGAAAGGGATGGGATTACACAAGGTTATGAATACCAGTGGAGATCATTTGAGTGCCACTTTTGAAAACTGCTTACCACAGTTGATACTCATATGTAAATTAAATGATACGTCCTGTTAACCACAGAAGCTTCAAAATTATAGTGAAGTTATTTTTCTCTGGTATAAAGTTAAATCTGAAATATCACAAGTAAATGGGAACTCTTAAAAGTTTATCTCGAATTTTTGTAAGAGGTGAAATACTTAGTACACCCAGTGGTTTTTAAGATGCCAGACCTGTCTGAAAGTATTATTGCCTTTTTCTTCGGTGAAGGCCAGATAGTTTTGAATGAGGAGTAACTGAAAAGTTACAGTGTTTTGTAAGTATTTACTGTTTCCCTTGAAAACTACAAGGCTTGTGTTGTCATCAGCCTCATTCCAATTAATTACCTGGGTTTGCAGACTTCTCCTTGGAGCAGCTTCCCTGAATAAGTCAAGTGTTTTACAATTAGTGAAGCATCTCAGAACATGGGAAATTGTGGTGTTTGCTTCAGAAACAGTAAGGATTATTGTATTATTATTATTATTTTTTTTACCATCTGAACTTGTCTAACTATAGAAACAGAAATTTGGTCTGACCATATCTAGTAAATTATCAACAGGTGTTAGTTCATTCTCTCTTGGAGATGGGGATCTTTGATGAGTACAGTGTTTTATAATTGATCAAGAATTAGATAAGTGATTAAGAGACCAAGTCATAGAAAGAACGATTATATGGTATATCTGGAATGGTTTTTAAAACAACCTTCCCAGGGCGCCTGGGTGGCTCAGTTGGTTAAGCGACTGCCTTCGGCTCAGGTCATGATCCTGGAGTCCCGGGATCGAGTCCCGCATCGGGCTCCCTGCTCGGCAGGGAGTCTGCTTCTCCCTCTGACCCTCCCCCTCTCATGCTCTCTCTCTCTCATTCTCTCTAATAAATAAATAAAATCTTAAAAAAAAAGAAATAAAACAACCTTCCCATTTTACCTTTGAAGAAATTGAGACATAGAGAGCTGAAGTTGTTTATCTAAGAAGATAAAGCTAGTTAAAGGAGTATTTTCAGATTGGTATCAGGTCTATTCTTTATTTGAGAGAGAGAGTACGCACGAGCAGGGGGAGGGGGGCAGAGGGAGAGGGAGAGAATCTGAAGCAGACACCAGGCTGACCGACGTGGGGCTTGAACTCATGACCCCAAGACCATAACCTGAGCTGAAACAAAGAGTTGGATGGTTAACCAACTGAGCCCCCCAGGCGCCCTGGTATCAGGTCTATTCTTGATCTAGTTCAACTCCACACTACAAGCATGATAGTAGAAAGTGCACCAGACTAAGACCAAGAATCAAATCCCACAGACTTTGTCCATTTTGTTCTCCACTGTATCCTATACCAGAAACTGGAAACCTATACCCAAAACTATAAATGAAAGTATGTATCACTAATACTTGTTTAACGTATAAATGAATAAATGAATGAATGAGTGAATAAATGAATGAATGGAATCCTAGTCCTATGATGTACTGGTTGAGTGACTATGGACAATTTGTTTCTTGTCTCTGGTTTTGGGTTTCCTCAGATTTCAAGTGAGAGTTTTGGTCTGGTTAATCTTTAAAATTCCTTTCAGTTCTAAATTTCTATGATTTAATAATAATAAGTAACATTTGTTGGGTCACGTACTCATTCTGTCATGTACTACGGTTTACACAATAATGCCATTTTAATTCTTAGAACCACTCTCTGATAAACAAGGCTCTGAGGAAAATAACTAATAGCTAACAGTTATTTTGATCTTACTCTAAGCCAGACACTATTATTAACTCATTTTAATCCTCATCTCTACCCTGTGAGGTACAGAGAGATTTAATTTGTCCGAGGTCACATCAGTAGTAAGGGTGGAGCCAGAACTCGAACTCCAGTGGTCCAGTTTCAGAGCCTACCTGCTTAATCGTGTTGTTACACTGCACAGTAACGGTCGTAAGGTCAAAGACCATGGTTCATTCTGTTCAGTGGAACCTGAGTTCAGGCTTCTTTGTGGCTACCAGCTTCTTTTTTATTTCCTATTCATAAACATTATCTGCACACAAATACATTAGCCTTTACATTTCTGTAACAATTGAAGGCTTATATTGCTAAGTAAGTTGCTGATTTAATAAATCTATATTACTACCCAGTCATTTAAGTGGTGGGTAGAAGTTACTGTAACCAGGATTCATGCTGTTTCAAAGATTGGAAATGGGGAAAAATTTTCTGAAGTCATGTCTGGGGTATGGTGGGTGGATGTTTGGCTTGCTCTGAGAAATTTAGCAGAAAACTCCAGAATTACTCAAATGTTTGGACTGGTGAGGCTTAATGTTCTGGCCAACTGGCAGCAGAAAGACATTAATCAAACCCATGGAGAATGAGGAAGATGAGGTTCAGATGGTGTGGATCCATCTGTTTTATTTTTGTTTTAATCTCCTTAGACTGTAACTCAAGAACTCTGCGTTTTTATTTCTGAACACCTATTATGACTAAGACTATATTAGCTGTGTATCTGCATGGGAAATTTACAGTAAAATCAGAGGTAATTTTCTAAATAACTTAACTTTTTTTCTTTAGGAAACTTGAGATGCTGCTGAGCATATGGAAAGGTATATATTTTGAGCATAGTCATCTATTCTGATGGAATCCACTGAGTATCCTATTAGTGTTTGCTTCGATTCAGCCAGCCTGTGAGTTCATATCCATATGAATGTGGGTGGTATTGTATAGGGTAATGTTAAAGAGAAAATACTAGAAGACCAAAAACTGAGTACTTAGTAGGAATAGTGTTATTATCAAGCAGAATACTCAATCTACTACAGAGTTTAGACTCTGGGGGGCTGAGATTTTGGAGAGAAAGTCAAGTGGGTCTTTTAAAGGTAAAAGGTGTCTGCGGTCTCTGTCTCACGTTAGGAGAGCAATGTCGTTGAGTGATGCTGATTGGTTGGTGATGCCTCGGCTTGTCCCTTAGGTAAGTGGAGGCTAGGTGAAGGTGCCCCTCTGCATATGTGGGGTCCTGCCTCAGATAATGGTGGCCAGCTATGTATGCTCTGTATGTGATATATTGCCATCATGTTATGCCACCTGCTCAGTGTCAGCAGGTTCAGTTCAGACTTGTCAGGAGTGAGCCTGTGGAGCCTAATCTAGGATTAAGAAGTCCCGGGTTCTAGTCTTGGTAATGCCATTGACTAAGGTGTGCGACCTTGGGCTCCCACGAAACTTCTCTAGGTCTTAGTTTGCTAATTTGTAAAAAGACTGGGTGGGCCTACATCTGTGAAAACCACTTCCTATCCTGGTATAGGCTCTGCTGAGGGATTTCAAGAGTGACCACAGTGTCTTCGCCCACCCCCAACCCAACTCCCATCCAACAAGAGCATCTCTACACGTCACCTGTTTTACATAAGGGACTTCTCCTTCAGAGTTTCTTTAAAGAGAGGTTCTAGTTCTTAAAAATAAAAAATGGTCCTGAAGTTACCTTCCAACCAAAACATTCTATAAAATCTCGTTCAACACGATTTAACCTAATTACGATTTTTTAATCATTTATCATCTGACCGAAAACATCATTTAAGAGGACTGTGAATGGAAAGGTCGAAGAGTTAGGGTTTCATTTTCTCCTTCCAGCTTTTTAAGATTGGTTTGTTGACATGCCATTGTGCATATTTGGGAGCCTGGGATTATGTATGAATTCACGTTTGCGAATCTCAAGCTCAGCCTGGGAAATGTAAATGTATGGAAGACATCCTGTTCACACAAAGAAAATAACTTCCCATATGATTTCCTTTGGTAAATATTTTAAAGAAAGATGCCATCATTTCCTCTGGAAGTCCTTCTTTCTTCATTTCTCGGGGTGAATTTTTACTGAGCTCCTTGAAAAAAAAATAAGAAAGTGAAAGAAAATCATAAAGAGTGTATCCATGTAAAGTACCTAATGTCCCATCGGAGGTTTCAGGGAGGTGTAAACACTCCTACGCAGCACAGCACTTCTCTGCCCACAGCCACAAGATCAATGGTGCTGTTAGCATATCTGTGTTTTATTAAGGCAGCTAAGTGGAATTTGTGTGCGTCAGGCTACTAGTGATTCGGCAGGAAGTATTAAGTATTGTGTAAAAGTCATCAACTGTGTATCATGGAAGTTAAAGTAGAAGTCTCCTTTTCTGCCCAAATGCTTCATCTCTACGCAGGTAAATCCCATTAAGATGAGTGTTCTCCTTATGCATGCTCCTGATATCTTAACCTCACTAGATTCTTCTTGAGGTTCTCTCTGGTAGGTTTGTTTGGATCTCCACAGCTCTAAAGGGGGCCTTCACAATTCTAGCTAAAGACCCAAAGGGTACTCTTCCGAATGGGATGTAAATCAATATGGCATCAAGAAGGTTTCATTCAGCTTCGTGCTGTCCTGAGTAAGTGCTGGCCTCTGTTTTCAACAACTATCTCCTGACAAGCACAATATTCATTTGGCAGTGAAGAGTGAATAGGCACCTATGAAACTCTGTGTTCAACGATCATGGGAGAAAAGATGGGTTAGGTACTGTCTCTCCTTCAAGGATCTTGGATGGGTAGTCTTGTTTTCTCTTGCTGCATAACTTGGGACTTAAAACAATGATGATCATTTATTTTGCTCTGACTCTACAATTTGGGCAGTTTGGTGGGATCACCTGAGCCTCTTCTTTGCTCCCCACAATGTTTGGGAGCCTCCACCGGCATGACATGAATACCTGCGGGCTGAAACAGCTCAGGCTGAATAGGCATCTCCTCTTCATGTAATCTCAGTCTTTCCACGTGGCCTAATTAGCAAAGTGGTCCCACGGTAGTTGACCTTCTTATATGGTAGCTCTAGGCTTCCAGAGCTGCTGCTCCATGAGGCCTGGGTTGAAGCTAAAAAAAACTTTTTATGACCTGGCCTCAGAGATCTGGTCTTAAAGGCAACTCACTAAGGCCAGACCATGTTCAAGGGGAAGAGAATGAGTCTCTAGCTCTCAGTGGGAGTAACAAAGAATGGGCACAGCATCCAGCACATTATGTGTATTTCCCACAGCATTCCCAGCCACCATGAGATGAGTACGTAACAAGTGAGAAATTCAGGTTTCACTCAGGTGGCCAATAGCAGAGTCAGGATTCAAACCTTGGATTCTGGTTTTGTTAGAAGAGACCTTCTGGGTCTTTTGTTCAATTTGGGGAAAAAAGAACAAACAAAAAACAACTGAGGTCCAAAGAAGGGAAAGGAAAGACTTTTTGCTACCACACCTGTTCTCAGCAGAATTAGGAAAACCAACATCTAGCAGGTTAAAGCAACCCTCATGGCCACTTAAGCCGGACTCCGAGGGAGGGGCTTTAAAAGAGTTGATGGAGGGCGAACTTTCGAAGTTGGGCAACATTAGGTTGGCTGTTTTTAGAGGAGGTAATGCTGTAGATGGGCAACAGACACCCATGTTAGAGGGCTCTCCAACACTGCAATTCCAGGAAATGAGAGGAACACTAGGAACTGAGGCCAAAATGACTCTGATCTCGGGTTGAGGTACTTGGGGTGAAATTATTTTGTATTATAGTCTAAAATTCTGCTACGTGCTATTCAAATATATTTGATTTTATTTTTTAAAATTTTATTTATTTATTTATCTATTTATTTATTTATTTAAGTAGGCTCCATGCTAAGCATGGGCTTGAACTCACAGGGGCTTGAACTCACGACTCTGAGATCAAGACCTGAGCTGAAATCAAGAGTCGGACGCTTAACCAACTGCGCCACCCAAGCATCCCTGTTTAAATATATTTTAAATGATTGCATTAACTAGGATTTGAAACTCAAGATGGATAATATATCTTTAAAAGCAAGAAGTTTTGGGGCACCTGGGTGGCTCAGTTGGTTAAGCGACTGCCTTCAGCTCAGGTCATGGTCCTGGAGTCCCGGGATCGAGTCCCGCATCGGGCTCCCTGCTCAGCGGGGGGTCTGCTCCTCCCTCTGACCCTCCTCCCTCTCATGCTCTCTGTCTCTCATTCTCTGTCTCTCAAATAAATAAATAAAATCTTTAAAAAAAAAAAGCAAGAAGTTTTATCCTGTTTCGTTATATTTTAAATGATTGCATTAACTAGGATTTGAAATGCAAGATGGATAATATATCTTTAAAAGCAAGAAGTTTTATCCTGTTTCATATTAGAGAGGGTTGCTAAGGATGTCACTGTATGTATGTATTTATGTTTTTTTTTTAATGATTTTATTTATTTATTTGAGAGAGAGAAAGAGAGAGCATGAGCAGGGGGAAGGAGGAGAGGGTAGGAGCAGAAGGAGAAGCAGACTCCCCACTGAGCAGGGAGCCAGATGCGGGGCTCCATCCCAGGATCCATCCCAGGATGCTGGAATCGTGACCTGAGCCGAAGACAGCTGCTTAACCAACTGAGCCACCCATGCACCCCAGGATGCCAGTGTATTTAGATTCATCATCTCCTAACCACTGGGTGGGAGGAAAGGCATCTCTGTTATAAAGGAGAATTAAGCTTTTGTGATTGCAAAAGATGGACTGGTGTCCTACTGTTGGTATGGATATGCTGTGGGTCTATGGTCCTTCTCTTTTTGCAATTGAATGGTGAAGAAAAGCAATTTCTTCTTTCAAAGAAGGAAGGAAGAAAGAATACAGTATGTATGGACACTGCAGGCAGAGAAATAGAGAAAGGGAGAGAGCCAGCCTCTGGCTATCAAATGACTTTCTTTTAGGAAAAAAATCTCTAATAGGAAAGATATTGCCAGAGTTTTCATGCCTTCTGAAGTTGTTGATAACTCTAGAAATGCTGACCATTGAGGAGGTTCGGTCTCAAATTAAGTAATACATTTGTTTTTACTCTGGAAACATGGGAAAAATTTGGAATAGATTAATCAGTGCTTCCAATAGTACATGCATGGCACTGCATAAGATTTCTAAGTGTGTGAAGGGGTTTTGCAGTGAGTGGGTGTATGTGTGCATGTGTATTTCAGCGTGGGTATTTTTTCCTATCTACCTTAAATGGTTGTTAATCTAGTTTTTTAAAAAAATAATTGATATTACTTAGTTTTTTGTTCCACTTTTTCAACAAAATACCCATTTAGAAAAAAATGATAAACAAGGAGGAAAATAACCTGTTTGTCTTTAATCACAATGGGAAACCACAAAATTTGAACAAAAAACCCAAAGCTAACACATGGCTGGAGACTTGTAGTTGCCTACTCTCATTATGGGCCAAATACATAAGAAAAAAGGCAACCATGCGAAGAAAGCCCGTAAGGAAATAATTGTCATCCTGGTTTTTATAGGTCAGTCCCCATATTTATATAACCCCAGAACACAGTCTAAGGAGATTGGTTACCTGCTTTAGATGGGACCTATGAAGAAGGCAGGGGTGAGAAGGGGTCCAGAAGAAGAGGGTAAATGAGTAAGGAGAGGAATGACTATATGGAGAAAATTCACATTGGTTCATAAGACTTCTGGTAGCCAAAATAAATTTCCTTACTCCTTAGGAGAATCTGTTTATAAACCATAGAACTTATAAGACTTCAAACTCTCTAGAGAATTAGTTTTTGGAAGGTTTCCCTTTTTTTTTTTTTTTTTTTTACTGTTTTTTAGAGAGAGAGAGAGAACATGAATGAAGTAACGGGGAGGGGCAGAGGGAGAGAGGGAGAGAAAGAATTCCCAGGCAGACTCCACGCCCAGCATGGAGCCCGACTCAGGGCTCAAGATCTCACGACCCTGAGATCATGACCTGAGCCGAAATCAAGAGTCGGTCGCTTAACCGACTGAGCCACCCAGGTGCCCCTTGGAAGGTTTTCCTTTTGAAAACTGAGTTAATGTTCTCCTTTTGCTTCAACCTGATGCGCTCTCCAGCTACGAAGTTAGGACACGTTAAAATCTCTGGGGGACTGCAGGTTTGTGGGTGTCTGCTGTTCCAGCTACATGTGGGGCCCTCTCAGGTAGCAGGGAACCCGTGGCCGAAGGCAAAGCACCATTCTCAGCCAAAACTGACCCACAGGTTGGATGTCAGTGTCTTCAGCTCTTTTTTTTTTTTTTTTTAAGATTTTATTTATTTATTTGACAGAGAGAGACACAGCGAGAGAGGGAACACTAGCAGGGGGAGTGGGAGAGGGAGAAGCAGAGCCCCTGCTGAGCAGGGAGCCCGATGTGGGGCTTGATCCCAGGACCCTGGGATTATGACCTGAACTGAAGGACTGAGCCACCCAGGTGCCCCTTCAGCTCTTTTTCTAAAGGTGAGGGGACTTCTGCCTTTCCCCACAGTCTACCTTGTCCCTCCAACACACAGAGGCATACACTCTGCCAACACTCCCACTTGGAAAACTAATAAACAAGCATGCTATGAACTCACATAACTGTTCTCACTGAAAATTAGAAGAATTAAAGAAAGACCACATTTTTATTATTTCCACTTTTATGTTTCTAAAAAGCCTAGATTCTGATGAGCCTGGAGGCAGGAAGTAGAGGAGGTAGGCACAATTTGATTTTATATAGTATCATTCACAATTTTCACACATCCTTTTCTAGCACATTCGAGTTTGGTTGGGCGGGTAGTCTCCCTGTATTTCTCTGGGTACATCGTTAGCTATTCTTCTTGTTCCTCCTTTGACCTTCAAACCCTCCTGACACTAATTCCTTAGCAAGAATGAGTTAGGAAGGAAGGGTTAGGGCAGGAGTTAGGCTCTAAACTGTTGAGTTTTGCTGGAGTGGGGGGATGGTGGTGGTTCACCTGTCTTCACCCAGGGAAGGTATATTATTTTTCACCTATCTCTGAAAAGGCTTGAGAGCTTTTACTCTGCACTCTGACAGCTGTGATCTCTGCTTTTCAAAAAACCTGATATCCACCAGGAAGCTCCCCTCCAGATTATTAGAGGTGTATTTGTTTTGCCTCTGAGGACAACACATTCTTTCTCTATGTCATATTCATGTGTAATTCAGAAGGTTCCAGCATTTGGTTCTCCCCTCTTCTGGTACCCAGAGCAGTGCCTGGAACATGAGTACTATTCCCGGAGGGAAGAGATAATAGGACTTTTGTACGTTTTCAAATAGTTACTGAGCTGTTGACCCTAATTGTCTCCAGATGGCCGTTTAAAGCAGTGCTTGTGCTCTGGGAACTAGCAAGAGGGCCCTACACTGCTTCCCATCAGCACATCTGCCAGGCAGTTTGTTGTCAGTTGTTTTTATAATGTCTTCTAAGAAGCCGGGTTTCCCTGTACAGTATCCTCAGAGGCTGCTAGGGCGGGGGGCACAAGGAAGTGTGGGTTGGTGGGAACTTTGTACCTCTCTCCTGCTTCAATCAGAGTAGACCTCCTTTATCTATTTATCTATTTATTTGGGAAAACAGAGAGTTCAGCTGTTGTTTTATATTTGAAAACTATTGGAATATGAAGTAAGTTTGGAATTCACAGCCCCCTTGCCCCAAGGCCATGAGACACAGAATGGGAATGTGCCATGCTTCAAGGTAAAGGGACAAGGATGGGCATTTACCAAAGGACATTACAGGAGTTTTCTGCAAATTGGGTAGAACCTGGCAGAGGGGCTGCTGAGCTAATGCTTACTGGGTTCTGTGTGTTGAGGGTTTTGGGGTGCGGTGGTAGAGTTCTGTGGATGCCAATAGAAACAGGTCACTGAGGGGGGGCAGGCAAGAGGAGAACTCTGGGTTCCACCAGCATGAGCCATGCCCTAGTGATGTGCTTTCCTTGCTGGTTTTGGACTAAGAATCTGGCTGTATAAGGAGGAGAAATGCCTCTGAAGTCATCTCTACACCCAGCGTGGGGCTCGAACTCACAACCCCAAGATCAAGAGTCCCATGCTCTTCTGATGGAGCCAGGCGGGTGCCCCCAGAAATGTTTCTGAAGATAAATGCTGACTTCTAGGTCTACATGGGAGCAATGGGGCATTTAAACTGAAGCCTTTTTCAAACCTTTGACTAAATCCATACTCAGTTTGAAGGAGGCCAAGAGTCTCGCTGTAGGCCAAATCAGTTTTCTTAACAAACAGCTATGTAGTAGAAATTCTTTTATTCAACCTCCAATCACCTGACTAGACAGATTTACTAAGGCTCCCCGTTCCTTCTGTGGCACATACTGCTTGATACCGATGCAAAGCCGACACAGGGCAGCCAGCTCACTTCTCCATCAGTTGGGTACCCAAGAGCCAGTCGTGTCCGTTCCCAAGCCTGTTTCTGCCATTTGTACTTGTTATTACATAGATATCATTTATTTTCATGTTACATGAAATGTTATTTCTGGGCGCCTGGGTGGCTCAGATGGTTAAGCGTCTGCCTTCGGCTCAGGTCATGATCCCAGGGTCCTGGGATCGAGTCCCACATCGGGCTCCCGGCTCAGCAGGGAGCCTGCTTCTCCCTCTGACCCTCTCCCCTCTCATGCTGTTTCTCTCTCGCTCGCTCTCTAAAAAATAAATAAAATCTTAAAAAAAAAAAAAAGAAAGAAATGTTATTTCTATGACAACTAAGTTGGATGCTTTGGAAAGATTTGGGAAAAAAGAGTCACCAGAAATTTGCTCTTAAATTAAGTATGGTAAAGACAACTATAAAAAGTACGAGAAATATTCCTACATATCTAGAACAATTCCAGGTACTTTTAATAATTACTCCAGAGCAAAAATCTTAAACCAGGACTGCCCTGTGTAAATTGGGACATACTGATTCACCAGGCCAGGTGTACGAAGATTGAAGGATATGGCAATAAGGAGAAATTGCATAAGTAAAGATGCAAAGGGGGCATGTGTGTGCACGTGTGTGTGCATGCACTTGTGTGTGTGACTGTGTGTGTGTGAAAATTAATGTTGGTTTTATAAGTGATGGAAAGTCATTGCAAATTATTGAGTTGTAGCAGAAATACATGTACTTTGTTTTGTTTTAACTTTTTGCTAAAGCATAATCAGTAGAGAAAAAGACACAAATCATAAGTATAGAGCCCAATGAATTTTCACCAAGTGAATATAAGCATGTGACCAGCACCCAGAATAAGAAACAGAACATTACTCTCGGGACCAAGACCAGGTAATATCCCCTGTAAAGGAAGGCACTATTCTGAATCCTAACATTATAGATTAGTTTTGTCTGTTTTTGTACTTTATGTAAATTGAATTTTGTAGAATGCATTCTTTTTGTGCCTGGCTACTTTCATTCAATATCATTTTTCTGAGATGTAACCATGTTGTTGCGTGTAGTTGTATTTTATTCATACTTATTGCTGATTAGTATTTCATAGTGTGATTACACAACAGTGTATTTGTTCATTAGCTTCTTGCTGAGTATTTGGTTGTTTTCAGGCTTCGTTTATTGCAAATAGAGTTGACTCTTGAACAATGCAGGGGATTAGGAAAATTGGCATGTAACTTTTGACTCCCTCCAAACTTAATTACTAATAGCTTACTGTTGACTGGAACCTTACCAATAACATAAACAGTTGATCAGCACATATTTTGTATGTTATATGTATTATATACTGTATTTTTGCAATAATCTAGAGAAAAGAAGATGTTATTAATAAAACCATAAAGAAGAGAAAATATACTTGCAATACTGTACTGTATTTATTTAAAAAATTTCCATGTATAAGTGAACCCATGTAACTCAAACTCATGTTGTTCGAGGGTCAACTATGTCAAATGAATGAATGGTCTTGAAATGTCTCTTACTGAATATATATACGTTTCTGTGAGGCATGTACCTAGGGATAGAATTTTCAGGTCATAGGTTATATGTATGTGCAACTTCAGCTGATACGGCAAACAGTTTTCTTCAAGTGGTTGCACTAATTTCAATCCCAATCAGTAGGTTTTAGAGTTCCAGTTGCTTCATTTCTATATCATCACTCAGTATTTTCTGTCTTTTTTATTTAGCTTTTCTGGTAAGGTATGCAGTAGCAATTCTTGTAGTTTTAATGTTCATTTTCCCAAATACCAATGAAGTTAAGCATTTTTTCATAGATTGGTCATTTGGATATCTGTCTTCAAGAAATTTAAATTTTTGTTCATTTACTTTTTAAAAAAAATTTATTTTTTAAAAAATTTTATTTATATATTTGAGAGAGTGAGAGAAAGAGAGAGAGATCATGAGTGGGGGGGGAGGGCAGAGAGAGAAGCAGACTCTCTGCTGAGTACGGAGCCCGATGCAGACCTTGATCCCAGAACCCCAGGATCATGAACTGAGCTGAAAGCAGATGCTTAACCCACTAAGCCACCCGCGCACCCCTTTTGTTCATTTTCTACTGGACATCTACATTATTTCTTTATTTGATTTGAGGAGGAATCCTTTGTTTGTTGTTGTTAAGCATTTTTATTTTGAAATAATTTTGGACTTACAGAAAACTAGCAAAAATGGTACAGAGTTCCCATGTGACATTCATCCAGCTTTCTCTAATATTAATATCACATAACCATGATAGATAGGATAATTAAAACCCCAAAATTAACATGGGTGCAATACTATTAACTAACCTACAGACTTTATTAGAGTTTTAGCAATTAGTGTTTTTTAAACTTTGTGATTCATTAATGCAATGATTCTCAACTTTGGCTACCCATTGTTATCTAAAATTGTATGTATTTAAGGTATACATCGTGATTTGACATACATGTACATAGTTGAAAGGACTGGTACCATAAATCTAATTAACATGTCTTCTTCCATAGTTAACCATTTTATGTGTGTGTATGTTGAGGGTACCTGAAATCTACTCTCTTAGAAAATTTCCACCATTCAATATAGTCTTGCTAACTACAGTCATCATGCTGTATATGAGATCTCTAGATTTATTCATTATGCATAATGGCAAATTTATAACATCTCCCCATTTTCCCACCTCCTTGTTCCTGGCCACCACTCTTCAACTGTCTGCCTCCATATATTTGACTGTTTTAGACACCACAGAAAAGTGAGATCATGCAGTCTTTTTCTTTCTGTGTCTGACTTCTGTTGCTTAGCATAATGTTGAGGAATTCTTTATATATTCTGATTCTGATTCCTTTGTTAGGTATGCGTGTTGTGTATGCAGGCCTCTGTGGCTTGCCTTTTCAGAGACTCTCTTCATGCTTCTTTTGATCAAAATAAGTTCTCAATTTTAAGGTAGTTCAACTTGTCATTTTTTTTCCTTTTTAGTTTCTGTTTTTAAACCTTTGCTTATCCCAAGGTTGTTAAGATATTATTTAATGTCTTCGTCTTAACGTTTCTTCTCTTCTCTCCTAAAAGCATATTTAGGGGAAAACAGGATTTTAAGATCAAGGTGAGATATGCTTGCAGAATGGCTTGTGAGGAGGAGAGACTAGAGACAGGAAGACTAGCCAGGAGGCTCTAGCATCAGGTCTAAAATAAGCCCAGACTAGGAGAACACAGATGAAAAGAGAAGGGGAAGAATACAAACAAGAGCTCTTTTGGTCTGTTGGGGGCAGATCTTCTTGCCTGATGGGATGAGAGTGGAGTGGATAGGAGAGGATCCACTATAGCTCTGAGGCTTGCTTGGATACTGAGAGAGTGTAGACACTTTCCTATTGTAGGATCCAACTTTTCCAGAAATACGCTTTGTGAGATACCATGGCCTCTGTTACTACGAAGATGTTGAGTATTTGCCATGTGCAGAGAACAGAACAAGTAGGCATAGCCTCCTGTTTAGGAAGTAGAATCCTGGAATAATGAAGGATTGGAGAAGACTACTGGGGGAGATGGTAGGACTTTCTCTGAGAAACACATAAAGAGGAACCAGCAGGCCATCTCTTTGTGGTGAGTAGGAAACGTGCTGCCTTGGGCAAGGAGTTGACGCAAATGACCTTGTGAGCTCCCTGACAGCTTTAGTGAGTCCTTGTCTGCCTTGCAACTCAAGGCTGAGTCATGGAGGCCATTTACCATTGTGAAGTTGACATCTGTTTAATGCCAAGAAGGGCTGGATTTGCCAAGTTTACTTTTCTGAAGCAGTACAGTAATTAGTAAATTTTGCTAAAAGTCCTTCTCCTTCCCTCTTCCCTAAAATACAGATGTCACATTTGAATGGCTTATGCCTTGGGACTCTCTAATTATGCAGACTTCAACACAATCATGTCATGAGGAAAAGATCTGTGTAAACTTTTCAGAGAATGGGGCCTGGAATTTAGATTTTTTTGTTACTACTTCATTTTCAATGTGTTCCTGCAGAAGATGTGTTTCTGTGATTTAGGTAAACAATTTTCCCCATCTGATTAGAGATTGAAGTAAAGGCATCCCTGTCAGGATATTGTGGCAGATTAAAAATTCCGCTAATTTCTACTAGTGTCTTATTCTGAGAAAGCAAAGGAATGAGTAGACCATGAGATGTGCAGAGACTCTGATTTTTGAAAGTCCTAACGTCACTTCTGATTCCCTCATCCTTGGGCGTGCTTACCTGCCTTTGTTCCTGACATATCTTTACAGGACTCAAGAGGATTTGAATTCCTTTTGCAGAAGAGTCTAGTGTAGTAGAGCTTTATCTACAGGTTAATTTATTTGCTCTATGGCATATCCCAAACTATCCAATCTGGGTTATAACCTTCTGGAGAGCCAGGTCCTTGACTTATTCTTTGCATTCCTTAAATATCTATGGTATGTTGCCTTACATTTAGAAAATAGTTAACAAACAGTATTGAAAAAAATCAGTTGAATAGAAAAGGGAAGTAGCAGGGAGAGATCTAGGCAATTGAATCTTTGGTGATATGGCCCAAACTTACATGTATCTACCCTTATCTCTGACCACAGACTGTCATACAGCCTATCCTTTAGCCACAGTGGCCAATTTGCCATTTCCTGAACTTTTCTCATGTATATGCCTATAATGTACACTCATAAATTGTCCCCCAAAGTAGAGAGAGTTTGGGGAAGAAAAAAATATTTGGAATAATAATGGCCAAAAATGGTCCAAAAGTGATTTAAAAAAATATATAAACTAAGGTGCTAAGAAGGTCAATGAACCCCAAGTAAAATGAGTATAGAGAAAACCACACTTCTTTTTTTTTTTTTGATTTGGTTCTTTTTATTTATTTATTTATTTATTTATTTATTTTTATTCTTATGTTAATCCCCATACATTACATCATTAGTTTTAGATGAAGTGTTCCATGATTCATTGTTTGTGCATAACACCCAGTGCTCCATGCAGAATGTGCCCTCCTCAATACCCACCACCAGGCTAACCCATCCGCCCACCCCCCTCCCCTCTAGAACCCTGTTTGTTTTTCAGAGTCCATCGTCTCTCATGGTTTGTCTACTCCTCCGATTTGCCCCGCTTTATTCTTCCCTCCCGCTACCTTTTTCTTCTTCTTTTTTTTTTTTTTCTTAACATATATTGCATTATTTGGAGAAAACCACACTTCTTACCGAGGTGATTTGACACATTTCTGTTTCTTCACCTTGGGTCAACTTCTCCCTTCAAAGCCAAAGCCTCCAGTAGTCACTGCACCAAAAAGGTATCCAAATGGCTGATGAGCATATGAAAGAATACTCTGCATTATTATTTACTGAGAAACACAAATTAAAATCATAAGGAGATACCACTAAACCTCTATAAAATGGCTAAACTTAACAAAACTAACAATACTCAGTGTTGGTGAGAATGTGAAATAAATGGAGCTCTAAGGCAATGCTGTAAGTAAATTGATAATAATGGCTTTGAAAAAACTGGCAGTATCTAATAAACCTAAGCATACTTATTCTATGATTCATTAGTGAGTATATACCCAAGAGAAATGAGTGTTTATGTCTATCAATAGACATTTACAAGAATGTTCGCAATAATAAAAAATTGGAAACAACTCAAGTATCTATCAGTAGTTGAATGTTGAGTGTGCCCTGGGTACTCTCAGACTGAGGGGTTCCAAAATCTTGTGTTCTAGTGCATTCAGGGTTGAGATGGAAATATGCAGAGGAAGTACAGCTGGGCCCCCTGGGTATTGCTGAACCAGGAAAGAGAGTTGGAAAGCCTTTCACCCTCTTCCTGTGATTTTATTTGAATCAGATAATGAATAGTAAATCACATCGCGGGAATGTGATAAGGGTCAGAGCTAGAGGGGGAGGTCCAAATAGATGGTTAAAGCAATGTTATCTGGGTTGACTTGGGGGCAGTCTTAATAATCAATTACACCATATATTTGGCCGCCATGGCAGAAAATCTGGCAGAGAACCAGTGGTATAGATCTCTGAAAACCACTCACCCTCCTAATTTCTATAAGGCAATAATCCTCATTGGTCTTCACACCATCTTTGATGACTACATAGCGCTTTTGGTGAATTGTGAGCTCACTATGTATGTGGGGGAAGTGGCGCAGTCCTGAGCCTGCTAGCTGCAGAGTGGAGAATCTCCTTTGCCTCTACCTCCATTCTTTTCTGCCTGGGCTTACCTTACAGCCTGGTCCTGGCAAGACTGCTTCTCCACAGTCTGCAAAATTCCATGGGCTGAGGCCTGAATTCTATTCTAGGGTTCCTGGAACAGTGAGAAAGAAGCCAGGAGGGTTACCTTATACATCCCGAGGATTTAATAAGTCATTCTACCCTCTGACTGTCTGGGTCAGCTCTGAGAAAGAATGGTATTCTGCCTAGCAAGGCATGGGAAACAGTTGCTCCCAACACTGGTTGTCAGCATTTAGCTTGCAACTAAACCTTTGGTGGAGCAATTTTCCTGACTTGGGATAACTGGCTTCTGGGCAAGGAAAGATGGCCAAATGTAAAATAATTAAGAAGACAAGGTCTATGCATTTCAATAGCTCACTTTCCTTCTCCCCATGCCCTTCCCCGAAATGGAGGCAAGGGCCAGGGCTGGAATCCTTTCCAATTGGAATGAGAACCTGTCTCCATTCTGAGCCAAGGCAGAGTTAAATAAGCCATTGTGCCATGTGCTTATGGGTAATTAGGCATGAAAAGAATCTGCAGTCAGCTCCCTCCATTGTTCCTCGCAAGCTGTCCTCTTGCCATGTGCCCGAGCCCCCGGGTCTCAGTGCTGGCACTACAACAGAGATATGGATGTCGTCGTCATGGCAACTCCTCTGTGCTAAGCAACTTTATGGTCTAATATTATTAAGAGGGCAGGGGTCAAAAGCCACTGAGGGACTTTGTCTCTGAAGCCGAGGATGACTGTGTCAGGGATGGGGCAGCATTGCAAGCTCATGGGAGGAGAGGGGAATCTCAGTAAGCACCAGATTGCCCCCACCATAGAGCTCTTTGCGGCAGCGAGATGGCCAAACTGTGAAGGCAATAAAATATGTCTCTGGGGCTCCCAGTTTCTTATCTCTCAGGTCTCTTTCTCCCTGGGTCACTCTCCCTTCAGATGCCAGGTACCCTGCTGCTCCCTCTTGGGAAAGGATCTGCTTTCAGTAGTTTTCATCTGCGTGTGAATTCTAGTCCCTATTCACTTCTATTTGTATTTATATTTTCCTAGTCTTATTTCCAACTGTGAAATGAAAAGCATTGACTGGGAAGTGGTGGAAAATATTTGGGGGGGGGGAAGATCCCTTTTCCTCAAACCCTAAAGTTGCATATTGAAGAAGCTGCCCTTTCTTTCTAGTTTAACTTTTTATTGTAGAAGATTTCAAATGTTGACAAAAGTACAGAGAATAGTATAATAAAGCCCCATGTACCCATCACCCCAGTTGCTCTCTTTATAGACGTTCACCTTGCTTAACAGATAAATATGGAGCAGAAACAGTCCCTTACACCCCCCCTCCTCTCCACCTTAGCCTTAGCCAGGGAGTGTTGCTCAATGAGTCAGGATAAAAGATTTCTTTAAGAGTCATACAGAAGAAAATGTGTTGGGCACTGCCCGGGCTCTTTTAGAGCATTGTATTTGGTGCTGAATGCTAGTGCTTTCCTCTTGCCACTGTGAGCCAGTCAGAAGACCTAGGAGTGCACAGAGTACCCACATAGCCAGCCAATCAGAGGTCAAAGGTGGCTGGCCTCCTAGCCATTCTGCTATTACGCATACGAATGTTCCCTGGTTTGAATGGGACCAGCTTCACAGACTGCATTATCAGGTAATCTAAACCAGCAGATTGCCTCTCAGTGTTGACCAAGAGGGAGGGTTCAAAAAATGCTCTCAATCTTTGAATAATGCAGTGTATTTCCATATTAAGTGGCAAAATGTATCCACTGTTCTAATAGAATCTGAAAACCCTGCTACTGCTGTGGAGGTTTTCACAGTACCCTGAACCTCCTTCTGAATCAGTTCTTGGCCTCAATGGGCAGGGAGTAGGGGGCCATGCAATACGTGAGACTGTGTTATAATAAGGTTATTCTAATCTGTATGTTAATGAAGTAGATTTATGCTGCTTATAAATTATATCAGAAATTGATACGGCATGAAGAAACTCTGGTTTAAAAAAATTAAGGAAAAAGGGTTGAAGAGGTGGAAAAATTTTCCTTCTCTACTAGGTTCTTTGGTTGGTCTAATAAGCAAATTAAAATAAGACACATGAACAGGAGAAAAACAAATGAATTTCATACATAATTTTCCATAAAATTATGAGACCCAAAAGTTAGTCAGGTAATCAAAACTTATATATCATCCTGACCTAAGGAAAGGGACCCTGACAAAGGGGAGGAAGGCCTTTTACAGGAAGGCAGAGACGATACTTGGAAAACAAAAGTTACCCAGTTACGCACATAAATTTCTTAGATTAAAAAGGTATCTGGTGGTAGCTTCTTGGTATAGGCCCCCTTTCCAGTGTAAATTTAGGCAGTTGAAGGGAGGTAAAGAGCTCTTCCTAAATCTGCTGTGCTTTGATTTTTGTAAGCTCAAAATAATCTTTATGCCCAATAGACATATTTTTCGGTAGTGGAATCTGTTTCTCTTCAGTCCTATCTTCGAAATTTCAAATAAGAAGTTTTATAATTCAGAAGCTGAGTTAGTAGATTGCTTCATCAACTGCTTCATTGGATCAGCCTCAGACATGAGAATAGTTTAGTTCAGTTAAACAATTGTATCTCATTTTGGGGGGGGGGGGGTGATGCAGGTGTGCTGTCAAAGTTAAGCCTATCTTGTGTAAGCAAACAACCAGGGATTTAATAACTGCATATTTATGGAAACAAAAAAGAAAAGCAATGGTTAATGACCGGAGCAGGCTATAATCTTAGTTTCTGAGCTCTGAGGTTAGCCTGTCAAGAAGACTTCTAAATACCTGACTTGAAGCATCTTCAGATAGAATGAGGGCAGGCGGTGGCAATCTCACAAATTCTCTTGGTTTGCAATTTGAATGTTTCTGATGATCTTTCTGAGTGGCTTAAACAGCAATAGGCATGAATATTGTTTAAACACAACCTACTGTGGCAATTTCTCTGAAGTTTATATCAAGTTCGTTGGGCAGCGTTTGTTCTTCATGATTCCAAGTCAGATTGGGAGAAAAACTAGAAATGTAAGTTTGGAGAATCATAGGCCAGATATAAGGAAACTAGAAGAATTCAAAATCCAGCCCAGTTTATAGGCATAAAACAAAATCTAAAAGACAATGAACAACCCTAGAATCTGATATCCACAAAGGTATGCTACTGAAACATAATTTTTCTCTTTAAAATCACTCTCATTTCGGGCGCCTGTGTGGCTCAGTCGTTAAGCGTCTGCCTTCGGCTCAGGTCATGATCCCAGGGTCCTGGGATCGAGTCCCACATCGGGCTCCTTGCTCCGCGGGAAGCCTGCTTCTCCCTCTCCCACTCCCCCTGCTTGTGTTCCCTCTCAGGCTGTGTCTCTCTCTGTCAAATAAATAAATAAATTCTTAAAAAAAAAAATCACCCTCATTTCTACCAGAGATAGCCAAATTAAGACTAATTTATTTGCAAAATAAGCCTCCTCTCAACAAGTTTGGCCTGATTACTTACGTAAGTGCAGCAAGAATAGTGATCGGATATGTAGGCTCTTTTAAATCTGCTTTGCTGGAACATTTCATAAGGAATCTCAGGTTGAACTTTAAAAAACCTCTCAAGGCTAAGAAGCGAAGCCAGTGACTCACCATCAGACTTTGCCTGCAATACCTATAAATTTGGGTGAATTCATCTCTTCTTGAGGCCCCCCAAATATCTTGAAGTTCTGTACCTGCTAGGAAGTAACCTTCCTTCCTCACCTGGAAGGCTACTGGGAAACCTGTAAGCAAGGTACCAGGCTGTTTTTCCAAAGGATTTTAATGGCTCCATAAAGTCAAACTATGTTCCTTAAAGCTATCTGGCACATCTGATTCTATGCACATTCTGAAATCTGATATTCCAGTAAAAGTTGTGATAATATAATTAACATTTTCAATTGTGTTCTGTTACAAGGATAACAGATTCTTATTGAACTTATATAAATATTGTCATAAAGAATATTCACTAAGTATCTAAATTCTGGAGGGATTAAGGAGGGAGAAAAAGTTATTGTTTTATTCCCACTCACAAAGGTATATCTTACCAAGTTGCTCTAAGATAAAGGTAGTTTAAAAGAAAAAGTTCAAGTCTATAAAAACAAAACATTAAGGAACTAACAATATTTTAAACAAAAAGTCATAAAAATTAAAATCATCCTTATCCGTTCATTCAGTCTCACACAATTAAGTCTTGTTCTGCTTGAATCCAGTTTCACCAGTAGTTCTGGAAATTTTTTACCCAGTTCAGTTTCATGATCTTAAAGTTATCAGAAACCTGTGCTTGCCAGAGTTCTTGATATGAATCTCCTTGAAGATAAATCCTTTTTTCAGTAATACTTTTACAAAAGCATCAGAGTAGAACAATAACTGTAAATGACAAGACTTAAAAATGGCCTTAAATATCTGATGAGAGTTCATTGTAATACAGTTGACAAGGAAATTTGGTTATTTCTGACACACATTTTTTAAGATAATAACTAGAATTATGACTGATTAACATTATACCAGGACATTATGATTTTTGGAACACTATATATAAACCCATATAAATACAACATAAAGAAGGCTTAGTATTACTTCTTATTTGACAATGCTTCCTATGTAATTTAACATATCAAATAAGCTTAATTAGTTTAATAGCTTTGTTTTTACAAAGAGAGAACAAATCTTTTGAGAGGTTTCAGGGACCTCCTACAAAATCCCAAAGTTAGTTCGAGATCAAAAAACTTCATTTAGATTTTGATTTTGGGAAGTTAGTCACAAATATCAAAAGATTTGGACACTTGACTATATAGGATCAAAGGTCATTATGAAATAATAATCTATCTGACTAAAGTAACAATAAAAGACTTCAAAGGCAGATACAGAAGGTTACATAGTTTCGAGGAAAATTTAGCTCTTTTAATGTTAGGATTCAAAATTACTTAAGAAGAATCTGTTTTCTTAAGTAATTAAAGATCTGGTAATAATTTCCTTATAATAACAATTCAATTTTAGTCAAGTAAAATTCTCTCTCTTTTTCTCTTTCTCTCTTCCCAACTTTGGATAATATTTTGCCTTTTATCTTTCTCTTTCCTAGAATTCTGAAAAAAACAGTTTTACTTTAGGACAAAATCACTTTCATTTCCCTCAACAAAAATTCATCTCCATACCTCCAGACCTCATACTATTTCCTGTCAAAAACACAGTCCACTTTCCTTACATGCAGAGTTGTTTCTCTTATTTATTTCTTGTAGCTTTAGTTACATATGTTAATTAGAATACTTAACTCTTAGAAACCTTAATTTCTAGTGAAAGCTAAGAAATAAGCAATGTAGTCTATTACATCAGCATTTAGATTGGCAAATTTATGAATACAGTTCATAATTTCTAGAAACATATGCTTCTTAATATACAATCTTTCAATGAAACATAAGACATATTTACCAACAGACCCAAATTTATCTTTTAGTTCCTTTGAAATAGGAAGCCAAAAGTAAATAAATCTATATTCAGTAATTAATATTTTAATTTTTTTCCTAGATATTCAATGTATTTCCATCATTTAACTTAACTTTGCAAGAACCGTTAAGATTTCTAGTTACCAAAAATATTTGGGAAGCAATTTTTAAGTACACATGCCACAAAACATTATTATTACTAAAAAGTTCACCTAAAAACTTTTACTCCATTTACATCATTCTAAATCACTTACTCCTTAAAGTTATGTTTAGATTTCCCATGAATAGTTAATGAGACATTAGGCAAAGTCAGCCATCATCCCAAGATACTTTTCTTGCTAACAAAATTTTTAAGAGATAACATGAATTTATGACTAGTAAACCCAGATAGAATAAAAGTTGCATGTCTGTATTATATTTTATTTTGATAACTCCAAAAACATGCCTATTTTAATTAAACTAACAAACTTCTACTAGCTTTTATTTACCAAAGATTATGTCAGATCATACAAACTTGAAAAACATTTGGGATAGGGATAGTTATTTCTTAGAGTTTAGGAATACCCAGTCCTTACAAGTGCTTGTCTCTTAAATGAACCAAGTAGAGCTCTTTTACAAATTAATTTCAGCAATACCATCTGGACATAAAAAAAAAAATCATACATCTACAACATACATATATAGACTATAAATGTCCAGACAGATGCAAACTGAGATCTTACAGCCTTTGTTCTAAAATTTTAACCATGAATCAGGTACAATAATACAAAACTCACTAGCTTATAAAGGAACAGTTGCATAGAAATTTTCTTTTGGCAGTTGGAATAAGTTAAGTTCTACTCAGATGGCGCAAGCTTTTCACTAATATTTGTGGAGAAGACACTTAAGACTTTTTGTTTGCCCAATTACCAAATACTTCTTTTTTCCTGATGAGAAACATTTCCCTGAAGTCTGCATTTTAAAGAATGGCTCTTAGTTCCTGTAGAGGATGGGGATAGAAAATTTATATCACAGAGGCACAGAGAAAGTATCCAAGTTTTCTCCAAGGTGAAGTTTTGGGGGCATATTTGCCAAACATCAGAGGTAATTACTATTTAATTTTTCCTTCTTTTTCTTAAGTGCAGGACAATTGTACTTCCAGTGTCCTAATTTTTTTACAATATCTGCAAATGTTTAAGGCACATAGGAAAGGGTCTAAGTGGATTTTGGGTTTCTCTCAGAATTATGCTTTTGTTTTAAGCTATTTTCAACAAATTGGGTAGTTGCTTCCATTATAAATGCTTAGAGGTTGACTAGCCCACTCAACTACACTATTTTGGATTTGCCTTTTTATATCAGGGAGGAAATGTCGGAAACTAAAAACTAACATGGACATTAAAAGATTTCTATGTTCTGAAGCTTCAGGGTTTAGTGTACTATGCCTCTAGAAAACCCGTATAAGACATTCAACAAATGTCTCTGGATCTTTCTAACTCCTCTCTGAATTTGGTAGGATCTTCTGAAAGTAGAAGAAAAAGGACTTTATAATTTAGAAGATCTGTTGCTATCCAGGGGACATGACTTCTTTGTGGGGGGGTCCAGAGTGCATCTGCAAATGACATTATATAGGAAGGCCTGAACTGGAAGACCCTAATTACAGAGCCCCAGAAAATAGGAAGAGTTATAAGGGACAGCCAAGGGAGCCCTACAGAGTATCTCAATTTCTTCTGCTACATTCAATTCCTGGCTGTTAGAATTTACATGAGTAACTTGTGAACTCTGGGCCTAGAGATCAGGCTGGAGTGCTTTCTGTAAATCTCATAAAGAAAGTCAAAACAGGCAGCTGGATATTTAAGTGATTTTCTGGAGAAGTTGGAGGAATTTGGGGATCTAAGAGAATTTGTTGAGGCCATGGGGCTGGATTCTGAGAGGGGTTAAACAGGGGACCCAGAGATCCAAAAGATCTTCTGGGGTCAGGGACAGGGAGTTGGGGAATAAAGGGTCAGAGGAGAGGGTGGAGAAGGGAAATTTATTTTAGATATGGACTTTAATTTTGTTCTAATTTCTGTTCTTCCATCTTATTAAGGGAATCTTTAAGACCAACCATTGTACTCCTTTGTATCCATTTTTCAACTTGGTCTTTCCAAGGTACCAATAAGACAATTGTTAAGAATGAGACCCCTCTAAATTTTTTCTTTTAAATATAGCCAATTCAAAGGATCCATTATCTGGCCATTGACAAGTAGAATCTTCTATTAGTCTCAATAGTGACTCAAACCAATAAGCCTTTTTATGCCTTGACCATGGACACAGAGGCATCTTAAAGGACTAGGACCCTTATGAAAAACTCCCCTGACAGCTGGCACAGTTGGACAAAAAGACACCAGTCACAAGTCCAGGTTATTACCCGTGCTTCTGACCAACCAGCTTTCCAATGTGAATTTAGGCAATTGATAGGGAGGTAAAGAACTTTTCCTGAATCTGCTGGGTTTTGATTTCCTTTGGCTCAAAATATCCTTATGCCAAAGAGAAATATTTTGGGGTGGCAAAATCTGCTCCCCTTTAGGGTCAATATAGGTTTCTTTGTAAGGTATAAAAGAAGTAAGAGTTAAGCTCAATTTCAGATTACCAAATATAATTTCCTAGGGTGTAGACATGACCGAACAACTACTAATCCTATCAGCTGTACTCACTCCCATCACTACTATGGCCACTACCACCTCACACTGATCATTTCTAAAATGCTTTTCAGGTGAACAAATAATGTTGGAGATTTTCCAGGTGAGATTTGTTGATTATTCAGTTACTGGGAATTCATAAAACTCAGCCTGAAGTAAGAGATAGTAGTGACAGAGTAAACAAAGAGCTTCAAGCACTATACAAGAGAGATGGAAACAGGGGGCAGGTAGGTGAGCTGGGCTGGGTATAGCACTGTTTAGGAAATCCTGGGCTGATCTTACCAAAGAGAACACGTAAACATTTACTTCTATAATTGATAGGACTCACATTATTAACACCTCACATGTTACTCTCCAATAAGATACCTGATCTTTCAATATAACCTTCTATTCCGTGAGAGAAATAGGTAGATGTTTACATCCCATTTTATAGATGAGGAGACTAAGACCCAAATGAAGTCACCTAGTGAATAACTGAATGAGTTGGGCAAACATTGGACCCTTTGTCTCCCAATCCAGAGAGCTTTAGGAACAAATCCATAAGACGAACAAACTGGTCAAGTTAGTCAAAGATTATTTCAGCCCATTCGTCAATATAGAGCTCAAATGGCCCTTGTTTTACATAATCCTGTTTTGTTGTTGCCTTACCTTTTTTGTTTGTTTGCTTTTTTCATAAATGGTGCTCCCTTAAAAACAACTTCAGTTAGGCTCTATTGATTTCAAAGAAGAGAAGTATTCAATTCAAAATAACTTGAGGAAAAAGGAGCTTAATGTAAAAGTGTTTTGTACAGGGAAGAAAAGCTCTGTGAGGGGGTTGTAGAGACAGGTGATTCCTTCTGCCTTTTATGGTGGACCCGCTTTTCTCTACTACTGGATTCCATTTCTGTCTCTACCAATGGATTCCTTAGCTTACTTGGAACTCAGTCTTCCCATAACTTTGGCCTATATGTGGCCCATTATGGCTATTCTGGCCTCTAAAAGATAAGCTTTCTTCACTTTTTCTTCTACTGCCAACTAATAAATTCTCATGGTATTTCCTTGCTCAGAGTCTCAGGAGAGGAAATATAATTAGCCTGGCATGCTGATGGTTTAGGATTAGCTGCCCTTGGATTAGATGTCCGTGCCTGGGCCAGTCAAATGAGGCCTGTGTTGGGATTCAGATAGGACAAAGCATGGTAGCTGGAGCCTACCTGTCAGGGTGATTTCTAGGAGACAGAGGTGGAGATAAGCAGTGAGACTACACTTGCTGATTCTACTCCCTTCCTTCTCGTTTACTCTCCAGCATGGATAGGACTAGGGGAAGGCAAATGAGGCACCTAGGGTATTAGATTTAAGGCTACACTCATTACCAGATGCTGATCCTGCTCTTGTACAGCTTTGAGAGTCAATTTCACCTTAAATTTTGTTTCCTGGATGCCTCTCTTCCCTCACAGAGTCCCCATTCCTTCACCAAGTATGTTCCTACCAAGGTCACCAATGACCTGTATACTCTTATAGCCAACAAATATTTTTAGCCTTTTAAGATCTCTTTCTTGGCTTCTCTGTGTGTTTGACACTCCTCCATTGAAACTCTCCTCCCTTTCCTTTGTGAGCACTCTGTATTTTCCTCATGTCTCCAGATAATCTTAGTCTCTTGCCTGGCTCCCTCTTTTCAACCAGTCTGCACATTTGGGCAGACTGTATTTGGTTGTCTTTAAACATACTCCCTTGGGACAATTTACCTATAACCAGTTTCTACCTACACCATACATTGGTATGATTCTGAAGTTTACATCCTCAAATCAGATCTATCTCCTGACTGACTGTCCATATTCCATTTGTCTTTCAAACTTCCATCTTGATGTCTCACAGAAACATCAAACTCCATATGCCCCAACTCAGAAATACAACTGTCCAAGGAAAAACTTTCTCTGCAAATTCATGAGATCAGTGAAAACAATGGACCATGCCAGTCATGACTCCTCCCTATAATAGCCAATTGGTTGTGAAGTGTTTAGACTGTCCATTCTTGTCCATCTCTACTATTATTACCTAACTCAGGCTCTCATTCACCTTCACTTGGATAATGCAGTTCTCAACTGGTCTTCCTGAGTCCTGTCTTCCTTACCTTCCAATCCATTCCCCACACTATAGCCAGACTTATCTTCTAAAAGAGAACTTCAGAACGTGTTAATCCCTTGCATAAGATTCTTAAATGGCTTATCATTGTCTAAAAATACAAAGTCCAGACGTTTTCGTATGGCATTCAAGGTCTTTCATAACCTGATCCCTGACTTTCTCTAAATTTCATCTACCAAAACCCACTTTTTCAAAGCGTATAATCCAGCTGTATCAGATGACTAATATTTTCCCCCAAGCCAGGTGCTTCCATGACTCTATGCCATTTATATGTTGTTTCTTGTACCATTTTCCTACTCCTACTCATCCTTGAGGACCTACCTCAACTATTTCCTACTACATAATGGTTTCTCTTATAGCCAGAGTTACCTAACCAGAGCTGAATGCTGTCACTGTAGTATAATCTATTATCCAGTACTTACTCTACTAGATTGAAATGATTTCCGCCTTATTAGACTTTAAGTTCCTTTCAGGCCAAGGATTTGTTTTACTCCTCTTTGTAGCCCCGGTGCCTAATTCTTTCACATAGCTAACACTCAATACTCAATATATATTTGGAGATGCTTTGATCTTTCAGGGCTCGGTGAATGTGTGTGTGTGTTGATTAATTAATACGCTTTCTGGTTTCCAAGGCATTTTTACATAATTCATAGTGTGTGTCCTCTTCTTTTCAGTGGGCCTTCTCTATATTGGATTTTTTGGACAGTGGTTTTCCCTAGGATTGCTCCTACTGAAGGCCAAAGTGGAGTGGCTGGAAAGGAACCCAAAATGCGCCCAGGTCTATCTTTGGTGATGGTATCACCCGGCTCTTCATTTCAACTCTTTGGTGTAGCTACCCTCTCTTCTCCTCAGATGTCCAGTATGTCCCTGCTCTTCTCCTTTATTTTCTTCTCAAACAATAACCTTTCTGGGGCGCCTGGGTGACTCAGTCAGTTAAGTGTCCAACTCTTGATTTCAGTTCAAGTCATGATCTCAGGGTCTTGGGATCAAGCCCTGTGATGGGCTCTGTGCTGGGTGTGGAGCCTGCTTAAGATTCTCTATCTCCCTTTATCTATGCCCCTTCTCCCCCCACTCTCCCCCTCAAAAAAAAGAAAAGAAAAGAAAAGAAAAAGAAAAAAAATCCCCAAAACCCCCAAACCTTTCTGTTCTCAGGAAATAATCTGATAAGTTAATTCACCCAGAGGTGAATGATTAATAATGCTCAAAGCACTTCTTCCTTTAAAACCTTCCAAATTGCAGGAGTCAGGAAGCTGTCAGACAGCACCTTCAAATGTTCTACTTGGGCCTCCGACCCTCAGATTTCTTCCTATGACACCATGTTGCTCCAGTGGCCTGGATTAAAAAATTTGTGGTAACTTTAAAATATAATATTCAATAGTTGATCTGTTAAATTTTTTTGGGAATCTTGGCATTTATTAGTTTGTCTTATCATGATACTTAGCAAAGCCCTGAGGAAATAACTGTCTGATCAGGGGTAGGAGAGTCAAGGGGATGATCTGGGAATAGGCATCGTCTACGAAGTCTGGTCAGAGTGGGGGTTCATGGGTAATTTGGGAGCAGAGTAGTTAGCCGGCATTTTGGGCAGTGATAAGGGGTCATGAAAAGGGGAGGGGGGAAATGGAAAGAAGAGAGAGTATGTTTGGTGGTTCATTCAACACTTTTATTGAATTTTACTATAGGCCAGGCACCAGGGCTGATAAAAAAAATGATAAGGTGATGATTCTGCATTACAGGATCTCATTATCTTGTGGGAAAATTAGAAACTCACAAAGCAATTAGAAAATTAGAAAGTCACAAAGCAATATTTTAAGTATAATGGCAGAGGTTAAATATAATATGCTCTTGGAGCACAGAGGAAGGAGCAACTAACTCTGACAGGGAAATGAAGTCAGCAAAATAGGGAAGCTGCAGAGAGAAGGTAATATTTGATATCCGTCTGAATGGGTAAATATGTTTTCCAGGTGGAGAAAACGAGGAAGATCATTCTAGGGAGGGAAGATGTGGCAAAGGGATTCTCTCAGCGAGTATTTATTGGGTACCTACTATGTGCCAAGTACTTTTCTAGTTGCCCAGGATATATCATTGAATGAACAGATGAGATTCCATGCTCATAGAGTTCAATACTAGTTGGGGAGACAGAAAATAAATAATATGAATAATTAAAATAGGTAATAACTTACATATGATAAGTGGTAAAGACAAAGAATGAAGCAGGCATGAGAGAGATGAAATGTTGGGATGGGGACTGATATTTTAGATGGGGGGCCAGGAAAATTTTGTTATCAGTGAACTTTTGAGTAAAGTTCTGAAGGGAGTTAGGGAACTAATCATATGGATATCAGGGGTAAGAACTCTTTAAGCAGAGGAAACAGAAAGAGCAAAGGCCTAAGCTAAGGGTGGACATGGAGCCTTTGAGGGACAGAAAGGAGGTCAAAATGCCCAGAATGCAAAGATTGAGTGGGGACTATGAGATCAGAGATGTAAGGAGGAGGCAGATAATTTGGGGCTTTGTGGTTACCGTAAGGATTCCGGCTTTCACTCCGAGCAGGTTGGAAAACCATTAGAGGAGTCTGAGCAGAGGAGAAATACATTCTGACTTAGGTTTTAACAGAAGCACTCTGGCTATTGTGTTGAGAGATGGCTGCAGGGAGTCAAGGGCAGAAACAGGAGGACCATTTGGGAGGCTATTCTGACAATCCAGGTGAGAGTTGATAGTGACTTGAACCAGAATAGTGGCAGTGGGGGACAAGTGGTCAAATTATAGATTGATCATGAAGGTGAGCCACAGAGGTTCATGGTACTTTGGACATGAGAAGTGAGAGCAAGAAGAATCAAGAATAGCTTCCAGTTTTTAAGCCTGAGTAAGGAAAGGAACTGGTTTTGGGAAAAACAAGAGGAACTCAGTTTTGGGCATGTTAAGTTCTGATGCCTCTTAAACACCCAAGGGATGATGTTACATAGGCACTTTGTGATATACGGGGAGAGATCCAGGCTGAAGATAATATAATATTGAGAGTCATCATTACTATATAGAGAGTCATCATAACCATATAGATGGCATTTAAAGTCATGAATCTAGAGGAGGTTATGTAGATCATAGATGAGATTACATAAAGAATTAAGTGCAAATGGTGAGAAAGAAGACATTGTAGATGGGTCTTTGGGAGAATCTGACATTTAGAAGTCAGAGAGATGAGGAAAAGCCAGGAAAAGAAAATAAACAGGTGCAGCCAAAAATGGAGGAGGAAAACAAAGATAATGTGTTGTCCTGGAAGCCAAGAATATGAAGTGTTTCAAGGAGAGTTTTCACTTACGTCAAAAGCTACTGATAGGTAAACAAAGATGAGGACTGAGAAATGACTTTTGAAGACAGCAGTGTAGAGGTCACTGGTAGCCTTGTGAAGAGCCATTTCAGGGAAGTGATGGGGACAAAAAGTTGATTGGAGTGTGCTTGAGAAAGAAGGGAAGCACGTAAAAGGATAGATGTTCACCATTGTTAGTTACCAGGAAATGCACCAAAACCCCAATGAGCTACCACTTTATACTCACTAGGATGGATATAACAGAAATGACAGATAATAACATGATTTGGAAAGGAAGGGATTTGGAGAATCGGGACAGTGTATGAGACACTGCTGGTGAGAAAACCAAATGGTGTGCTACTTTGGAAAACAGCCTGACAGTTCCTCAAAAAGTTAATCATGGAGTTATCACATGAGCTAGTAATTCCATTCTTCTGTGTACTCAAGAGAAATGAAAACATACATCTGCACGAAGCGTTGTTACATGAATGTTCATAGCAGCATTATTCATAATAGCCCCAAAGTAGAAACAACCAAAATGCCCATCAGCTGATGAACAGATAAATAAAATGTGATTCTTCCTTAGCAGAGGGTATTACTTGGGCAGTTAAAAGGAATGCGTTACTGATACATGATACAACATGGTTGGACCTTGAAAACATTATGGTAAGTGAAAGAATGTAGTTATGAAAGACCCTGTATTGATCTCCATTTATATGAAAAGTCCAGAATAGTCAAATCTATAGAGGCAAAAAGTAGTTTGATGGTTGCCTGGGTCTGGAGGATAGGAGACAGGGATGGATAGGGAATAAAAGCTAATTGGTAGGAGGTTTCTTTTTGGGGTGATAAAAATGCTCTAAAATTTGATTGTACTAATCGTTCCACAACTCTGTGAATGCTAAAACCATTGGGTTGCCTATTTTAAATGGGTGAGTTTTATGGTATATAAATTACATCTCAATGAAGATAAAAAAAGAAAGACTGGGAGAAAGATATTAGGAAGAACTAGTAGAGAAGTCTTTCAAAAAGTCTTGGTTTGAGGAAAGGAGAAAAATAAGGCAGTGGTGGGATGGGGAAATTGGATTTTTTTAAGATCAGAGGAGCATCAGCATATTTTATAATGTTGCAATTGATCTAAGGGGAAGAGGAAGTTTGATGATAGAGGAGAGAGAAGAGACGTGGTGGAACAATGTTTTTGGGTAGGTAAGAGAAAATGGAAATTTAGGGCATAGGTGGAGGTATTCGCCTTGCTGGGAGCCTGGATAGTTTGTCTACAGTGATAACAGAAAAAGTAGAGTATATTCATTCTGATTCTAGTAAGTGGGTAGATTTGGGGTTGGAACTTTTACAAATTCTCTTTTAATTGCTTCACTCCCCCCAGCCCCCCATTATAGTAGAAGGCAAGACTGATGAGCCGAGAGTGAAGGTGAGAGAGGAGAGACTGGAAATTAGAGAAGACACTGCAAAATCGTTGTCCTGGAGAGTGAAAAAAGAGTGGATTAGGGAAGAAAAGAATGATTTCTGGGGAGAGGGAAGGACCCGTATGCAGTTTAGTGAGCAGGAACGTCATGAGACCAGTTGGCAAGCTTACAGTCTTTTCCTCCAGCTATCTTTGCTTGCATGGGTTCAGGCGTGGAGCAAGTGAAGAATTGGATTTAGCTAGGGTTTTAAGATTTTGCCAGATTCGATTGGGTTCCAAGAAAACAGACTCTAAGATGGAGATCTTGCTGAGCTGTAACCTCTTTCAGAAGAAACATCTGTGAAGGAGGGAAGGAGGGAGGACTTGGCAGAGGAGAAGCTGAATGGTGATGCTGTGACAACTGGGATCTCAGACAATCTTATGGGGAGATGGGAAACTTCAGAGTGGTCCCAGATTGAGGCAAGGGGGCTGGGCATCTGTGCGCCTTTGGAAATATTTAGATATGGAATTCCTCTGGGGAAGAGGCGCAGCCTTGGGCAAGGAGGCTTCCTTTGGGTGAGGGGAATTCTCCAACAGGGACCTTGCTGTGAGATGGCAGCAGTCAATACACGTAGGATCTGAGGTAATGAGTGCCTAGTCTTAAAGGGAGGTAACAGATGGCATGCCACAGAATTCACTACAGTTCACCCTTTGTGCTGCTTGCTTGTATTACTCAGTTTGCTACTTCTAGGAAGAGCTCCTCCAGGATTCTGATCTGTCTCTTTTCCGGGGCAAACTTATAAAAAGAAGGTTAGTGGGACTAATACCACTTCTGTAGCTGGTCTAGAGGTTGCCACTGATATTCATCATCTCCCTAATCTATACCCATTCCAGATGCTCTTCTCCCCTGGCTAGCACCTCTACTTATCTAGATGGCTTTCTTGGTGGTATGACCCAGATTTTTATATATGAGATGTCTGAGCTTCAAGTGACCAAACCATTCTCAGGATTTGGCTGTTGCATTTGTCCATTTACCATTAAAATTGGGCAGAGAAGTACCAAGAGATGCAATATTGGATCACCTAGTTGCCAAACACAGTTTTCACTTTTTTCTTATGGAAGAGCCATCTTACCTTTGTCTGATGATCAGGGTCAATTTCTTCTACTAGTATGGTGACATCTTTCCTTGACTGCTGGTATTTTGGTACAATGAGCTCGAAGTGACCAGGTGACAGGCATAGCTTAAGGTTTAATGGGACCATAATGTGTCCCCTAGTTGATTTCCATTCTGGCAACAGGAACCTTTACATTTGTGGGGCAGAACTGTGGATACAGGAAGCACATGTTCCCAAGTGGGTCACCAGGAGTGCGGTAAGCAGGATCACTTGGCGCCCAGACCCATGCATTCTACATACTGGGGCCATGGGCTCATAAGGTAGTCACTGAATTATGGTATATACTGTGTCCTGGAGGATAGCACCCCATCCTTTCAGAGTATCATCTCCAAGCTGGTATCTTAGGTGCACTTTTTGAGAAGTCATTCTACTGCTCTATCTGTTCGGTAGACTGGAGTGCTACAGTATACGATAGGACTAGTGGATCCTATGGTCATGTGCCCTTGGCCGTACCTCCTTTTATATAAAGTTTCTTGGTACAAGTCAAAGCTATGTGGCATTTTGTGTTGGTAGACCAAACGTTCTGTATGCTCTTGGATGGTGGTGCTGGCCAAGGCCTTTTGGGCAGGAAAGGCAAACCCATACTGGGTTTAGGGGTTTCCTGTGAAGATGAATTGCTCTCCTTCCAGCATAAAAGAGATTCTGTATAATAAACTTACCACTAGTGTCTTCTTGGTCTTCTCTAGTGATAGGGTCACATCAAGGGGTGGCTATTTGTCCCTGTGGCTGGCAGGTTCAGTGTTTGGCAGCATCAGTAGTGAGGTCAGCACTGTTGAGTTGTACTCTATGCTCCTGGGCCCATGAATAGCCTCCACCCAGCAGTACCATTGCTGCTGCCTTAATAAGCCTGTTAGGCTGGTCCTGGGGTGGCTTAACCGTGGCTGGATGAATTATTCTGTCCACTTGGTTGTCTAGTGTTTGTTCCATGTGGGTGCCCTCTTCTGGGCATAGCCAGCAATAAAGATGTTCATACCTTGCGAGTTTTCCCATACTCCCATCCCCATGCCCTTTCCCCTGACCTCCTATCCCAGATCTTCCAGACTTACTATGTTCTGACCAGTAAGCCAAGTCACTTACCACTGCCTCTGAGTCCATGTATATTTTCACCTCAGGCCTCTTCTCTTTCCACACAAAGTAGATGACTGGGTTCTCCACCTGAAGTCCACCTGTTAGGAGAATGTCCACTCAACCACTGTCTTTTGGTGCCACCTTTGAGTGGGGCTGCATTAGAGTGGCCCATGTTTCTTTTACAACCACATACTGAACCAGCACAACCATGAACCAAACGTAGACTTCTTTATCCTCTGCCAGAATGATCCTCCACCTCATGCAGTCACAGGTTATGAGGTGTAGGTCAGAGACAGGCATCCAAGGAGCAATGGCGGACGACAGAGGGGTCTGGGCCATCTGCTCAGGTGGCTTGCATGTGCTTTCAATTCTTTATATGCCTGATCCTGAGGTACCACTTCCAGCTTTCAGTGAATTGCTACTGGGCCCTCCTGACCTTACAAAACATAGATTCCCTCCAGTTCTTACAGCTGGTTGATAGAATCCAGTCCATAATGGGTAGTCTTGGCCACATGGTCACTTAATGTCCAGTGGTCAAATTCTCTATCTCTGAAAAGGTCCAGTAGCAATGCAAGGAGTGTGTGTCAAAGTAATTATAGGTATCTGTTAATAGAAAGCATAGCCTTGCTCCAGATCCCTAAGAGTTTGTGTTGTGATTCTTCTATCCAAGTTTGCTATAAAGTCCATATAATGCCTTTTCTTATAGCAGTAAAAACATCTAGTATCATAGGCTCTTCTGTGGCATATGGCCAAGTGGTTGGTTTTTCCTGCAGTGTGGTCTTGATTCCTGTGCCAGGGCTCCCTTGAAGCTGGAGAACTTTTATGTTACCCAACAAATGGGTCAGAGCAGCATCCTAAAAGTGGAATATGCTGCTTGTGGAATGTGGAGAGATTTACTAGGCATTTCTTCCTTTTTAGTGGCGGAAGGCACACAATGCTATGATGTGTACTTTAATTCAGAGGGGGAGTCCCAGCATGATCCAAAACACTGATCCCCTAAAACCCTCACTGATATGGTGGTCCCCTAATTCTTTGTAATATTTATTTCCAACTGTCAGAAGCACATGTGTCTTATTAAGACTTACAGTACTTGCCATTTCTTGTTCATCCAGCTGGACTAACAAAGATGCCATCAATACAGTGGAATAACATGATGTTCTATGAAATGTCTAAGCTGTTCAGGTAATTTTAGACAATATTAAAAAGGTAGGGTATCTTTGGGGCAAATGTATATATTTGTACTTTGTCCATTGCACATGGATGCAAACAGCTTCTGGACCCTCCTTTTGATAGGGATGGAAAAGAACACATTTGCCGGATAAGTGGCTTTCTGAATGACGTGTACTTAAGGCTGTGAGTCTAGCAATGATCCCACATCTGGCAAAGTAGCTGCGATTGGGGTTACTGCTTGGTCAAATTTTCTGTATATCAGGTCATCCATCACAATCCATCTGGGTTTTGTAGGTTCCAGAATGGTGAATTAAATCGGATATGACGGGGACCATCACCCCTGCATTCTTTGGGTCTTGAGGGTGTGTTATCTCTGCCAGAGCCCCCTAGGATAAAGTATTATTTGGATCTACTATCTTAGCCAGAGAATATGATTTAGAGGATTCCTCTTGGATTCCTCACTAGGCAACTCTAATTCCATGGTCCAAGGAACCAATGCGTGGCTCCTGCCAATTATAAAGTTCTGATTGTACATTTGACTATCAGAGAAGCGATCACTGGGTGGGCCTGTGAATAAATGGAGTTACTGTAATTTGGACCTGGGACAAAACTCCATATATTCCCTGATCCCCAAAGCCCCCAATCCAACAGGGTAGCCATGAAGGCTCAGCTTTCTGTGTGTTCTCAAAATACCTACTCACTCCCCTTTTCTTAATAAATTACTTTCTTTCTATCACTTTGTCTTTTGGCGAAGAATTGGGAAAATTATTTTCATATATACTTGCTGTGTTCCATTAATTTTCTTCATGGGAGCTTATTAGCCTTTCCTTTAATCAGTGGGTTCTGGATCTGTTCCAGAAACTGCTCAAAGGATTTTGACTTTTATTGGCTCAGTTTCCTGATCACCCATCTTTGATTTTTTTTTATTTTTTATTTTTTTGTCGTATGAATTAAGCAACTTCCTTGTTGGCTTGCCCATCACCTTTACCTTAGGATTAATAAAAGGATCTTTTATTAATCACCTCCATGGCTGTCTATAGGTCCTGTAGGAAGCATACATTCCTTTGCAAAGGCTTCTTGACTGCCTTCAAAAAAGGCATAAATGCCAGCTTTAAAAAAAAGATTTATTTATTTATTTGAGAGAGAGGAAGAGAGAGAGAGTGCTCGAGCTGGGGGAATGGCAGAGGGAAAGAATCTCAAGTGGACTCCCTGCTGAGCACAGAGCCTGATGTGGAGCTCATCTCATGAAAAGAGCCCCATGTGGGGCTCAGTCTCACAATCCTGAGATCATGACCTGGGCCGAAATCAAGAGTTGGATGCTCAACCGACGGAGCCACCCAGGCGCCCCATAAATGCCAGCTTTTAACAGGGAGGAGGGACCACCACTGCAGGTCCAGGAGGTCCAGGGTAACCTGAGAATTCTAGATTTCCAAGTACATCAACACAGACATCCCCATCCCAGGTCTCAGGGTTTCATTCTTTCCTAATTGAATGGGATGAATGGGATGTTGAACATTATGGAGAAGTTACAATTATCAGTGAATTTGCCATTGGACTGAGTGGCTGAGGTAGGGTAGAGGACAGGATCAATGGAAGACAAGAGATGGAGGAATTGAGAGGCCAGGGTGGTGGAGGCATCATAGAACTGAACTATATAGTACTCAGATGTGAAAGGGCTTAGTTAAGCTGGAGCTCATATATGTGGTGGCAAAGGTGGAAATTAGCCTGAAAAGGTAGTTTAGGGCCAGCATGCAAAAGGCCCTCAGCATCCAGTTAAATTATTTGGCCCCATAGAAAATAGGTAGGTAATGGAGATTTTACAACACCACTTTGTCTTAATCATATGTGATTTAGAAAGATCTAACTTGTAGCAATATGGACAACACAGATTGTCTAGAATAAGGCCAACCAGTTGGGATGCTACCCCAATAGTCCAGGGGTAGTTCTGGCTCCATAAGCTAGATACTTGCGTCAGAGATTGCCAACTGCCTATTCAATATCTCTTCTCCCTTATTCCTTAGGAATAGGTCTCTGTGGTATCAAAGGGTGCATTATGTTTAGACTTCCTTGCAGATAGGAAGCATCATTGAATATAAGAGAAAGACACTTTGTAAGGTTTTTGAGAAGACTGTGTTAAGATGCTTGAATCTGCAGAAGGCAAGTTTGGAAGGCAGAATAATGCTCCCCAAAGTTGTCCATGTCCTAATCCCCAGAACCTATGAGTATGTTATCTTAGGCTGCAGATGTAATTAATGATGCTAACCAGCTGGATCCTGGATTACCTGGGCAGGCCCAGTGTGATTACAAGGATCTCTGAAAGTGAAAGAGGAAGAAGAGTTAAGAGTTCAGAGAGCCCCAGTGTGGGGACACTGCTGCTGGCTTTGAAAATGGGGGAGGGGACCTGAAGCCAAGGGATGCAGTAGCCTATAGAGGATGGGAAAGGGAAGGTGACTTGGGTCCCTGGTGGCCAAGTTTTGGGCCATCAGCCTCAGAATTTCTTTCAAATGGCAGAAAAATAAACCTGTAGGATGTTGAAGAGACTGTAATCAGGTTCCTATTAATAGATAATTATAATTCCCGACTAAAATAATCATGTAGGTTCGATAGACTTGTAATTCTTAAATTCAACATACCACGGTCCAGTAAATGTTTGAGCTGCCATATGCCAGACATGGTCCTCCCAAATCCAAATGTCTTAATCTTGCATTCAGGGCCTTAACCAAAACATGTCATGTATTTTTCTCTTTAACATACGTTGGGTTGGCTAATGATTATTTCTCCAAACAAGCCTCCCCTTTTCCTGATTCCGTGGCTCCTCGCCCCTGACACACATGCCTTGGTTTCCACGACTTACTCTCACAGCATTTCCCTTTTATTTCCTTCTTCTCTTATTACAGTTTGTAAATACATTTGTTATTATTTGTTTACATCTCTCTTTATGTATCTACATTCTCACCAGAGTTTAAGCTCCCTGAGGATGGGAGCTATGTCCATCTTAGTCACTAACTAATTCCCAGTGCTAGGTAAGTGTCTTGAGGAGGGGCTCAGGAAATATTTGTTAATTGAAAAGATGAGTGTGATGTCATTGTAAAGACCATCATAGCATCATCTTAAAATTCAAGCTGGAAAATCATGACTGTTTGCATCCACAGCACTCTTAGATTCAGGGATGTGTGCTCATCCTCATGGGAGAAGACCACAAAGCTGTGTACCCTGATGGCAAAGAGGCAAGGCTGTGACAGGTCACAGCACCAGCCTTGATCAAGGCTGTGGGGCCTCTCTGATCTCTAGGCAATCATTTTAGGTCAAACAAAAAAATATCCTTCCTTTTTACACTTACCCTATGCCGGGCCATGAGGATTATCTAGCCTCTCAAAACTCAGTTTCTCTTGGGCTTCATCTAACTGTTGAAAACTTAGTTTGCTCGGGAACAGTATAAATAAACACACTTGGAATTGGGGGGGTGCTAAATTTTATTCTTCCCTTTGGCAAAGCATAAAAACAAACAACCCCCATGCCTAAACTCTCCAAAAACCTCATAATTACAGGAAGGAAAATATGGCTGAGGAAATTTTATTTATTCAACAGCAGGCAAGGATCTCAGATAAGGGGAACATGTCATAGCAGCTCAGCAGTAGCTGCTGAGGGGGGTACAGGTACGGAGAGGCAATGGGTTTACTCTTAAGGTACATGGAAGTCCCTTTTATTCACCGAAGCAATCAATGCTGGCTAGGCAGTCTTTGTATTAGGGGCTGAGCACACTGTATTTCTTTGTACACCTAGAGAATTGCTGTTGCCTTTGAGGCTCTGAACATCACTTCTTTTCAAACACAAATTGGCGCGTGCGTGCGTGCGTGTGTGTGTGTGTGTGTGTGTGTGTGTGTGTGTGTCTAGGCAAATAAGCACTTTAATTCCAAATGAGTATTTAATAATATTTATCATTTGCAATTTGATAGAGAATAGAAACATGTCAATGGCACCCTGAAAATACCAGAAGGACAACAAAAGATATATATTATGATTAATCATTTTGAATATAAAATGCCCTTCCATTCATTCCTATGCTGTCTATATTAGGCCCTCTCTCTAACTCTCCCCCTTCTTCTCCTCCCCTTAACCCTTTCCATTTGCAAAGTATGAATCCTGCCTTTTGACTGTTAGAGAAGTAGTCTATTTTTAAATTTCCAGAATTTCAGGTCGCCTGTCATTAAAAATGACAGAGAGATTTAGGAAAAGGCAAAGGGAAAGCACTGTTTTTAAAAAAAACAACAAAACAGTTTTTTAGTGTGTCCTAGACAGCATGACAGATGAAATCTGAATTTTGAACATATTTTCAGGTTGTGCCCCGGCGTGTAGCATTTTAAAGAGTGGTGATGTCTAAGTTATCAGAAAGAATATGTGTTGGGTAGAAAATTTCCAACAATTTTATCCCGAAGCTAAATCCTCGCGTTGTGTTTGAATATGCAAATGACTCTTACTCGGATCTGGGTTTGGAAGCTTGATCGGAAAGGCCTCTCACTGGCATTTAGGACGTGGTGTTCTTTAGCAAGAAAGCTGTCTATTTTTCTTTTCTCCAGGGGAACTGCAGTGTAGGACAGGCGCAAAGCTGGGAACACAACCAAGGGCAGAAAAAAATGCACCCCCATGTTCTGTTTGTCAAACTGACCTGCAGGTCACAACCTGAAAGTTTATGGATCGGTGGGGCCTTGCCTCTGCATAAGCATGTTTTCTGGACTTTGGCTGAAGCTGAATTCCTGACTTCTGAAAGAGGAGTGGGTGTGGACTTCCAGCAGGAATAGCCAGTGGGAAGGAAGTAATATTCATTAAGAGTGTCTCATGCAAGCAGTGCGGGGCTAAGCATGCTCAGTGTAAATTCTCCTGTAGCCTGTCAAGCTATGTTTGAACTCGTTCCAGAATACTGGATTTACTTTTTTTTTTCCCACCAGGAAGAATGCTCGATTAGACTGCATTTTGCCCTGTTTTTCTTTCTTTCTTTCTTTCTCTTTCTTTCTTTCTTTCTTTCTTTCTTTCTTTCTTTCTTTCTTTCT